>NC_030679.2:62074273-62674273 GCF_000004195.4 Xenopus tropicalis
TTCTTCTTCTGCATGTGCAGTAGATTGAAAAGCTGACCTTAAACAAGAAAGTCAGATTTTTTACTCTACTGCGCATAGGCCCTGGCATCTAAAGATAGACGGGTTTCCTGCTAACGGAAGCACCGGCCCAGGGTATCAGGTAAGTGATTACAATCACTGGGGATGCCTAACATTTGGCTTTTTTTCTCCATTAAGCCTCCATACCCAATAAGTTTCCCTTTTGGAGGAGGTTCTGATGTATATTAATTATCTACAGTAGATATCCTTAACCACCATCGAATGTGATCGTGACACAGAGTAGTTACATTCTGCCCAATGTCTGCTTATAGATGTTGGTTTAGTTTTAATATGATGTACAGAGTCAGAACTAGGGGTAGGCAAAAAAAGTATGTGCCTAGGGAGCAATGGTGAAGGGAAGCTAGGCCCGTACCACTTCTCTGCTATCCTTAGTTCTGATCCTAGGTGAGTGCAGGCCCTGCAAATGTTTGTGCTGGCATTTTTAGGCACCACTTTGCCAACACCTGCCCCCGTGCTGATCATTCCCAACCTGTACTTGTCACTTCCCCCTGTGCTCGTCACTCCTCCCTCTTTGTGTATCACTGTGTGTGTATCACTGTGTGTGCACTCGTGGTGGTGGTGTTAAGTGTCTTGATTTGCTCAGCCCGGCACTGGTTACGTATAGCACTCCTGTGTTTATTTAGCCAGTGTCAAACAATCCTGTTAGTTTTCCCCACATAAGAAAATTAACACAGACACTTCCGAAAATAAATCTTACGTGGACATACGTGGTATGATTATCTGTGTACGTATTGTAGGATGAAATACAATTGCCCATTTAATAATGCTATTGCAATTTGGAATCGATAAGTGGGGTTTTTTTCAGATTAAGTTTATAAATTGCTAACCAATATTAAAAGTTGTTGCTCAACCATTTTTCTATTGGAGAGTAGCATTGATTGTTATAACATTTGCAGTATTTTTCATGTTACTGTCTCTGGGCATGTTCATTAGCCGGACAGATCTTGGTGGAAATATTGTGCTTTATTTTTATCAAGTACAGAAAAACACAGTATTTGCACTTTTACCAGCAGGGTGTCACCAGTACCCCTGCAAGCATACTCCTGGAGCTCTATAACTGCCTCTTACAAAGGTTTAAAACAGACCAAAAGAAACCAGTCTGCAGCTTTTATAGCCTCCAAACTGCTCTATGCTGCCCCCAGGTGGTCAGCATCTACTCTATAAATATTTATTCAGAGAGGCTGCCCATCCCTTTAGGAAGTGGCTTCTCTGAGAGCTCCAGGTAAGTGCTTCATGAAATGTAACTTTGTACAAGCAATTGCAATGTTTTGTATAGAAACAAAGTAGTTTTATGCACACACATGTATATACACTTGTGGCAAACCTAGCTTTCAATAAGCAGTTGTTTCAGCCCCATTTAAAACATACTTCCAGCACAGCTGAGGCACATGCTTCAAACAAATTAGGCCTCAGTTTGTTAACCAAAGTTTCCACTTTTAACACACACATATATATGTATATATATTATACACATAGCTATTTACACAAATAACTGAATTAATAAATTACTGGCCAGTAAAATTAACATGTAAAGACTAACAAACAAAGAATTTTTTTTTTTAGCTAAATTCACTTTATCACACTAACCAATTTGATCTGTTCTGTACTAATAAGTAATGCTGAGACAGCTTTCTGAATATTACTTATGGGAAATGCAAGCTCTATGTCCATTAACTGGCATCAAATGTGCCTGCAGAGTTCTGGGGCTCAAGGGAGCTCTATAATTAACACCTACCTTGAATAGATATTAAGTACAGTGCCCCTGCTGCTCCATGCACAGACATCTTCTCTGTTCACTACCTGATCTCTACATTTCCAAAAAAAAGTGTGTGTTAAAGGCACAATTATGCTAGAATTGGGGGTGGGTGGAGAGAGTGCATTGTGGGTAAAGAAATGGCAAATTCCACAGGTTTTTGAACTTCTTAAATGAAAAGGATACTGAGCGGTATATTTATCATGCTGTGTAAAAAGTGGAGTAAAACATTACCGGCGATGTTGCTCATAGCAGCCAATCAGATGCTTTGCTTTAGTTTTCAAACTGTTGAAATTTAATTGTTGATTGGGCAACATCACCGGTAATACTATACTCCACTTTTTTTTTGGTTTAAATCTTATTGCTGAAATGAGTGCATTTTTTGGCACTACCACAGTTCTTGCTATGGCTATATAATTTTCCTCTCACTAGCCCTCACAAAATATACCTGTCCTGCTTTTATTCTGCTGTTTACTTTACTTTGGCCGCCCACATACTCTTTCATTGAATTTAAGTGCAAGGAAACATATGAACTGCTTATAAATTAGTCTGGGTGTTCACTTTAGTATCTGCACTTGAGGAAGGGAGACAGGAGCCCCCCAAAATGTTGTGTATGCCACGCACTATTTGCACAATTTAAGTTACAATTAAGGATTAAGTAATTCCTCACTGAAATGCCAGTGTGCTTGCCTCTAGTCTATTGCATGTGGACTTTTGCACATTGAATTGGGCTGTAAGAAGCTTTATAGCACCTTATAACTGCAACAGTTACAACTCAGTGAGTATGTTCCGTTTGTTTTGAAAGTGTTGGTGGCACATTGCCATTGATTTCAGGCAGAATAATGGCTAGGATATTCCCTTCCTCTATAACTATCCAGGGTTTTAAACTTCTTCTTTGACAATAACAACTTATACTGAAGGATATCATCAGAGCTCATCTCTGACTCCAGTGTTTCTGGAGTTTCTTCTCTCCCCACACTTGCCACCTCTCTGCTGACTGATGAATGCATATTACAATAATGAAAAGCCATAATCATGATTTTATTTAGATTTTTTCTCATTTACTTGCCATAGTACAGAAAATGTTATCATTTCGTAACGTGCTGCTATTTCAGACTAACGATTCTCTTGAGGCTTGTTAATTTAAATGTACCAAAAAAATATTGTCTAGATTTGTGTTAAAAAAGTGGGTCTCATGAGCAACATTACCACTTAGTTGTGAATGCAAAATCTATTTCATATGTCTAATAATAGTATAATACAGCTATGTTATTAAATGGAAAAGAGTTAATTGAAAAGATCTGTTATTACTTGATTAAAATAAACCAGCCAATTTTTTGCTCAGTGATAAAACATGCTAAGGGGAAATATAATTATTTACTATATATAATGTGCAGTCTCAATGATGCATTTTGTGCACATTTTGCAAGATAGAATAATAAGATTTATTGAGTGCAACAGTTACCCTGCGTGAAACCCATAAGGGATGATAGAGTGCTAATGTTTTACTATTTCTTTCCACAAAAAAATATAGCCAGGGCTGTTAGGGAAGACATATTTAGTGCTTTGCATTTAGTTGTAATGTATAGGATTCATGATGACCTTGTGCAGGTTTGACAAATTAATTGTCAATAATTAATTATTAATTTGTGTAGAATCAAATATTATTCACCTTTGTTAATTTCTAGTATTTATAAAATGGTCAATATTTAGCAAATTTTCAATTGGTCTTCATTTTTTGTTGTTTTTCAATTATTTGCCTTCCTGTTCTGATACTTTTGTGATTTCAGATGTGGGTCATTTGGACCAGTAGCCAAAAGAATCTATTGCTCTGTGAGGCTACAATTTCATTGTAAGGTTTCATCACCTGTGTTAATTAATATACAAAAATAGTATCTCTTTACTGTGCATGTCTTTATCTCAGATTAGTCTTGATTCCCTTTCAAGCAACTGTATTTTAAAGGAACAGTCAGCAAGAAAAAAAGATTGTTTCTGCCTGAAAACAATGTACAGGTATGGGAGCCCTTATCCGGAAACCCATTATCCAGAAAGTTCCAAATTACGGAAAGGCCATCTCCCATAGACTCCATCATAAGCAAAATATTTTAGAAAATGATTTCCTTTTTCTCTGTAATAATAAAAGAGAACTTTGTACTTGATCCAAACTAAAATATAATAAATCCTTATTGGGGGAAAAACAAGCCTATTGGGTTTATTGAAAATTCAAATGATTTTTAGCAGACTTGTTATGGAGATCCAAATTATGGAAAGATCCCAGGTCCCGAGGATTCTGGATAACCGGTCCCATACCTGTATATGAATTAGAGTAGAAGTGTAAACCTGTAAAATAAATGTTGTTTTGTTAACATTATAGCCTATTTTCTGCTTGTATACTTTCTGATACACATGGGCCTACATGGATTTTAACTCCGTATCACCCAAAACAGTCAGTGGTCTGAAATCCATTAATTTTTTATGAATCTAAATCATAATTCTGCAACATTTGGTACCCCGATGTAATAAGCAAGGATTTATTAAAGAGGCCCTGTTACTGCCTGTCCTATAACAAGTGGAATGGACAGGGCTGGCCTGTGCCCCTAAAACCATGGTCTGTATATCATACTGATTTTTATTTTTTATGCATGAAGTGAGGACTTTAGCCAGACTGGGGGGAAAAAAGTGTTCGCTAAATGAACCCTAAAGGGCTTTTTTGCTTCTTAGAGCTTCTTGCACTTCTTTCCCCAGTCTGCACCTTGGTAACTATTTTTGCCCTCTGGATCAGGATATACATTGCAGTTAACTCATTGCAGCAAATTCTTTCAGTGTGCAGATTGACAGTAAAGTGCATAGTGCTTTTTTATTCCTTTGCCAGATGATGTCACTTTGACCCCATTTGTGCCTGCAAAATCTGGACATTTCCCTTTAGAGTAAAACAAATTAAAGCCAATGTATTTATATGGTATATTTTCATTCTAAAACCATCAAATTTCAAGTTGTGTCCATGCTCCCCTTAATTATTTTATGCTTTTCACTAAGCTAGAGTCCTTTCTTCTACCATAGTTTTTCTAGATTTGTTCAAGCTTCAACTATAAACCACAGTTATACTGTAATTCTGCCTCTTCACCCCTGGCTCCTTTCTTTTGATTTTGTGTACCATGTTGACAATTTTGCTTTGCCTTCAAGGTAAACCTAGTATTGTACCAAGTAAGTCAATTTTTTAAAGACATTCATATTAAGAGCTCAGAGACAATAGGATTCCGGGAAAATCATTTTTAAAAACGAAGCTGTTTTAGGCTTTCTGGTGATATTCTTATAGTATAATTACAGGCCATGTTACGTATATTAAACTATAATATACGTGATATTACTGTTTGCAAATACATTAATTACAATTTGTGCTGTAGGTATCATTACAGACAAGACAATTCTGCAAGTTATCAATTGTAATTGATAATTGGCAAAATAAATATTTTAAAACAAATATAAATTAGGAAGCTCTTTGTACTATAATTGCAAGGTGTACATTGCTCAGGTATTATATTTATATCTTAGCTTTTGGTTGAAAAATGTAACAATCATTTGCCTAGGAAGGAAGATGCCTAACAGAATTCTGGATGCTAAAGGGGCTGTTTTCTTATCTGGCTCACATGGCACTGTTGCCCCCATATTGCCCCTTTTATAGATGCTTACTATGAATTACTTCTGTGCCTCCCACATGAACATTTGTAGCTAAATATAGAAGGATGCAACCGCACACCCCAGCTCTTTAATCAATATGGACTGGTACATAGTCTAGGGGGATCAGCCCCTCACCAACAGTTCTATGTTCTAGAAGTATATAACGTTGTGTATATGACTGAATAAATGCCAGGGAGATCCTGAGAGAGTTGTCTGTACGCTGATCAATTTGTTCTTCTAAAAAGTTCAGGCTGAACCCAGGAGTTCAGTGAAGAGGCATATTTTGAGTCAAACTGCAGAAGTGAATGTAGTTTAAAAGACATTACTCTAGCAGAAGAGGCATTAATAATCCTATTTAATCAGTACCATACAAAACAACCTGTTAGTTCATAATGCCTGTGTGATTAACTGTCATATTTACATCTAATAAGTCTTTTAAAGGGGTTGTTCACCTAGAAGTTAACTTTTAGTATGATGTAGAGACCAATATTCTGAGACAATTTGTAACTGGTCTTTATTTTTTGTCATTTTTTAATTATTCAGTTTTTGTTTAGAAGCTCTCCAGTTTGGAATTTCAGCAGCTATATGGTTGCTAGGGTCCAAATAACCTTAGCAACTAGGGAGTGGTTATATTGTGAGCCTGGAATGTGAATAGGAGAGAACCTGAATACAAAAACAAGTAGTAAAAAGTAACAACAATAAAATTGTTGTCCTGCAAAGCAGCAGTTTTTGGCTGCTGGGGCCAGTGACCCGAAAGACCTGAAGACCAGTTGGAAAGTCATTCTGTAACATACTAACAGTTAACCACCCCTTTTAGAGTTTATTGTAATTTTATATAAATTCAAGGTAAAACCTTTATCACATGCAAAGTAAGGAACCCCATAATGTTTCTTGCTTGTATCATTATCATGATTTTTTTATAAGGTTATATTATTACAAACTGGGATCTTACAAGAAATTCTGGGTTACATGATGAAACATTATGATTAGAGAGCCCTGCTAGCAAGAGCACATAGTATAAAATCATGGCGGCCTGAGTGGTGATGCTTAATTATGGTATGTTAGTACTCCAGTGAGTGTCACATAAGTGCCTTTAATCATTTGGGTCTTTGAGGAGTATTTGAAGATTTAGAGGCATGCGGAGATCAGTCATGGTAGGGAATTCCAAAGAGAACATAGGCAAATGTCACACTCGGATAAGATGATGATGAGAGGAGAACATGGATTAAGGTCAAAGCAGACCATAGGGAGAGTAAAGGAGTGTGGATTAAAATCAGAATTAAGATGTAAAGGGGTTTGAATTGTTTGAATATAATTTATGAATTGAATGAATCTAGCAGCAGCATTCTTATTGTGGACAGTAGTGGTATGGCTGGATGCAGTATAAATACAGTACAGATACTATGGAAATAATAAGTATGAATAAGCAATTTTTATTAACGTAATGCCATTTGGCACTGATCCAGAAATGGTGTTTGAAAGAGAAATTAGAGTATATGTATATGACTCCTAGGTAGCAAATCTGAGGTTCAATAAAAGGTAATGGTTAAAGGGGTGCATAGATTATCTAAACATAGTAGTATACCACAATTACTGAGGGTTTTTTTTCTATTTTATTCCTCTTTTCTTTATTCTTTAAATTTAAGTTTTAAGAATTTGTTTAATTTTTCTCTCATATAAACTCCCCAGGTCAAGTTGCTAACTTTTTGTTAAAATTTAATTCATTTATTGACCGTTTCTAAAGCATCATAAGAGAAATGCCATCAACTAATATACCAAATTGTACCAGATGCCTTGTGAAAAAACTTGAATGTATCAACTAGTGTATTAAATTGTAACAGTTTAGAAAATACATTTAGCATATTTTGTTATTGGGAGTATTCATGGGCATACTTTTGTGATTCCTTCTGCCATTATGTGAAAAGGATATATTTCCATATAAGTAGAAAGCAAAGCATCTGATCTTGCAGAGGTGTGTTGGAAGCAAAATGCTTTGCAAAGCAAATGAAAGAAATATTCCTTCCAAACCCCCAATGGCTGAGTGATTGACTGATGAATATTTTTCTTGAAAATACCAAGTCGAAAATTGCAGTCATTTACTCATGCAAATTATTAATGTAAACAGCAGGAATTCATTTGGAAAGATCAAAGTCTATTTTTATGCAAGTGTACACATAAAGCATTCAGATGAAACCCGGCAATATGCCCTTCATAGGATTGTCATTTGCTTTTCTATAGCCTCAATAGAATTTACAGGAGATTTGCATTTTTTAAAATATGACAATCATCAGTTTTTACTGATTTGGATTAAAGTGGATAAATATAATGTAACCTTGACAGTAACATTCAATTCTGGATATTTTGGATTCTGGTAAAACAATAATATGAATAATTAGCAGGTATGCTGTATATACAATAGACATTTTTGAAGCCAACTTATTAATGAGTTTTATTAATCTGATCAAGGCTTCTTATAATTGATGTGAAGTTGTCACTGCAGGATTCATACCTAAAAATGACGCATTTTGGTGATCTCTTTGCACATAGGTCTTTGTTGTCACCTGACGCACTCTGTGTTAGAGCAGCATAAAATTAGAAAAACAATAACAATTTTGCCTAAATGACTGAAAATAAAAGAAACAAATGTGTTATGCAAATAGTACACTGAAAGTAGATTTATTCATATAGTTCTATATTATTATAAAACACATAATTGATGTTCGATTTATGGATATGATATTTTTCGAAGAAATTATGGCATTTTGTGGGGTCCCATACAGGTAAACTGCATTTTATCTAGGGATGCACCAAATCCACTCCTTGCGTGAAATACAGAATGTATTGGGCTGAATCTTGAACCAAATCTGAACCCTAATTTACATATGCAAATTAGTCTACTCTGGGGGATACTTGATTCATGTGACATAAAGTCACATTGTTTTAAGGTTTCAGATTTGGTTTGGCCAGATATCTAGTTTTGGCCAAATTCAATTCAGATTGTATCGGATAACTTCTCTGTAGCACATTAGCTCTCTACCTATCTAACCAATGACAATGTAGCATAATATTGGATATCTGCTCAACAGTACCTTTGTCCCCAACCCTTTTTCTACTTTAAATATACCGGCGTGGTCGGGACCAAGAGGGGGTGGCGGGAGAGGATGGGCTGGTCCAGCTGGGCCCTCTCATTCCATTTTTCTGTAGTGGGGCCAGCCACTGTTTATACACATCCTCCAGTAAAGCTCTTACTATACTCTCTTCTCTGTGTACTTTTCTTCCAACTCCCAACTAACAATGAAAATAAGCTAAAGTCTCTTAAAACATGTTTTCTATTTTTTTTTTAATTTTATTTCTTTAGGGACTCAACCCAGGATCCCTCCAGCAGCCCCTCTCCGCTTGCCCCCAATCTCAAAAATGTGTCTCTTAATGTGTTCCTCTCTCAAAAAGGCAAAATTGTGCCACCATATGTTGCTTTGGGTCCTCTTCTGTTTGACTGACAACACAAAGAATGTGGAGTTGACGCCAGATTTGGGTCAGCTTCAACTGCACATGTTACTGCAGTAATTCTCAAACAGAAGTAGAACCAAAGTGGGGCAAGATGGTGCCTGCCATAGAGATACGCTTTTAGACCAATTGGTGGGGCTGTTGGAGGGAGGGAGCCCGGGATGGAAGGTATTCCTTTTTTTATAAGGCTAGAAAATAAAGAAAATGTGATTTACTATAGGCTGCAGATAAGTGTACATGTGTATATATTACCATTGCAGTGTATTACATTGTTTTGCTACAAATAGATTGTTTCCAAAGGGGGAATTAACAACAGTAGCTAGAGGACAAACCATAATCAGAAAAGCAGATTGATACTCTTGTTGGAACAGTAAGAGTCTAACAAAGGAAATTAATACTATGGTTTAGAATTATGACCAAGCATTATTTGTCACATTAAATTGGTTTAAGCAATGGCCGCCTCATATCTTGTGCATTTTATTCTTCTTCCAGTTTCATTCCAATCAATGAAGAAACGTGAGATATGTTGCAAAAATATAATTACATGGCTCCACAGATCAATTTTTTATTATTGAACTGCAGGAATCATGAGGGCACCTTTTACTACTTGAATAAAAGAGGGTGTTTGCTATATTTTCAGACAGTGATTCCTGTTACAAGGAATTGAAGCAGCTTAACAAAAATATTTAAAAAAAAAAAAAAATGTTTAGCATGGCAGTGGTTTAACAATAGGAACATTCGCTTATGTTCTGCTACTATATGGATGTTTAAAAGCCACTTGCTGCACTGCTAGATATTCAACCTGTGGTAGTGAAATAAAAATAAAAAATACTTTTTATATTTGTCCATTTTGTGTCAGAACAATTTGTCTGCTTTCTTTCAGAGTGCTTTGGCTTTAGGAATACACCGCGGTACTAGAGAGATTTTATTATCTTGCTGAACAATATATATACAGGCCAAGCTATTCCACTACCATTTAGCAAACCAAGTCTTTAGTTCTCTCATTTTATACACAGGGAGATGCTGAAAATGCCTTTTCCATATTACAGCAGAAAGCACAAAATTGCTATTGCATGCTATCATGTTGAAATTTGAGCACTGATAACTCCATTGAATAGAATGGTGTTCCACTCAATAATAACTGAAAACAATTACAGTTAACTGTAAACATGAAAATATAATTATATGATCTTAAAAATGGTGCAAAAATATTCACATTGGGTAGAAAATCTGCTCATCTAAAACGGTTTTGGTTCCAGTTACTATGCCTTTAACTCAAGCTGGAAAAGCCTTCAAAAAAGAAATGTACTAACAAAGGATGTTTGTCATTTTTGTTATCCTACAAAGGTTAAAAACAGGTTTTCAAACAATCATCTAACAGGATACAAACACTAGAGAAAAATCACAAAAGCAATTTCTTATGATACGTGATTTGTTTAGAAATAAGTTCCGTTGGTTGGTACATCTTTTTCTTATGACATGCTACAGATCTCCAATCTGCCCAAATCTAGAATGTTATTAGATGGGAAAGGGAATTTTTGAGGTTCAAGTAATATTTGCCTGGCCAAATGTGATTTTACACTTTAGCACTTTAGGCAGGATCATCCTGTAAAAAAGTTTACATCTGATGGTCTTACAGTATATTTTATGTCCACACAAGTCTTATACTGTTAAAGGATTGTCTTTACTCTTATTCATTCTTGTTTTTTTTTTCTCCTGTTTACTCTCCCCATCTCGCTTTCGTTAAAGGAGAAGGAAAGGCTAACAAAGTGTTAATCTCAAGCTGCAGGCATACCTTCAGTTCTCTCAAGAGTGCCCTTAAGTCTCCCCATATTTCTCTTGTTCAGAGGATCAGAAGCCTCATAGGAAAAAATGCTGAGCTCTATAAAGAAAGTTCCCATAATGCCTCGCTCCTGCACCAAGAACAAGACTTCCAGCATCCTACTGATTGGCTCAGATCACACATACCTAAGGGGGGGAGGGAGTTCTTAGCATTCTTGAGGGAGGGGGGAGCAGGAGAGGGGAGAGAAGAGAAGAGAGCACAGGAAAACTGATAACAAATCCTTTGACTCAGAACTTAGTGCAGCATTTCTGTGAGTACTTATGGCGAATCCTGTATTTGTATTTTGTATTTGTGTAATTTTAGAGGCTTTATCAACCTCGACAAACTCACATTTTTATAAAGCACAAATGTTTCCTTATTTATCAAAAAAATCCAATACAAAAAACAGATGCAAAATAGGGTAACACATTGTGACCTTTCCATTGTAATAGCTCAAAGAAATATGAAAAAATCAAATACTTTGAAGTGAAGGGACTGCAAAAAATGCCTAGGACAGATGCCATTGACATAAAGGAGAAGGAAAGTCATTTTGGCATTTTACTGCCAATAGATTTGCCACATTAGTGCCACCTAGAACACTACATTTATTCTGCAGACAGCATTACCATACCTAAGTAAAGAAGCCCTAGAAGCGTTCTGTTTGTTTATGATTGCAGCTGCCATTTTAGCTTGGTCTTCATAGCTTCCTGCTACAGCTCTAGTCGTTGGAAGCTCAGATCACACATTCCTAAGGGTGGGGGGAGTGAGTTCTTATGCATTCTTATGGGAGGGGGGAGCAGGAGAAAGGGAGGGAGAGAGGAGAGAACTGAGCAGACTTGTGCCCCAAACCTAAAGGAGCCCTACAAGAGAGGAAGTCTGACACCAAAGAACATCCTGTTTCTTTTGATAGATATTTTCTGTGAGTGCTTATGGCTGTATTTACAAAGACCTTTTTGATAACGTTTACTTAGTTTTTACCTTTCCTTCTCCTTTAAGCTTTTAGATAGCATATTTTTACATTTGTGTTTTTGCCGTTTCGGGGCATAATAAATTGGTAAAAGTTTTTTTTTGTTTTACATATTTTATGGTCAGCAGCCTGAGCACTTCACACCAAACAGTGATTTCATTTAAAGTTTGATATTCAATGATTTAAAATAAAACTTTACAGTCTACTTATCGCTGATTACTTTTACATTTAAGTCATTTATTTAATTCCATCTTATGAAAATGCACTGATAAAACTTTCACTTTTTCTGTTTAAAAGGAATCAAATAGATTTGATAGATTTCTGCCTTTAATGCTGGCAATAAAGCTTCACACCCTGGGATACACATAAGCACAGAGCTCTGCTTTTTATCTTATTCCAAGCTTCAGAAAATATAGAAAATGGTATTTTCAGCTTTGGCCTCACATTGCCCCGACACAAAAGCAATAAATTCACGAAGCAAAAGCTGCGCAGGACACCAGTTTATTATATTTCAAGGTTTCAAGGGAAGTTATATTAAACATAGAGATGTGTAAAAAGTCTAGAAATGTTACAGGCATATTGTAAAATCATAATTATAATCACAGAACAGATCCCTGTAGGGAAGCCCTAGATATGAAGAGCTATTCAGATTTTCTTGAAATCCTAAAACCAGCAGGATTTCATGATAGCTTCTGGTATATTTTGTCAATATGATATTTAACATTCTGAAAGCCAACCATATTTGTATCAGAGTATTAATATTATATTCCCATACTGATTTGGCACTAATACCAAATATTTCATAAAAATATTTAACAGGTTATGGCCTTCTCCACTGAACTAATTTTAAAGCGATAAAAGGAAAACGTTTGAAAAGCCCTGTATGATTGCTTGTTTGAAATTTGCCCGTGTTTATAAACAAGTTACCCATCCCCAACCAATCAGATGTTTACTTGCATCATTCTTGCAATGAGTAACTGTCTGAGTGCAAATTTGTCCAGTGTTTATAAATGAGCCACATTGTACTTACTGGGTAAGGACAGTACACTCTATGCATACTAGGTTATAAAGAAAAGTAGGCAATATATATTGTATATGTTTATAGATATGGCATTCTGCGTGCTAACTTTTGAGATGGATAGTCAGTATTAGAGGGTTCCTGTGCCCCTCAGTTGACACATTAGTCCAGTGCTTAAGGTAAACCATTCTAGTCCAACTCTTAGGGAGAATTAAAGGTTAACGTTATTCAAATGTGTTACAATACATGTGAAGATTTCATACTATGTGGAAATAGCATGCAAAGTACATTCTTTTTTTACTGCAGGAACTGGATTTTCTAAGCTTACTTGGGCTAAATATTGCCAGGCCAGATATTTCCTGACACAGAATTAGACACAAATCGACATTATTAAACCCACATTATATTTAGAGCTATATCATATATATGAAGTGACTTGCCAACATTTTGATGAGTATCAAAATCTCTACTAGTCTGATGCTCAATGCACTGGGAGATTAAATAGACAGTTCATCTTAATGTTAACCTTTTCATGATATAGAGGTGGTACTCTAAGAACATTATTTGAATTATATTATTTTTTGATCTGCAGACCCCTAATTTGAAATTTAAACTATTACTTGGTTTCTAGAATCCCATCTTCTATGCCAGTGATCCCCAACCAGTGACATGGGAGCAAAATGTTGCTCACCAACCTTTTGAAGGTTGTTCCCATTGGCCTTGAAGCAGGTGCTTTTTAATTTGTGCCTTGAAGGCATGCTTTGGTTACATGAAAATCAAAAAAATTTACATTTGAATATGGCTCACGGGTATAAATGGTTGGGACTGCTGTTCCAGGCAGTGGTTTCAATGGCAGAGTGAAAGAACAAAAGGAGAGGCTCTGACTAGATAAGATAACAACTAGCCTCAGGCTTAACCTGCTTTCTGATTGTTGGGGTCAGTAACCTGGATAAAGGGCAAAACAGAAAGGTTAAAAATAGACATCAGTTTCTCTCAGAATTTTCTTTTTATCCTCATGATAAAATGTAATTTAAAAATGAACTGCCACAAAAATCTTCCAGAAGTTGATACAAGTCAGAACAACTGAGCTATTCCCTTTCCTTATGGTTCAGATCATCACTATTTGGAATAATCATTGCAACATAGTCATTGACATGCAATCTGTTAGCTCAACCTTCCCTTGAAAAGCAGGATTGTGCATGTTATTCTTTGGCCCACTAATTTATCCACTGATGTTAAGACATTTTCTACAAACTAACATACTTTTGACCGTAAAATAAAGGCAAACATTATGGTAAGCGTGCCTGCCAATTAACTTTATCTCCAGCTACACTGCACATATGTATTGTTGAGTTGTTTCATTCAATGGCTCAATGACATGTTCTTTGATACGCTAGAGAGTGTTGTTATTGCTTCTTCCTTGCTGGGTAAAGATCCCGCATAAAGTGGTCTACTCAGAAATACAGTGCAGGCAAACACACTAAGCTAGAACACAGGTTTATAGTAGTTCATGTTACCTCTGCATTGTAGTTTTTAACTGATGCCATAGACAAGTTAATCATAAAGCATAGCAATGCTGAGCATCATATATCTAGAGCATGTATACATTGACACAAGGACTGATCAGTGTGTGAGTAGATTTCACTATTTAGGGGTTAAGACAACAAAAAACATCCATAATTAAAAATAAAAATGAAGGAGAGTACTGTATAACAATTATATGCTCAAAAAGCTATTGTTCACAAGTCAGAGTAATTAGTGGCAAATAAAGCATTGCCTTTTCGTCCATTTTAGAACAATTTAGGACTAAAAGAAAAGCTGCTGATGAAACCATTAGTCTTAATTTTGCGTAACTGAAGTGTAAAAAATATCTGAATGGATTAAGCCACGTGAGCCATGGCATGTAGTTCAAGTGAATTATTATACTGAATTCTCAAATTCATTACATAGCTAAAACATTCTCAGTTGCTGCTTCAATTTAATCCTCGATTAACACATTTTCCCCTTTGCTGATAACTGTCCTAACACTTTCATGGTGAGGATCTTGTTGATTATGAATATCCAATCAACATCACCTGTGGGAACCCGCTGTGCTAATTTCATACTGCATCCCAGTAGAGCTTAATAACATTTCCATCGTGATTGTGATTTCATTTAAGGCAGTAGATATCTTTTCAAGATCAGTACTGCATTGTGTAAAATGCTAATGTGTTTGCAATATGCATTTGTCTATTGTGTAGTCCTGTACTGATCCTACTCACTAGTAAGACATTGGTCAAACATGCAGTGGGTGTAAAACTTTAGTGTGTGAAAAAAGACCTGCATTAAAATGGCTATGCTCCCTATGCAGGGTGGTACTTGATTTTATATAGGACAGGTATTCATTGATCTAACAGGTTTCATTGATCTAATACAGCTTTATTATTCATGCACGTTTTTGGTGATAGATTAGGCAAGTTCAAGGCTACAAGTTTAAGCATTTTTGGCTTCGGAGTCTGCTCTTTGAATCTGTGAGACTGCTATTCTTGTTCAGTATAATGAATGAATATGAAAAGAACATATATTTTTGAAATGGATATCTAATATTATTTTTAATGGACATAAAGGAAGCTAGCTATTACTGGAATAATGTTCATGGGCGCTATTGGTTTAGGAACTACATTCAGACTATAGTGTCTTTGAGAACTATTGTAAAAATGAACATTTAATGTAAGCTTTATCACATAGGAAGGAAAGCTCTGGAGCTATAAACACAGGGGCTTGCATGACAAGGGATCCGAATGACCAGCAGCCAGATTACACTGCTTCATGTTTGAAGATTGGCAGAATTAGATGTAGCTGTGATTGGGTGAGAAGCAATGAGTCAAGCAGGTGGGCTGGGGGTGGAGAAGGATAGGGATGGGATGTCACGAAAAAAGCAGTTCCCTTCTTATATTCTGAGCAGATAGAAACATCCCACTCTTTTTTGCATATTTTGTAAAATGCCAGGAGTTAATCTTTATGTTCTCATAATATCTATTAATAACAGACTGTGGATGTTTTCCTGTATGCATTGTTATATGGTGGTTTCAGTAACATTATAAATGTAGGAGTCTGCATGGTATCATTTATGTTAAATGAATGTCAAATCCTTGATCCAGGGAATGTTTCTGATCGCCATTGGGGTCAGGAAGGCATTTTTCCCCTCTTAAGGGATGATTGGCACAGGCTTCTGACTTTTTTTTTTGCCTTCCTCTGGATAAAAATACATGATGATGTATTTTAAGTTTTATTTGTCACAGCTGCGGTGACCTTGCCAGAGTACTGCACAGGTATTCTTCACAGAGGGGTGGTTCTCTCAAAGGAGGTTCTCTTGTGACTGCACAGTGGGTTGTTTGATACAGACGCTACTACTGCTTGTGCTAGGTGACAGCCTGCTTGGATTTTCTATCATCGAGACACTGCAGATTCAAGACTGAACTTCTTGCATAGTGGGAGTTGCAGCTCCTGCTGGTAGCAGAGTTTGGGACCATCCTCTCTGTAGGTAGAGCCAGCCTAATACATGAAATCGAGAGTCAGGCAGGCACTCCGGAACTCCAAAATGATGCCTATGACTAAGTACCCTCTTAGGTATGAAACGCATAAGGCTTCCCTTGCATTATGTATAGTTACAATAAACTGAATTGATTTTACTTTAATATTAATATTAAGCTACTTTGAGACTTTCATTTTGGAGTTTCAAAGTGCCTGCCTGTCTCTCGATTTCCTGTATTGGCTCCCCAAGCTGAAGGTCTGGGGCATGAACACCCGGACCCATCACTACAAAGGGATAAGACTTCTACCTCAATCAATAGTACTGTGTTTTTTTTATTTTCACTAGGGGTAGCCTAATACTCAGTGGTGGATATAATGACATAATGCTGACCTCAAGTCCTCCGTAAGGAACAGAAGAGCTTAGTAGCTCTGAATATTGCCTTGGGGTGACGCTGGCAAGGCCCTATTTATTTGATAAAATGTGAATAAATGCGGTGACCTCTTTTACCCATTTCTGGCTCCTGGTGTTTCATTAAGGTATGTAACAATGGTGTTCAGAGGGATGGTTGAAAACAAAAGGTCAATTGAGGAGTCCCCTTGTCAATGAGAATTTTCATCAATTAGAACTGTACTGTTTCTAAAATAATCAAGTTACTCTTCAGCAATCTGCTTCTCTTCAGATTTTGATTGACATCAGTAATCTGATTGTTTTAGAAATTATACAGAATTTTTTATTTATTATATTTGGAAAGTTTATTTTCCTGAGATGAAGCTCATATTTTTTTTATTTAGGTAATAATTCCCCTTTATTTATTATTGATTTTATTTTAAATCACTATCTCTAATGTAAATATTTGCTTATATTCTGTTTATTGAAGTTAACATGCTTAAAGGATACTGTCATGATTTAATAGTGTTATTTTTAATACTTCTACCATTTACATTTTTATTTTTTTTAAAATTAATGTTTTTTAGGTTTTATAATAGCATATGGGTAGCCAGCTTTATTATACATAATACTTTGCTTGCATTAAGCAAGTTCAATACTTAATTCCATGTCCTAGGACACAGCTGTAACTCCTATTCTTCTGGTCTATGCTATTACCACATCTGCCATTAGGTAGTGCATGGATTCATAGATATGTCTGAGCTAAACTTAACCTCTAGTCTGAAACCTAGCCTAGACTTCAAGTAAAGTGCTTTTTGGTGAGGGGTGTCTGAGCTGTCAGTACGCATTGCCTCTCACTGTATATAATGTAGCTAGGGCTAAGTTCCCAGTGCATCTTACTGTATATAATGTATTTGTGGTGTCAGTACCCTCTTTCTCTCACTGTATAATGTATTTAGCATGTTGAGATATTGTTGAAATCACTGTACCATTATTTACAAATGTATGTATGGCCAAATGCTTTGGAGTAACAGAAGCAAATGGCATGCTGGGTGGTTGAGAAACACCTACTTTCTCCTGACACTGCAAGTACAGGCAGTGCTTATCCTGCATTATAGCATTTTAATAATCACCTATAATAGCAGTATTGGGCATTTTCCAACAGGGCTATTGCACACAGGGTGTTTTGTCTACCAGTGATCAGTGGCAATGCCCAGTTACCACTCCTGATAAAATTAAATGAAAAGAACCCTGAGCTATGCACATGGAGAAGTGAAAAACAGACCTCCGTAGCAAAAACATTTGATCAAAATATTTACTGCAAACAATTTGCAGGGCAGCCGTGTAGAAAGTCTACAAATGGCTGAAGGAATCATGGGGGCTCAAAGGAAAGCCTTTTTACATTTTAAATAAACAAACTTTTAAAAAACGTGTTTCAGTACAGGATTATGTATGAAAAGTATTATTGATGCATTTTTAAAAAAATAGCATTTTACCCCATGTCAATTTCCATTTAACCTAAACTAATTAAATGTGTGTAAACAATTAATACATATTGAGACCTTACAGAAAACAGGGTGCCCAAAGATTTGCACATTTCATTTTCCTTACAGAGGTTATGTTAACAACTTTTTACTTAAAGTTAATGAAGAAAATGTAATCTGGCTAGGGTTGTCCATAGTTTTGAACACAGACATGTTTATTTACAGACATGCTTTATCTTTCTAATGATAAATCATTGTCCTTGTTGATGATATTAACTATAAAATTATACTGTGTTTTCTTTTATCCTGGTTTTGTAAATAATGGGAACCCTTCTAAACAAAACCAGTTTCTGTTCTAAAATCTTATAAACTGAAAGAATGCAGGTGAATTCCTGTACAGTTTACAAAATAGATGTCACATGAACGCAATTAAAAATTTAGGAAAGAAAAACAAAAGCAGCTGTTTTGAAGATGTAATATTATAAATTAAATATTCATATTATTAATCCAAATGCGTCACACAGAAAACAAAATATTGTTTTGGAATAATTTTGCTAAATTTATTAATACAAGACACAACTACCACTAAAATTGCTTTTAGCTGAAAAACAATACTTGCCAAAATATTAGACAATGCATTTGCAAATATGCAGAATCATAGTTAAAGTAAGCTTGTGAAATGAATAAGTAAAAACAATAAATATAGACATGTTGGAACAAGTGACAATGTCACAATACATGGGAAATGATTAATGTAGTTTGGACAAAACGCATAAAGAATAATGTTGGCAGAAGAAGAGAAAAAATAAATAAATAAATAGCAGAACACAAAAACTGGACTTAGTAACATTCATGCTGTGCTTATGAATGTACTGGTGATGAAATCCCATATTGTTAAACCTTGGGAAATTTCCTTGCAGGCAGACATATATTTTATATATTCAACTACAGTATAAAAAAGTGTCAGTAAAACGAAAAGCATAAAAAACTTAGGGGCAGATGTATTCATTTTAATCATCAGGCACCTAATATACTGCTATACACATTATCTGCAGCAGATTTCTATGAAAAAAATAATTGGTTGGGTGATTTAAAATGGATTGTAATGGGCTTAATTAGCAATTAAGTTGGATGCCTTATTGCTCATCTCTCGCAGAAAAAAATTATAAAAATAACACTTTGAAAAAGTCTTAACACATCTTCCAACTTGACATTGAGGTTCCTTACCACCCTGCAAAGCTTCCAAAGACCACAAAAAAAGCTATATCAATTGAAAGCCGCCTACACAAACCTGTTTGCACATGCGCAGTTGGAGGTAGCAGGAAACTGACTTCAACTGCACATGTGCAAGCAGGTTTGTGATGGCGGTAAGAGGCCTGAAGAGTCTTCAGTTGGTAAGAAGATGTTGGCCAGGTACACTGCTGCTCTACTCTGCATTTTTAGCTACGGGTTAGCGATAGGGCCAGTGTTTAAACTTAGGAACTATGCGATAAGGGAGAGGTGAGGGGGGTCTAGGCAGTGATAGTTAAGGGGGCTTTTAGCACCTGGGTGTATAGTTCTCCTTTAATAGTGCTTTTAGAAAAAATATAATATTAAAGCTTGATGAACATGGACTACTCATGCCAAAATAATATAATTTGGGTGATATCTGAAGGCTTAAATATAACAGTTTATTACAATACTTGTATTCCTCTGGTAGCATTAACAATAGCGATGGGCATGCATTCGCGGTGAATTTTCACGTTTACAAGTGACAGATTTTTTGCGTAAAACAGGCGAAAAACAATTGTTGCCCACATTGTCTCGTGTCAAGAAAAAAAAAATTGATGCACACGTCTTTTTGTTGGCACGCGCAACAATTTTTTTGACACGCACATCAAAAAGATGAACGTGCAACAACTTTATTTTTGCCAAGTGACTTTTTCGCCATTTCGCATATCTTTTGCGAGATTCACAAGTTTTTCAGCAAAACATAATGGGGCAGATTCGCTCATAGCTCAATTAACAATAACAACTGGCCAGCTTGTAGACAAGATTAACAAAATATCTAGTCCAAAAAACTTACTTTGTGATAAATTTTTAGGTAACAAAGAAGTAATGACTACTAGCTCAAGGCAAATCTTAAGATCTTCTCAAGATGTATCATAACACTATTATATTAAATAATCTAGCTAAGTCCTGAGAAAGTGTGGAAGCTGGGGATTCCCAGTAAAGCAAAGTAACAAACAACTTCACATTGGAGATGCATGACTACTCTATACTAAAAGATGGACACTACTATAATAAAGCTCCTAAAAGACTCTTTAGGGCTCATTTACGAGGTATAAGTGCAAGGGCGCTTGCATGTTCAAGTTTTTTGTAGGGTTCAAGTTGTGCCAGACATGGTAATTGAACCTCTTGAAATATCTTCTCTCCGCAATTTTAAATGAACTCCAAGAACTAACCACTAAATGGATATATACTTATATTTTGTGACTAGGTCACATGATAGTCATCAAACTGAACATGCCTAATTGTTTCTTTAAACCCCTACAGACCTCAATAATTTATAGAAAACTGAATGAACAACTGAATATTATCCAAACACAAGAACACTCAAGATTTAAACCTTTGGTTTACCAGGCTACACTGTAAGCCCCTAAGCCTAAAAAAAGTCAGGTAAGATATACAAAAACAAAAAAAGTTTATTTGCCTTAGATCAGTTGACCTGGATTGCCCCCATACATAGAAATGTACTACACATTGCAATCCCAAAGGAAGATAATAATTAACAAACAAGGCATCATTCTTTTTCACAGACAATTTCACTTTCCAACATACAGTGGTGTGAAAAACTATTTGCCCCCTTCCTGATTTCTTATTCTTTTGCATGTTTGTCACACAAAATGTTTCTGATCATCAAACACATTTAACTATTAGTCAAAGATAACACAAGTAAACACAAAATGCAGTTTTTAAATGAGGGTTTTTATTATTTAGGGAGAAAAAAATCCAAACCTACATGGCCCTGTGTGAAAAAGTAATTGCCCCCTGAACCTAATAACTGGTTGGGCCACCCTTAGCAGCAATAACTGCAATCAAGCGTTTGCGATAACTTGCAACGAGTCTTTTACAGCGCTCTGGAGGAATTTTGGCCGATCATCTTTGCAGAATTGTTGTAATTCAGCTTTATTTGAGGGTTTTCTAGCATGAACCGCCTTTTTAAGGTCATGCCACAACATCTCAATAGGATTCAGGTCAGGACTTTGACTAGGCCACTCCAAAGTCTTCATTTTGTTTTTCTTCAGCCATTCAGAGGTGGATTTGCTGGTGTGTTTTGGGTCATTGTCCTGCTGCAGCACCCAAGATCGTTTCAGCTTGAGTTGACAAACAGATGGCCGGACATTCTCCTTCAGAATTTTTTGGTAGACAGTAGAATTCATGGTTCCATCTATCACAGCAAGCCTTCCAGGTCCTGAAGCAGCAAAACAACCCCAGACCATCACACTACCACCACCATATTTTACTGTTGGTATGATGTTCTTTTTCTGAAATGCTGTGTTACTTTTACGCCAGATGTAACGGGACACGCACCTTCCAAAAAGTTCAACTTTTGTCTCGTCGGTCCACAAGGTATTTTCCCAAAAGTCTTGGCAATCATTGAGATGTTTTTTAGCAAAATTGAGACGAGCCATAATGTTCTTTTTGCTTAAAAGTGGTTTGCGCCTTGGAAATCTGCCATGCAGGCCGTTTTTGCCCAGTCTCTTTCTTATGGTGGAGTCGTGAACACTGACCTTAATTGAGGCAAGTGAGGCCTGCAGTTCTTTAGATGTTGTCCTGGGGTCTTTTGTGGCCTCTCGGATGAGTTGTCTCTGCGCTCTTGGGGTAATTTTGGTTGGCCGGCCACTCCTGGGAAGGTTCACACTGTTCCATGTTTTTGCCATTTGTGGATAATGGCTCTCACTGTGGTTCGCCGGAGTCCCAAAGCTTTAGAAATGGCTTTATAACCTTTACCAGACTGATAGATCTCAATTACTTTTGTTCTCATTTGTTCCTGAATTTCTTTGGATCTTGGCATGATGTCTAGCTTTTGAGGTGCTTTTGGTCTACTTCTCTGTGTCAGGTAGCTCCTATTTAAGTGATTTCTTGATTGAAACAGGTGTGGCAGTAATCAGGCCTGGGGGTGACTACAGAAATTGATATTGAAATTGAAAATTGAAATTGATGGAGTTTTTTTTCTCCCTTAATAATGTAAACCTTCATTTAAAAACTGCATTTTGTGTTCAATTATGTTATCTTTGACTAATAGTTAACGGTTTTTGATGAGCAGAAACATTTAAGTGTGACAAACATGCAAAAGAATAAGAAATCAGGAAGGGGGCAAATAGTTTCACACCACTGTATAAAGTTTAATACTATTTACAAATAGCTAGTTATTGCAACTGTAGACTTATCTTTAAGCTAAAGCATCCCCCACTCATTAAACAACCCCTTCTGATTAGCAATTATGGAATAAAACATTTTTATTCTTTTATGGATAAACATATAACCATTTGGCAAGAAAACCTGGAGACACATATCAGTAAAAAATAATGGAGTGATGCCTTTTATTCTCTCTATTGCAAAATCTGTGAAGTTTCTGGAATGTAAACTAAATATCACATACAGATGGTACTATGTACTAGCCAGAATAGCCAGGATGTTCTTCGACTGGATCCCACTTCCATACTTGGTGTAGTTGCCAAGATATTCAGTCATACTGGGCACAGTACATAGCATTTTCTGTGCTACAAGATGTTTTTACCTACATTTCACTTTACTCCCCAAACTGCTTTGCACAGCTTGGCAACAGCTAGACTAGGAAGAGGCCAAAACCAGAAACATAGAATATCCTCTATACTAAATGTAGTAATAACTAATGTTATGAAGCAATTATTGCATCAAAGAAATAACACCCTAAAACACCTGCCAAGACTTTGTGCCTCTGACCACTGGTAGAAAGACTTGTGTTTTTCTTATAATTTGCTCTTAATCTACTGTATCATCTTCTTTCTTTAATAAATCACCTTTCTCTAAACAACATGTTCCCCAGCTATCCTCAATTAAGTACCTGCATTACACGTGTTATACAGCACATAGGCTCTTTTTCTATTTGTTTTATTATTATTTCACTAGTTCATTTACACTGAATAGTTTTACTTTTTTATATGTAACTGCAAAAGTTTTGTGGCCCTAAACAGAACTTTTAATATGGACCTTGAGGTGACAAAAAGCATTTAGACCATCACCATAAGGTTTATTACAAGAGATTCTGCCCTATGTTTTAGATGAAACAGCCTTTCTCAGGAAGTTCCACACTACAGTGATGTTCAAAAGGCCTGTTTTGCTCTCCTGTTCATTCTTGATTTATATATTGCATGTATTTAACTTGTTGAAGAGCTTATACTTCTAATATTGTTACATTTATATTTTGGAGTCTGACATACCTGATCTTTTTTTTAATAAAAAACTGTAAAAAACAGATGTTTTGTACTGCATTGGAATGTCCTTCTGTAAGCATTTTTCAGTAGGAGTTCAAATAAGTCTGCGTGTAAACATCTATTGGTATACCTTTATATACTCTTATATATGTTATATATTGGTCAGGACTAATTTCAGATATTCTGTGGACCTTTACAAAATGTTACCTCTGAGCTGTGTTTGCTGCTTCTGGCACAGAATTATTTGTGGAACGTAGAACAAACAGAACAAGATCTACCATGAGAGAAAACAGTGCTGTTTTGTTATCACTAGAATGTAGTGCTCTCATAATGAAGTGTAAGAAAGTGTAAAATCCACAGGTTTACCATGGGATTTAGTCTGCCATGCATTCATGCTTGCTGTCATCAATCTCTTTTCTTTCTTTCTCTCCAGTGAATGATTGTGGCTAATTAGGCCTTAGTAACCCAAACTAGCATATTGCAATGCACACAGTTTCAAGTATTTTAACTTTAACCTTATTTATGAAATAATCAGCTTTATTTTTTGTTTAGATTTCGTTTATCATTGGGCTTAAATCTAAACTATAAGTTTAAATGTTTTAGATGGCATTTAGGAAAAGTGTATAGAGAGAAACATTTTTACAAGAAAAAGGAAACTCTCTAATTAGTATGTAATTACTGAAGTAAAGCACTTGCTAAGTTAAATGTGACATCAAAATACAATAAATATTAGAATATCAGATAATCATATTTTAAAATATATAAAGCTTTTAAACACACTGGCAACTTTTTTTTCAGAATTTTGAGCCATTATTTTTGCTCTGCTTGTAATACCATAAATAAACATGGAACTCCATGACAATACTGCTTCCCAGTATGAACACACATTCACAATGCATCATTATTCAATACTACATTCAATAAAAGAAAAATAATTTTGACTGTTTTACAAAAACATGACATGGTACAAAAACTACTACTACAGGAGTAATTTACTCCCTGTAAGGCAGTGTATAAGATACAAAAACAGGCGCAATATCTATGACATTTTACTCCTTGCCCTGTGCTTGTACTTAAATGTCCTAGAGACAAATCATATGAAAGGCCTGTTACTGCATGAGCTTAATGTCCTTTTTATTGTATAACCTATGATACATGTGAAAAAGCTCCTAATGAGGATTGAAACTTTGGACCAACGCCATCATTATAAGGGGGCCCCCCACAGGAACACTAGTTTTGGCTTTGCCCCTTGTTTACACTACACAAACAATCAACTAGCAGGTAGGTATGTTTTACTAGGACAAAAGGTGGAACTTGTTGAATGAATTTTTTTCATCCACAGCTGCTATAATACAAACTAACCAATAATTTTACTGAAAAGCAAGGGTATAACTATAGGGGAGCTGGGGGAATTAGTGGGTCTTGAACGGAGTGATAAGCAGCTGCAACATATGGTATGTATGTTCTGTTGACAAGTTCATTTAGGAGAGAAAAAGGCAGTGACAGTGAAATAATTCGGCAGGCAAGGATTTGTGGCGGATGTTAAAATTTGTAGCCCGCGTCAAAAAAAAAATGCTGCGCATAAAAATCAAGTTGCACGCGTCAAAAAAAATATATTTTTTTTAAGCACATTTTTGCCATTTCATGAACCTTTTCAAAGGTTAAATTTTTTGGCAAAACTAGATCATCACCGTAGCTGATGTTATTTTATAATGACTAGTTCATATAAATACTTAACAATTAGGGGCTGATTTACTAACCCACGAATCCGAATCCAAATGGGAAAAATTCCGATTGGAAAACGAACATTTTGCGACTTTTTTGTGTTTTTTGCGATTTTTTTGGCGCCGTTACGACTTTTTCTTAAATTGTCACGACTTTTTCGTAACCATTATGACTTGCGCGAATTGTTGCGACTTTTTCATAGTCATTACGATTTGCTCGTATCTTGTTGCGACTTTTGCGTATTGAGCGCTCGTAAACTGCGGGCAAAACTTTCAGACTTAGCATGATTTTGGAAGCCTCCCATAGTACTCAATGGCACTCTGCAGCTCCAACCTGGCCCAAGAAAAGTCACGATACTGAAGCTTGAATGAATCCGAAACTTTCGTACTCAGCGCGAAGGCTACGAAAAAGTCGCGACAATTCGCACAAGTCGTAACGCTACGAAAAAGTTGCGACAATTTACGAAAAAATCGCAAAATACCGATCATTACGAAAAAAACGCATTCGGACGCCTTCGGACCGTTCGTGGATTAGTAAATCAGCCCCTTAGTGTTAATAACTCAATTAGTACATTGGGGATAGGTGGATGCCCCTGCCTGCCCCTCTCAAGTTTCAGAGCATTCTCATTGCTTGCTACATAGATTGTATAATTAAGTTTCTAGAGAAAACACTCGGTTTTTCTGTAAGTTGCAGAAATTTTATATGTTTTAATGTAGCTTTATACTTTCAATACACAATGAGCCCCATTTTAAATCAAGATCACTCCGCATCTGGGACAGCAGTTCCCACTCTCTTCCTCTGATAGAGTCTTAAGGTGTCACCGACCATATGATAGCACAAGGTGACTTCTAATATTCCCATTTTTGACAAAGGGGGTACATTATTTTTTATAATGATTTATAAATTAATTGATTTAGTATGACACAGACCTGGGCCCCTTTAGACCTCCTACTGTGGGACCTACAATAGTTTTCACCTTTGGAAGGCAATCTAAAAGGTTAAAGATGGCCATGCACCAGAGGCAAAGTGAGGAAAGCGAGAAAAGTTGGTGGAATTCTGTGCATGAGTGGGTAAGTTTTCAATCTATTCATTTCCTGCAGTAATCATACTGGAATGTGGGGATAATTTGTTTAGTGTCCATCTGCAGTGATCTTACTTGCTTATCTGGGATTAATATGCTCATTACTGACTTGTCAAAGATAAGTATGCTTATTGTCCATTTCTTACTGGCATGTCTGGGGTTAATATGCCAATTGGGCATTTGTTACTGTTTTGTCTCTAGGGTTAATATGCTCATTACTGACTTGTCAAAGATAAGTATGCTTATTGTCCATTTCTTACTGGCATGTCTGGGGTTAATATGCCAATTGGGCATTTGTTACTGTCATGTCTCTAGGGTTAATATGCTCATTGTCCAGTTCTTACTGGCATGTCTGCTGTTAATGCTTATTGTCCATTTCTACAGGGATCTTACTTGCTTGTCTAGGTCTTTATGGCTACAGGGTGTGGCAAAGTGCCTAAAAATGTTGACAACACTCTAAGCGCAGTGCATTTTTTAAGGTCCCAAACTTCTTTCACTTTAGGACGCATATTTTTATGATATCGACAATGTACATAGTGGGGGTGTGGTGACAGCGGCAGACACAGCACTGGGTGCACTTATGTGTTTGGTGAGCCCTTGCACTCTAAAAGTGCAGGAACCAAAACGTTGGTGAAATTTATGGAATAAAACATTTTGAGAAACATGGATATTTGAAGTGTGGACCACTTTTATATTATATATGTGTGTGTGTATATATGTATGTATATATGTGTGTGTGTGTGTGTATGTGTGTGTGTATATATATATATATATATAACACTTGTTTTATGCAATAGTACAGCACCCTGCAATAGAACAAAACGTGGTGCACGTCCCCAACAGGTTCCGATATCCTTACATTAACAATAAGTTCAAGAATGGACAGCACACACTTTAAAGTGCAAAAGGTATATTAAAAGATCAAATTCATACTGTACACAAAATGCGACGTTTCGAGCCCGGCCGGGCTCTTCCTCAAGGCATGTGGGCAGTAATTGCATATACAGATTCCCAAAGGAAGCTACTTATAGTCTACAGAGAGGAAATGACCACATAACATATTATACAAACATAGTACAGGGTTCCATCCCCTTTTCAGTGATAACACCATTTATGAAATATACAGAGTACATCCCTGTTCGCATACATAACTCATTAGCAAAGTTATAGCATCTCATTATATTATACTTCGTTCTTTGCATAGTTGAATGTGCTTACAACAAAATCACACAAAAATTATCAATGGAAATCAAATTTATCAACCCGTGGAGGTCTGGATTTGGAGTCACACTCAAAATTAAAGTGGAAAAAAACACTACAGGCTGATCAACTTTGATGTAATGTCCTTAAAACAAGTCAAAATGAGGCTCAGTAGTGTGTGTGTGTGGCCTCCATGTGCCTGTATGACCTCCCTACAACGCCTGGGCATGCTCCTGATGAGGTGGCGGATGGTCTCCTGAGGGATCTCCTCCCAGACCTGGGCTAAAAGCATCCACCAACTCCTGGATAGTCTGTGGTGCAACGTGGCATTGGTGGATGGAGCGAAACATGATGTCCCAGATGTGCTTAATTGGATTCAGGTCTGGGGAACGGACGGGCCAGTCCATAGCATCAATGCCTTCATCTTGCAGGAACTGCTGACACACTCCAGCCTAATGTCTTGCATTAGGAGGAACCCAGGGCAAACAGCACCAGCATATGGTCTCACAAGGGGTCTGAGGATCTTATCTTGGTACCTAATGGCAGTCAGGCTACCTCTGGCAAGCACATGGAGGGCTGTGCGGCCCCCCCAAAGAAATGCCACCCCACACCATTATTGACCCAATGCCAAACCGGTCATGCTGGAGGATGTTGCAGGCAGCAGAACGTTCTTCACTGCGTCTCCAGACTCTGTCACGTCTGTCACATATGCTCAGTGTGAACCTGCTTTCATCTGTGAAGAGCACAGGGCGGCAGTAGCAAATTTGCCAATCTTGGTGTTCTCTGGCAAATGCCAAACATCCTGTTCAGTGTTGGGCTGTAAGCACAACCCCCACCTGTGGATGTCGGGCCCTCATACCACCCTCATGGAGTCTATTTTTGACCATTTGAGCAGACACATGCACATTTGTGGCCCTCTGGAGGTCATTTTGCAGAATATAGTTAGCCATTAAAATGTATCACATTCAATCTTGTTTCAAACCTTGTTTTCTTTTGTTTTTTTTTTTTTAGAAAAGTGCAAACTATAAAAGATTTTTCTTCTGATGACTAATGTGGTAAAAATCTTGTATATATATATATTTTTTTTTTAAACATATGCATCTGCTAGAAACAAAACCTGACTGTTTGATGAAGTGGAGTAATGAATGTTGTCTAGTTTGTGTCTTAGGTACTCTATCAAAAGGAGCAATAGCAGCTTAATAATTTGTCATTTAAATGATGTGCAGATGGATATTACCTCTTTCAAGTAGCATATCTATGTTCAGGATTGCTGTGGTCATTTTTTGGCATAAGCATAGCATTACTATAAACAGCCTTTGCTGAATAATACATTATAAGCCAAAATTAGTACATATGTGGTACAGGATCACATACAAAATAATTTATCTTTATATGTGTAACTTCATAATGTAATTAAAGTGGTGTTTAAAACCGTTCCATTAAATTTATATTAAAATTATAGTTAAGCTAGAAGGTCAGTTTTAATAGTTGATTATATTAGAAAGGGGAATGAACACATTTTTGTGCATAACAAAAGAAAATGTAATTCTATGTGCCCTTCATTCATACATACATTATTAAAAATGTGTAGCGATTTTTAAGGGATGCTGCCATGGAAAAACATATTGTTTTCAAAATACATAATGTTGTACTGAAAACATTTGAAGTCATTTAAGTTATTTGTCAGGATTCTTTGTTTCTTGAATTGTGATCTGATTATCTGCAGTCTATTTTTAATGTCCCCTTGCAGATAATCTGATAGGACCAACATATGTCTATGCTACTACCACTGTTCTGCTGTAGGCAAACACAACCTCTAAGACCCAGTGAGGTTTGCTACAGAGAATCCACATTTCAGACAAAAAACAGCAATTCAGTATCTCTGCTTTTTCCCTGTTCTCATCAACCAATTTACCTCCATCTGATACCAAGGGTCCCACCCCTGCTTGCTTTATTTTTTACTATGAACATATATAAAAAAAGAATTCTGTATTTATTTTACGCCTTTTATTTTACTCATTTTATTTATTTTTTTTTAGCTTGTCTGAATACTATTTTGCATGATTTATTGGCAATCTAATCTTTCTATCAAACCATAATAGTACTGCTTTGCAATGACATTCCTTGCTTACTAGTGGAATATACTGAAATGTATATTTGTTAAGTGATATTTTAACGTAGTTTCGCTTTTTTTGATGTTTTTTGTCAGGAGCATTTTGACAACAGTCAGGGAAGTTTTTAAAAAAGACACATTTATTGACAAGTGTCAGTTCATCAGAACAGTCTTTTGCTCTATGGAATGGTTGTTTAACGGTCTAAAAAAATTACTCCCTGCAAAAGGATTTGGAAAATTATTTTTTTCTAAATTATTAAATCCTAAACTGTTTACTGGTTATGTAAAAATAAATGAAGACTGCTTAGCCAGCCTTACTGCCAGACCGATGTGAGCTAAGCTACAATTTGACTTATCGAATAATGGGACAAACTGACACCTATTAGAACATTTTGTCCTTGTACAGTACAACTTCCTGACTGGCTCTTCTTCCAGTTTACTTTTTCAGTTAGTCAGCAAGGGTGCGTTTAATCCAGAACTTTATTTTCCAAATGATGGGTGTACTGTAACAGTCCATCTATAGCTATATCATCATATCTTAGAGTTTTTTTACATAATTATTAATTAGCGGTGAAATCTCATTGTATGAACTAAAAGTAATTGATTGAATTAAAATATAATTTATAGGTCATTGCAAGAAAAAAATGTTGTAATGGACTGAGCAATAATAAATTATACCTTTGGAAATTTTACAGGTCTGTACAAAATAAAGGCACTCTATTCATAATGTGTTTTACAGTCCTCCAGTAGTAGATATGCTTGGCTTTTTATATGGATGTTCCATTTCCCTGTTGGATAATGACGTTTGTCCAATTTTCTGGAAATTTAGTGCACGATAGATGTAAAATGTTCAGTGAATGAATAAATTAAGGAAATGCAACTAACTCACTGGAGGGTGAAAGGCAATTAAAAAAATAATTTCAAGATAATGTCAGCTACTATGTATTAGTTTGGGCTAATAATTAGGATTAGCATCAGAGTCCATTTGAATGTGTTTAAAGTTTTGGAATGTGGAACATTTGGTCACTACAATTTAGATTATTAGAGGTAAGATAATGAAATGCTCTAAAATGACAGAATTTCATTTACATACAGAATAATGGCGAACAGTGCTCATGCAATGAAAACTAAAAATGCAGAAAGAATATTTAATTTTAAGCTAATAGTAATTGTTTTTTTTCACCGTTTCTGCCTGTTTTAATATATTCTGAGATACTGTAAGTGGCAATGAAGTGCAAGGGTGTTACACTTTTGTAAGGGGTACTTTTGTAAGGGATAGCTAAAACCTCTAAAACATTGGGGCATGAAATGCTGTATTTTATATACTGAATATACTCAGGCCCAGATTTGTGGTGAGGCCTCAAAGGCCTGAGCCAAGGGCAGCACAAGGGACCTCTCCCCACTGCTCCGTATGGGAGTTCTAACATTGGCGCATGTGCGCTCGTGGGGGGGGTTGGGGTAGGGGGCAGCCTCGGGGGCCCCCAGTAGAAATCCGGCGCTGAATATACTGAAGCAGACAAGAGATACAATAGCCCAATAACTGTAATGTCCCATGCCTTCAAACAGCCCCCCATCTTATTAGGCCATCTTTTGTATGCTAGTGGCACTGCACGTGCTCAGTTGTGGGGCTAAGCTTAGGGGTCACCAAAAATGTCAAAACATTAGAAGACGGTAAAGGTGCATCTGACTTAGAAGCTGATGCTACAGGGTTGAGTATTAATTCTAATGCAGAATGCAATGGTTGCTATGAATTAATGTGAATTAGATATGAATTATATATTGTATATGCTGTCTATTGGAAATTGGTCCCTAAGCTCAATGCATATGCTGTGAAAGGGAGAGTTTTAATAAAATTGTTTGCCTCAAAATTCCATTTAAATGATTAGACAGCTTTTTCCCTCTGGTGGACTGTAGCAAGCTTTGTTTCGCCTTTTGGTAAATATGGCCCCTACATAGGCATGTCATTATTTCTCAACTATTTATTCATACTGAGAATATAGGCTTACTAAACCTTACCCATTTGCTCATAATATAGGGGTCATTAAGAAGTCCCCAGATGCATGTGCTAGAACAAAATAGCCAAAAAAACCCTCATTTGAAAAATACTTGCATTCTGGCAAAATGAGCCCTCCTGACTTCTGTGTTTAAAGTTAGGATGGGTCATTTATGGAAGCGGGTCAGATTTGCACTGATGCAGTTTGATAAAAACATAAAGGAAAAGAGTGAATTATGCTTTTAAAGTTTTGATGTCAAATAAAATCCAAAATGGTTTCACAGACATACTGTTTGCAATTAGGGCACACTTAGATGAAAGCTCAGCAATTACTATTGTGATGTGTATATTGTGGGAATAGCTTATGAAAAGTTGTTTACATTACCTATAATTGAAGTTATAATGTTTGTTTATGTACCCACTAAAGCAAAATGGTTCATATTAAAATAAGTTATGTCTGTGATAAAAGAGATTCCCTGCACCAATAAAAGCCTTAGCATAACATCTCATTTAGGGAAAAACAGAGGAAAATAGTTAAATATTCTGTTTACACATATAGAATATTTTGAAAAGTAAAGCAGGAATTCCCCAATGTATTGTTCTAGGAAAGCCATCCCAATATCTTTGACATATGTACCTATTTAAAATATGTAACAGCATAAAACCTATGGTACTTTTCCTTACTTTTGTGTTGTATTTACATGCCTTGCTTTGCATTTCTTAATACAAAATAAAGAATAGGAACTTAAATGGGAACCTTGATAAAAATCCAGAACAAGTACCTTATTAGGGAATATCTTCATGCAATTCCAAACACTACAGTAGAAAAACAATTACTCTTAGTAACAATCGTCATCATGTTCCTTAATGTTCTTATTCTTGATGTTTTTCTGACATGAAGTGTTTTTTGTTTGTGAGCTGTTACATGAAATGCAATATAGACTTTATGATTACTCACATAATCAAAGTTGCTGGAATCAATGAGCCATGTGACATTTGAGCTACAAAGCAATTGTCGGCATAAATTAGTGTTACAATACTGGTTTCCATTATATTTAATATGAAATTTACTAAGAGGTATAAAAATTGTTCTAGTAAAAGATTATGCTTAAAATTCTCTTCAGTCGCAAAAATTGAAAACGTCATAACAAACATAGTACTTGGGGGATTATATTAAAAGATAATGTTTATTAATCATTTTATTAGGAAGGAATATAACCTTTCTAATAACAAATAATAACAGTATATATATAAAGATTATAGTCTTGCTACACAAACACACACAGATACTGCACACAGTACCCAACACAGAAGGTACAGTGAATTGTATGATTTGAAATTTACAGTAACGGCAACATTTTCGCCCCTTTAGTTTTTGAACAATTCTGGGGTTTTTACAATGGACATGTGTTTCAAAAGAATGGATTATTGTTTTACTGTGCACTATGGGTAGTGGAGGAAAGTGGGGCGGGGTATGTGGGTGTACACATGGAAAGGTTTGACATGGCAAGGGCACCCAAAAAACTGCATGTAGTGCTGAATGAATTTCCACTTTTGTATCCATATTTAATATGCTGCTGAATTACTTGTAAACTCTTGTATACAGCTTGTGCACAGTAATATGGTATTGCAGGTATTGGGTCTCTTTACACAACATGCATGCATTTGTGCATCACATGGTTGTTTAATTGCAAGTAAATTTAATAGTGCCGAAAAATGTATGTCTTGCAAAATTCCCTAAGGGCTCCCTGTATTTTCCATCTAGTCAAGGTAGGGTTAAGGTAAATGAGTACCTAGTGTCTTGGAATGTTGAGTATTGCATGAAGCACAATACCAAGGGGTATGTTTTTTTTTATAGTATCTAAGCTAACATCATCAGTGATGTTGCCCATAGCATATCAGAAATAACCTACAAACTAGAAAATAACACTAATTGGTTGTTATCTGCAACATTACCAGTGATGTTGGCTGACACACTATAATAAATATGCCCCTAGGTGTTATATATAATTATTTATATATGGTGATTAAAGGGATTCTGTCATGATTTTTATGGTGTTTTATTTTTAAATTGCACTGTTTTCATAGCAAATAATTCACTCTGCCATTTAAAATGTTATTCTTGAGCCAACAAATGTATTTTTTTAGTTGTAATATTGGTGTGTAGGCAGCCATCTCAGTGCATTGTGCCTGAGTCTGAGCTTTCAGAAGGAGCCAGCGCTACACATTAGAACTGCTTTCAGGTAACCTATTCTTTCTCCTACTCACATGTAACTGGAGGAGTCTCAAGCCAGACTTGGATTTCTTACTACTGACTGCTATTCTGATATCTACTGGGAGCTGCTATCTTGCTACTTTCCCATTGTTCTGCTGATCGGCTGCTGGGAGAGGGGTGATATCACTCCAACTTGCAGCTCAGCAGTAAAGTGTGACCGAAGTTTATCAGAGTGCAGGTCACATGGCTGTAGCACCCTGGGAAATGAAGAATATGGCTAGCCACATGTGAAATTTTAACATTCAATATACAAAAATCTAAACATTTTTGAAAAACTGATTCAATGCTGGATTTTGCTAGAGAAGGTCTAAACTGATGCATATTGGAAAAACATATTTTTCCATGACCATATACCTTTAATCTGTTCAGTTTTAGTTTCGATTTCAGGTAGTGAACCTATTATGCAGGCTGCTCAGGACCATGGTTTTTTTTCTCTGCAAAGGTAAATTGAAATGCCCTTTACAGACCACCATGAAGTTGAACATTTATTAAATATTATGTAAAGCTGGTTTGATTTAACACAAAAATTCCCTTGTTAATATAAATAACTTGTACATGATCAGTATGATGTGTTCATATTTAACATATGGTTGGTCACCTTTATTACCTCACAAGGTTAAAAATATATAACAATGATTTGGCAAGATTATTTTGGATGAGGCTAGGATACTATATACAGTATTTCCAGAAATGAAAAAGAGGAATAGGGGACGTTTTACTTTTGTGTTCTTGAGAAAGTTTACACTTATGTTTAGTTCTAATAATCATCTAGCTATAGAAGCAATGGTGACTTAGAAGACCCACTTGAGACAAACTGAAAAAAAAATGACTTGTACAATACCCATTGAAATAGTGCCAACATGTTTTATGTTCTGTATAAAGGGAGAACACAAACATAAATTAATATATATATTCTTTAGAAACCTCCAGACAATTTCCAACTAGAAAATTAGACTTTGCTGGTCCTAGTAAAAGATTGATCTGGTTGTCATACTTTGTAATGGTAAGGCTGTCAATGTATATTACAGTTCACTTAAATGTGAGAGTAAGAAATAACCAAGACAGAAGGGGTCATACATGACGGCAAGAATTCCAGTGTTGTGTAAGCCAAAGGAGGTTGCGCCTGACACAATTGCTGCTAAATTTTGTCCAAATTAACACAATTGTTGAGTATTGTACACAGTTGAGTTGAATGAAGGAGGTTTTACGCACACATGTCTGAGGGGATATTTGCAGGACTGCGATTGCAATTGCAGTTGTAAATGACCGCATGAGAGCGATGAGATTACTTCAAACATATCTGACTTCTTGGTGTACATGCTTCTAGAGAGCTTTGCCTTCATTTCTTCTTTCCTGCAGGGGACAATAAAATTCCTTGGACCTATAATAAAAGACACATCAGGGTCTTTGAAAATCCTTCAGCTTCAAATTCATTTAAAATTGAGCTCTAATTACATAATAGCTTTTTTTAATGGAGGGTGTGCATGCATTTGTGGGAAAGATTTCAAAAAGATTTTATCTTAGGGCTAGACCATAATACAACTAGCATTCTCTTGTAAAGGTCTTTTACTTGTGAAATTTAAATGCAAGGTATAGATATCTTAAATTGAAACATTTTGCAAGAAGCAAAAGATGATTTTCAAAGTCTGTGACTTTAATATTAATGAGATTTATCTAGCTCAATATAAGCTATTTGTGAGCATAAACAGGTCATTAATATAAGGATGCATTTTAGGGTGCACATAAGGTGCAATAATTTAGTAGGTATATTTGGGTACAGCAATTTGTAAGTACTCAATAATTGCTGTAAGTAGAAATGTAAGGAACATTACTAGGGCTATCTAGAATTGTAGTTCTAGGATTTCTTAGCACTGTAATCATAAGGTTATATGGTTAAGTGGTGCAACACTTGAAGGGATCCCTGAGTATTCTCTCCACAACTATTATAATAAATGCGATTTCACATCTCCATGCCCAGAAGAAAAAAAAATATAGTTTAATAATACTTTTCTAAATAGTGATTACAGTGTGGGTTGATCCAGGTTAATGTTCTTGCCTGGAATAACAATAAAACAAAGCCCAAAGGAAACGTATAGCTTCTATGGGGCCCACCAGAGAACCTTACCTCTGGAGCCCACCAGACACATTAGTACATCCCCTGCTGCAGCTGCCACTTACTCCCCTCACATTTTTTTAGGCCCTTTGCTACTCCCATCACTCCCATAATTACCCATATATGTCGGTTAGAGCTTTGCAGAAAATGGATAATGAGCACATTAATCCCAGATACCACAGTAACTTAATTCCAGAAATGGATGAGCATTGCATTCACGCCAGACATACCAGTAATATAACTGCAGAAAATTGATTACAAGCACGTTAATTTAAAATATGCCACGAAATCACTGCAAAAAGTAAATGAGAATAATAACCCCCACATGCTAGATGACTGCAGAAATAGAGTATATTATCCCCCATTGACAGTAAGATTACTACAGATATGGATCATGACCACTCTAATGCTAGACATACCAGTGAGATTGCTGCTGAAATGTACAATGACCATATTAACCCAGTAAAACCACTGCAGAAATGGAAAATAAGCATATTAACCCTCAAATGCCAGGAAGATTACTGCAGACGTAGACATAGAACATGTTAACTCCACATGCCAGTAAGATCACAGCAGAAATAGATTATGAGCACATTAACCCTAGACATACCAGTATAGACACTGCAGAAATGGACGTTCATCTTATAAACCCCCACATTCCAGTAAGATCACTACAGAAATGGATTATAGGTACAGCAACCCCAGCCCTTCATGTAAAATCACTGCAGACAATGGACAATAAGCATATTCACTCCAGTCATGCTAGTTATATCATTGCAGAAAATGGACAATAGATATTAACCCCAGTCATGCCATTTAGAGCACCTCAGAAAATGGATAGATTTAACGCATTTATTAATCCACACCTAAGCAAGTAGAATGCCACCAACCTTTCTGTCTGTCAATGATCTCATTCGAGAGTGGAACACATTGCCATATATAATCTTCTCTGTATCTTTTATAGGAAAGAACTGTTTCAGCACCAAAGCAGGTTGTCTGGGGGACATAGTAGGGCAGCAGCCAGTCATGGTATCTGGTTGGACAGTAATTGTTTAGTGGTGCATGGGCCCAGTAGGCAGTCAGGTGGGGCCCAGTAGAACTGGATCCCACTGGAAATTTTCACCAGTTTCCCAGCAAAGCAGTGAAAGCACAATGGAGAACTACACCATAAAACTACACCATAGAAAAGAACTCTAAAGTCTGGGGGTGTTGTGGAAAAGGCATTTAAATTTTTTTTTTATTTGTGAGACCTGGTGTTCAAGAGTACCTGTGTAGTGCTGAAGCAGGGTAGAGGCTGGAAAGGTGGTACCAGTAGGATGTACCTCTCTGTGGTCTCCATTTCTGCCCAGTAAAAAAATGTTGTATTAAGTTTAGTCATGAATAAAAATCACCAAAAATGTAGACATAGTTTGGTAAACATTACTAAAAATCCAACCCATGCAACCCAATAGAACTGTTATTTCACCAATATGGCTTCATGCAGCTTAATTATAATATGAATTCATGCAGCTTAGTAAACCTTTAGTGTAGGTGGTCAAAAGCAGAAGTAAATGAAAGAAAATTACACCACAGAAAAATGTTTATCTATCTCTCTATCTATCTATCTATCTATTATCTATCTATCTATCTATCTATCTATCTATCAATAGCTCTATCAGCTATTTAGCAATCTAGCAAACTCATCTGCTCATTTCTATCTGTGGGTATCTGCCTAATTCTTTATATTTTTTTCCTTTCCTATGCTATACCTCCATAATCTGATTTTACAGCCAAGTTTCTAAAAACAAGTGGTTTAAAGAGAAACATTACTGTCTAATAGCTCATTGTACCATATGTTATAGTGAGCAAATTGCTTGCTATTTGCATCTTTATTGTCTATTCCCTTCTTGTTTCGCTTTTACAGGGCAGTTTTGCATGCTTATAAGATACATATCTGCTCTAGAGGGACTAATGTAGACTGTATTCTTTCCTATTTGCTATTTACTGTTTGGCAGTTAAATATGGCAGAAGTCCAAATACTTTTGGGCATGGGAATAAGCATAACGTGTTGGCTACAAGAGTTAGAAAGCTTGATAGTACAGCCAAATATGTTTTGTTTTTTGTAACATAGAAGTTATTTTATAATAAGAAAAATGTGGCATTCTCTGTATTTGTAAGGAGGAGTTCATTTAAAGTTTGTAGGGGAGCCCAAATGTCCATCATTGTATGCACAGAATCATACATTTATGCTTATTCCCTTGTTGTTCTCAATATGAATGTCACAGTTGAGAGGTTCTCTCTAAGGAAGCAATTGTTACAAAAGCTGCTGTCAATATGTAATTAAAGGAGAAAGAAAGGTAAAAATTAAGTAAGCTTTATCAGAATGGTCTGTGTAAATACAGCCCTAAGCACTCACAGAAACGCTGCACTGACTTCTCTGTCAAAAGGTTTGTTGTCTGTAATTCCTGTGCCAGAGACATGCAGCTCTCTCCCCTCTCCTGCTCCCCACTCCTTCAAGAATGCTAAGAACTCACTCCCACCAGTCTTACAAACTGAGGATGTACACTTGGTCTGGGTGTGCAGGAGTGAGGCATTATGGGAACTTTCTTTACACAGCTCAGCATTTTTTCTTCCTGTTTGGCTTCTGATCATCTGAACAGGTGAAATATGGGGAAACTGCAGCTTGAGATTAACTCTCTATTAGCCTTTCCTTCTCCTTTAATACATTTTTGTAATAGCTTAGACGGTCACTTTATTGGTTTGCCCTGTAGAAAAAGGCAGGTTTACTGGTACAGGTATGGGGTCCCTTATCAGGAAACCTGATATCCCGAAAGCTCCGAATTATGGAAAGCCTGTCTCCCATAGACTCCATTATAAGCAAATAATTCAGATTTTAAAAATTGATTTCCTTTTTCTCTGTAAAAATAAAACAGTGCTTTGTATTTGATCCAAACTAAGATATAATTAGTCCTTACTGGATGCAAAATAATCCTATTGAGCTTAATTAATGTTTTATTGATTTTTTAATAGACTTAAGGTACGAAGATCCAAATTACGGAAAGACTCCTTATCTGGAATACCCTTGGTCCCGAGCATTCTGGATAACTGGATGACTGGACAAGGGGGTCTAGCCTGAATAAGGGTGCTGATGCCTCTCCAGCAAGTATCAAGAATATATGTAAGAAGTTTTTCGTTTCATAGGATAATTGTACTTCAGCATCATTACTTTATAAGATCCTTCCTTCTGTCTCCCACAAGTAATTAATGTGTATTTTACATGTATAATATCTTAAATCAGAGGCACGTTGATTTCTCATGACCCTGCCCATGTATCTAAAGGCACTGTTACTCGCCAATCATTAAATCTGTCTCTATCAAATTGATCAATGAATCAACCATTATCCGGAAACCTGTTATCCAGAAAGCTCTGAATCAGAGAAAGGCCATTTCCCATAGACTCAATTTTAATTATAATAAATAGATATTGGACACAAAATAATCCTTTTGGGTTAATTTAATGTTTAAATTATTATTTAGTAAACTAGTAAGGGGTATATTTATCATGCTGTGTAAAAAGTGGAGTAAGACATTTCCGGTGATGTTGCTCATAGCAGCCAATCAGGCGCTTTGCTTTGGTTTTCTAATTGTTGAAAACTAATTGCTGATTGGTTGCCCTGGGCAACATCACCAGTAATGCTTCACTCCACTTTTTACACAGCATGATAAATATATCCCTAAATATAGTTACCTAAATCACTGAAAACTCCCCTTATCCGGATCTTTCACAGAGAAATTAAGGGGTATATTTATCATGCTGTGTAAAAAGTGGAGAGAAGTATTACCAGTGATGTTGCCCAGGGCAACCAATCAGCAATTAGATTTCAAGAGTTTGAAAACCAAAGCAAAGCATATACATTTTTTACACAGCATGATATACATACCCCTAGGTGTTCTCCCCTTACTTGCATGGGTTTTCTTTCTTCTTCTAGGCACTCTGGTCTCCTCCAAAACACTAGGGCTAGTAAACCACAGTGATCAGATGTTTGCTATTACACTGGTAACCAGCAAATTCTAATTACATATTGTGAGCAATATTTTAAAAGACTTGGTGCAAACTTGGAATGTTTTATTACCGCCCCCACTTGTGGGGCAGGGACTGATGAGGATGGTAAACTGTCATGTAAATTACTATTAAATGTGTCACTGCTAATATTATAATGGTTCATAATAATGTAACATTGTATGCTTTAAATATAGTTCAATCAATTACTCAATGCACACCTACTAACCACAAAAAGGCAGCAAATGGTATGTTTAACATATAATGCTCTTTATATGGTAAATATTCACAAAACAGTAAATACAATTACAATGCATAATATCCATACCACCAGTTGGACAAAATGTAATATACAGAAAAAGCAGACATGTGTGGATTAAGAAAACCCCAACGTTTCTGAATACAGTCCTTTGTCAAGGGGATTCCTCTTTGCTGCCTTTTTGTGGATAGTAGGTGTGTATTGAGTAATTGATTGATTTGTATTAATATTCTGTTTGCCCCTATGTGGGCTTGGGGAACAGATTCTCATTTGCACCCTTTTTTCTTTTGCTGTCTTTTTTTTAAAGCCAGCTATTTCTGCTTTAGCAATTATGGTGTGCCCTCCATAACTATTTGTTTGAATGCCTTAAATGTAGTTTCGTTTGTCCCTGAAGAAGAGTACAGTCAGTACTCGAAACGTTGGATTTTTTCAAATACATTTTTTCACTAATCACTAAGTCCTTGTGTGTGCGGCTCTCTGTCCTTATATTTCCTCATTTTGCCAGCACCCAAGGCATTTGAGCCTTTGTAGGGTGTGCTCCACTCTTCCTTGTATATATGTGTGTATACAGTGGTGTGAAAAACTATTTGCCCCCTTCCTGATTTCTTATTCTTTTGCATGTTTGTCACACAAAATGTTTCTGATCATCAAACACATTAGTCACATTAGTCAAAGATAACACAAGTAAACACAAAATGCAGTTTTTAAATGAGGGTTTTTATTATTTAGGGAGAAAAAAAATCCAAACCTACATGGCCCTGTGTGAAAAAGTAATTGCCCCCTGAACCTAATAACTGGTTGGGCCACCCTTAGCAGCAATAACTGCAATCAAGCGTTTGCGATAACTTGCAACGAGTCTTTTACAGCGCTCTGGAGGAATTTTGGCCCACTCATCTTTGCAGAATTGTTGTAATTCAGCTTTATTTGAGGGTTTTCTAGCATGAACCGCCTTTTTAAGGTCATGCCACAACATCTCAATAGGATTCAGGTCAGGACTTTGACTAGGCCACTCCAAAGTCTTCATTTTGTTTTTCTTCAGCCATTCAGAGGTGGATTTGCTGGTGTGTTTTGGGTCATTGTCCTGCTGCAGCACCCAAGATCGCTTCAGCTTGAGTTGACGAACAGATGGCCGGACATTCTCCTTCAGGATTTTTTGGTAGACAGTAGAATTCATGGTTCCATCTATCACAGCAAGCCTTTCCAGGTCCTGAAGCAGCAAAACAACCCCAGACCATCACACTACCGCCACCATATTTTACTGTTGGTATGATGTTCTTTTTCTGAAATGCTGTGTTACTTCTACGCCAGATGTAACGGGACACGCACCTTCCAAAAAGTTCAACTTTTGTCGGTCCACAAGGTATTTTCTCAAAAGTCTTGGCAATCATTGAGATGTTTTTTAGCAAAATTGAGACGAGCCTTAATGTTCTTTTTGCTTAAAAGTGGTTTGCGCCTTGGAAATCTGCCATGCAGGCCGTTTTTGCCCAGTCTCTTTCTTATGGTGGAGTCGTGAACACTGACCTTAATTGAGGCAAGTGAGGCCTGCAGTTCTTTAGATGTTGTCCTGGGGTCTTTTGTGGCCTCTCGGATGAGTTGTCTCTGCGCTCTTGGGGTAATTTTGGTCGGCCGGCCACTCCTGGGAAGGTTCACCACTGTTCCATGTTTTTGCCATTTGTGGATAATGGCTCTCACTGTGGTTCACCGGAGTCCCAAAGCTTTAGAAATGGCTTTATAACCTTTACCAGACTGATAGATCTCAATTACTTTTGTTCTCATTTGTTCCTGAATTTCTTTGGATCTTGGCATGATGTCTAGCTTTTGAGGTGCTTTTGGGCTACTTCTCTGTGTCAGGTAGCTCCTATTTAAGTGATTTCTTGATTGAAACAGGTGTGGCAGTAATCAGGCCTGGGGGTGACTACAGAAATTGATATTGAAATTGAAAATTGAAATTGATAAACCACAGTTAAGTTATTTTTTAACAAGGGGGGCAATAACTTTTTCACACAGGGCCATGTAGATTTGGAGTTTTTTTTCTCCCTTAATAACGTAAACCTTCATTTAAAAACTGCATTTTGTGTTTACTTGTGTTATCTTTGACTAATAGTTAACGGTTTTTGATGAGCAGAAACATTTAAGTGTGACAAACATGCAAAAGAATAAGAAATCAGGAAGGGGGCAAATAGTTTTTCACACCACTGTATATATATATATATATATATATAATAGTTTTAAAGTAATTTATCAGTTTCAGAAGGCAGCTGTAACCTTGTGCACAGTAACAGTTTTGTTGCTTGCCCTAAATGTATAGTATACACACACAAAAAACCTCTGGCAAAGCAGCAAGATCTCAAGGGTGGTGGTAGATTTATTGCTGCTCGTGTAAAATAATGATAGTAGTTCTGGCTGTCTGGAACGTTTTCACAAACTGAATATCCATGCAGGACTGAGATGAATTCATAAGTCTGGCAGTGATGTCAGCAGGGGAAATAGAAAATGTACTGAGAATGCATATGAAAACTATAAGTTCTAAAATAGGCAGATCTTTGAAGCAGAGCAAAGCAGTACATACTGTACCTATCAGTTATTTGTTAAGGAAGTAAAGAAATTGGCTACTGATATCATAAGCAAGAATGACAGTTGCTCAAAAGGTATGAAGTTTATGAAAGGCTTTATGAAACACTATCCAGCTGATAAACTAGCATTCATAGACATTGTGTCAGCTAAGGACAATGAAAACTTAAAAAACTAAGAAATATGTTTCATGCCAAATAGGAATATTCCATTTTGTTTTTAAATATTGGTATGATGAATGTGATTGAACATAAACTGAACGGAAAAAGCAAGTAAATTAGAGCCAAAAATTGTCACCTTCTGTGTTTGTGACAAAAATGATTTTAAGGATTCTGATTCGGTTCAGCCAGGAGCGTGGATTTGGCCAAATCCGAATCCCGCTGAAAAAGGCCGAATCCCAAACCAAATCCTGGATTCAGTGCATCCCAAGTAATAATTAACTTTAAATTAATTTGCAGCATAAATAAATATCCCCCAGTTCCTCCCTGGGTGTTTAATTATTAATAAATTATGTACTGAAAAGGGGAGACTGAGCCCAACAAAGAGGAGCACAACATTCGGAGCAAGTTGAAGCATATTATGTGCCAATCTTGAAGGGTTAAATGCTGTACCTTAGGGTGCAACTCATGGGGCAACATGTAAAGTTTAAAAAACAAGTTTTTGCACATTACACATTGACCCAAGCTTGATAAATGAGCCCTAAGATTACTTAAACCCCCCTACCTTTATGCTTCTAGTCTACATGGTCACATTTTGAGCTGCCACATGTGTTGTCACCAAGAACATAACCATTGACTTCATTCTTCAAACATAAAAGATAATAATATTTCCTCTTGTTCCTCAACACAAATATTTTTTCAGTTTGACAGATATTTTCAACAATCATTTGTGTAAGCCATGGAGGATCAGCCTGTATAAACAGTAATGCATGACTGTAACTTGACAACTGGGGACCCGGTCATTTAATTCATAATGATATTTCCATTATGTGTATATGATATTTAATCAAGTCTGGTCATGTGCTGTCAGCCTCCCTAATCCCATGTTTAAATGTAAATGACTTCTATTATACATATAGGTTTGGGATTATCACTCCTGATATTACATGATGTTAGTATAAGTATATGCTCATAAAATATTGGATTGTAAGCTCTTTAGGTTTGGGACCTACTTTCTCTGTGTCTCTTAACATGTGGTAAGGGGTATAGCTCTGTTCTCTGAAAACCTGTTATTCAAAAAGTTCCAAATTATGGGAAGGCCACCTCATTTAGATCAAATAATTAAATTTTTTAAAAATATTCTGTAATAAAATAGTATCTTTTATTGAACACAATTAAGATTGATCCTTATCGGAGCCAAAACAATCCTGTTGGGTTTAATTAATGTTTAATTGATTTTCTAATAGACTTAGGGGGCCATTTACTAACATCTGATTTTTTTTTCAAAATTTTGAATTTTTGGAACTTTTCGAAGACTTTTCCGGCACTGGCTTTTTTCAGTTCAGACTTTTTAGTAAATGTAAGACATTCGTGAAAACAAGTTTATTCGAATTTTAAAATAAAATGAAAATGAGAAATGTAAGAGTTTTAGTAAATCTTACCAATGCCTGTTTTCTGACTACAAGTTTGATTTATTCTTTGCAGGCTCAAGGGGCCATTTGGCTCTATCTGTGTCAGCTACACCAGGACAAGGTGCTGCAAAACCTTTTAAAGCTATATAAATAAGAATAATAAACATCATTTGAAAAGTTTAGCATTAGCAAGACCAACCCCCTAAGGTTGCAAGCCTAACTTAGTTCACGGGTATAAAAATAAAAACTCAAGATATGCTTTTGTACTAAGCAAATTTTTGTGGGAAAATATTGAGGGTAAAATGCCCTTTTAATGAAATCCTGTCTATGACAATGAGACGGGCTTCTTTCTTTACAACATGCTCAGGAGTGGATACTGACCAAGTAAATGCTATTAGTTATTAAAAGCTGTTAAAAAAAAAATAAAGTTAAAAGAAGTCAAATAATAGCATAGAAAATCTAGTAGGAAGTAGAGAGGTAAGTAAATTGAGCACTGCCAGTGTTTATATAGTGGTATATAGCAATGAGCGAATTTTTTTGCCAGACATGGATTCGCATCGAATGTCCGCATTTCGCCATTGGCGAATAGTTCTGCGAAACTTCCATGAAAATTCAGCACAAAAAATTTTGTGTCTCAGAATTTTTTTTGTTGTGCGTCAAATTGAGTGTGGTCGCATCAAAAAAACCTGCGGGCGACAAAAAAATAGCTGCGGCGACAAAAATAGCCCCGGGACAAAAAATAGATGTGGATGACAAAAAAAATCGTGCAACAAATGCATTTTGCTAATTTTATTCCGTTTCTTGCAGTTTCTCGAATTTTATGGCAAAGCGAAACAGACAAATTCGCTAATCACTAGTGTTATACTGTACTATTTCTTAGTTTGTACCACCTGTATTTTTTCTTACATGCAGTAGTTCAACATCTAAATGTAACACATATAGGGCCCGATTCACTAAAGTCCGAAATAAGGAGTGCTATTTATAGCATGCGTTAAAAATCTTATCACTTCTTATTTTTCACTCGATTCACTAAAAGGACACTTGTCATAATTAAGAAGTGATGTTCTTGGCATTTATCTTACGATGACATATTTTCAAGCAATATATTACGCAGCGCGCGATATTTTACGCAGAGCGCAATATATTACGCACGTAACCATTACTTTCTGAAATCCACCATTTCCCTGAAAAAAGGAGGATGCATCACTCTAGGGCCAACATATACTTGAAAAAATACGACTGCAAACTCCATGTTGTGTTGCCAATAGCTCACGAACCGCAATTTTCTTTAAGTACCGCCTGCCCCAAGTAGGGTTAATATTCACACAGATTAACACGATATTTTGCATGTTTAATGCTTCATATGTGTTTGTGAATCATGCGTTAGTACTATTTCTATTCGCTAATTAACGCAATGCGTTTTTTTTGTGAATGCGATATGCGGACTAACACATGCGAAATGACTTTGATGAATCGGTACTTAATTATCGCATGCTTTTTAATGAAAAAAACTATGCGATAAGCAATATTGACCTTTAGTGAATCGGCCCCTATAACGCTTATCGCATAGTTTTTTTCATTAAAATATGTCATTGTAAGATAAATAACGCCAAGAACATCGCTTCTTAATTATGACAAGTGTCCTTTTAGTGAATCGAGCGAAAAATAAGAAGTGATAAGATTTTTAACGCATGCTATAAATAGCACTCCTTATTTCGGACTTTAGTGAATCGGGCCCATAGTACGTAACTAGTGATGAGCGAAAAAAAATGTGCATCAAAAAAAAGTTGCGTGCAACATTTTTGCCGTTTTGCAAATCTTTTCAAAGATTTGTGAATTTTTTTTCCAAAGCCAACCAGTGAGAAATTTGCAAAACAATGAAAATGTTGAACATCAAAAAAAAATTGGTGAGCGCAACTTTTTTTTGACGTAATTTTTAGCACGTGCAAAATTTTTTTTTTTTTGACACAGGTGACAATTATTTTGACGCCAGTTTCGCAAAAAATCAGCCCTTGGCAAATGGCGGAAATTCACCAATAATCAATGCCTGCCAAATTATTTTGCCCATCGCTCTATTAACGTGCAGAGAAAGCATGTTTTATGAATTTACAAAATAGGTATGTGTTAACTAACATATACGATTATATAGAGTAACATTTTTCTGTAAAAAATATTATATTAAAAATATCCTTTAATATACATTATAATCATTTTCAGAGACAAAACATGTCCTTTAGAAAGCAGCAAGGCTTGTAGCCAATGCATCTGAAAAGGTAACAAAACTTCCAAATGCCTTCCAATATACTTTAAATGCACTACAAGTAAAGTAAGAAAACATGAAATTAAAATGATTTAACATGAAACAAAAATTAACATCAAATGGCACATTTTAAAATATCGGAAGAATGAAAAAACTTTCTGATAATGTATAAAGCTTGTCAAAAGCTGTCAAATGTTGCACTGCACTGAGCCATTAATGCCCACCCCATCTGTGTGCTGCTTTCAACCTGTTGAACATTCTGTAAAAATACATTTTGTATAAATGTTTCATTTTGTGAAACAAATGCAAGGAAACAAAAGCAGTGAATCAAAATTGCATTTCATACACTGTTTTGTAAAATAAGGTTTACATCAAAAAATAGAAACAAAGATAATCAGAGGGTTTTGCTGAAGGGACTATTGATATTTTTTGTGAGACAGTTGAGACTTTTTATACATATACAGTACCTAAAATCAATGTGGGTGCTGTTGATATAGAAACAGAATGGATGTAAAAGAACATGTCTGCCTGCATAAATGAACACAACAAATATAAAAAACACCAATGTGTTCTTGCTTTAACCCTTTCACTGCCAGCCGTTTTTAACAAAGTGGAACTTCTACTGCCAGACAGTTTTTGAACATTTTGCACTGTTTCACTTTAGGGGCCTTTCCTTGGGGGGACTTTTAGTTTTTTTAGGACAACCTAAGCTTTCAAAATATGGTGCAGTTTTTCTGTAATTCCAATTCTGTAACAAGATATAGGCTTCTAAATGTCTAAAAAATGAAAAAAAATATTTTCCATAATATAAACACATACACTGGAAACAAAAATTATTTTATGCATGAAAATACAACTGATTTGGAATGTCCCAAGTCTCCTAAACGTGCCAATACCAATTATATATCATTTTATGGGGATTTTTCAATTGTATAGGTCAAAAACTCCCAGCAGTACACTATCAAATTTCCAAAGCACTGCTTCAGAAAGCTTCATACTTTAGATTTCAAGGTCAAAAATTCCACTTACAGAAGGTTTATCCCAGAAAATTATACATTTTTAGAAAGAACAGATTCTGTGGAATCCAGAATAGGCACAACTCCAAACTACCAAGTTGCAATGCTTTCCTAAAGTTATTGGTTTTTATCAAAATTTGTGAAATTTTTAAAAAATCACTTCAAAGCTTCCAGTCTATAGTATCTTATAGCCTACAGGTTATAAAGTAACCAAATAAAACACCCTAAATATGAACGCCAGGGGTCCACTGAACAGTTTGATGCCCAATATGTATAGGTTTACTTAAGTATGTGGCATGTAGGGGCCCCAATGTGAACATACCCCCATATGATCTATCATTACTGTCATTCCAGCTTCTGTAAAATCAACACATTTACATCATTTTATGTAGGATAAAGCTATAAAAAGTACACTCACCCCAGAAAGCCATATATTTTTGGAAAGTACACATTCCCCTGAATTCAAAATGGTTGCCCATGTCTTTCTACTCCAAAGTACCAAGCCGCAAAGCTTTCCTAAAGTTGGCATTTTTTATAACATTTCCAAAAATCCTCTCCTAGCTTCCACTTTGCAGCATCTTATCTCCCATGTATCATTAGATACCAAAATAAAACACCCTGAATTTGAATGCCAGGGGTCCACTGAATAGTATGATGCCCAATATGTATAGGTATACTTAAGTATGTGGCATATAGGGGCCCCAATGTGAACATACCCCAAATGATCTGTCATTTCAGGTTCTGCAAAATCAACAAATTTACATCATTTTGTGTGTGATAACGCTACAAAAAAGTACGCTCACCCCAGAAAGCCATATATTTTTGGAAAGTACACATTCCCCTGAATCTAAAATGGGTAACTGTGTCTTTCTACTCCAAAGTACCAAGCCACAAAGCATTTCTAAATTTAGCAATTTTGATGACATTTACAAAAATCCCCTCAAAGCTTCCACTTTGCAGAATCTTATCTCCCACATAACATTAGGTACCAAGATAAAACACCCTAAATTTGAACACCAGGGATCCACTGAACAGTTTGATGCCCAATATGTATAGGTTTACCTAAGTATGTGGCATGTAGGGGCCCCAATATGAACATACCCGCATATGATCCGTCATTTCTGTCATTTCAGCTTCTGCAAAATCAACACATTTACATCATTTTATGTGGGATAAACTTAGTAAAAAGTACACTCACCCCAGAAAGTCATATTTTTGGAAAGTACACATTTCCCGAAATCTAAAATGGGTACACATGTCTTTCTACTCCAAAGTACCAAGCCGCAAAGGTTTCCTAAGTTTGCCGATTTTTTTCAAAAAACACCTCAAACCTCCAATATGCAGCATCTTATTTTCTATAGGTCATTATGTACCAAGGTATAACACCCAAAATATGAACCCCAGAGGTCTACTGAGCAGTTTGATGCCCACTGTATATAGGTTTATCAAAGCACATGGCACTTAGAGACCCCAAAATATACCTTGTGCACACTAATTTTATGGCTTACCTTTACCTAATTCATAAACACATGGCAGTTTTATGTGGGATAGAAACTGCAGAAATGTAGGGTGACCCCTGAAAACCATATATTTTTGGAAATTACACATTCTGACAAATCCAACATGGGTAAAGAGTCCTTTCTACACCAGAGAACCAATCTGCAAAATGTTTTCCTAAAGTTAGTGGTTTCTATGACATTTCAGAAAATCGCCTAAAAATGTTGCAATTTTTATCTCACACAATTTCTTGCATACAAAGGAAAATCACCCCAAATAGGAACACCTACTGAACAGTTTGATGCCCTATATGCATAGATTTACCAAACTATGCGGAGTACAGGGGCACCCAAATAAAAATAGTGCATATGAATTTTCACATATGACGCTCCGGCTAGTGCAATTTTTGCACCCGGTATGTGTATTATGTGCCAACAGTATGGAGATCCTAGAAAACCATACATTTTCTGAAAGTACACATTCTGACAGAACAAAAATGGGTAAATACATCTTTCTACTGCAAACTACAAAGCTATGCTAAACAGAACGGTTTTTATAATATTTCTGAAAATCGTCACAAAGCTTGCATTTTGCCCCATTATGTACCCCCACATTTCATAACATACCAACATAAAACACTCTAAATATGAATGCCAGGGGTCTACTGAACAGTCTGATGCCCAATATGCATAGATTTACCAAACTACGTGGGATACAGAGGAAGCCAAATTGAAATACAGCAGACAAAATGTCCATGTGCAAGACAAGTAACAAAGAACAATATGAAATGCAATAAAATTGCTAAAATCCAAAAAAATAAAATCAATGTTTTTTTTTCCTAGTGATATCTGCAGTCAGAATCACAGTTTGAGTATTTTGGCTTGGGCAAATTAGTTTTACAGACAAAGTCAAGCAAACAACAACTATGCATAACCAAAAATGCAATAAAATGGCTAAAAATGCAATAAAATGACTAAATGCACTAAAATCACAGAAAATGTAATAAAAACACCAAAATAATACACAAAAGGTATTGCGCAGTGCGGTTAGCAAATACGCTATCCATAATGGCAATAAAACATTTTTTTCAGGCAAGAATAAATACGATGCGATAAAAAAAAACTTACAAAATTACATGTGTGTGTGTGTGTGTACACATGGCAAAATGTGTTTTATGTGCGTGTGTGTGCAAGTAAGTGTGAGTGCTGTGAAGGTGTGAAACCCCCCAACCCCCCCAAAAATGTGTGTGTGTGTAAGTATAAGTGTGTATTAGTGTAATGTGTGTGTTTGTGGCACTTACCCCAGGTCTAGGAGCTGGAGATCACAGGTGGGAGACAACAATCGCAGGGACAGCAGCAGCAGCTGCAGCAGAAGAATCCTCAGTGGGCGGCACAGGAAGCAGAGAGCAGAGGGGGGGAGCGCAGACAGGAAGAGAGAGAGCTGCCGTTTCCTATGCGGTCGCACCCCAGGGGCCACCAGTTACCTCCCTCTGCTCATTCTCTAGGGGGTTCTTTATCCTGCGCTCGGATTAAGCGCCGCACGCAGAAAAGGAGCGCAGGATAAAGAAAACGTAGCTCCTACGTGTGTGGCGACTAATGTATTTTTATGCCAGCATGTAGAAACTACGTTCTTGGCGCTTAAAGGGTTAAAGAGTATAGGTCCCAAAATATGTTTTCCAATAAAGGTTTGCAGTTAAAATATTGCCTTAACTCGGTTTTCACAATTTATTTCTTTTTAGGTTATTTTAGAGTCTGCACAGTTGCATCTGAATGGAAGCATGATTACTTGAATTACTTTTTGAACCAATGGGGAAAGTTGTAATAATGTTTTTAGTAGTATGTGCCAAAGGGTTATTCTAAATAAAAAATTGCCATTCTAAGTACAAAGGGCGGCCCTCTGGGATTATACAACTAAGTGCACACAAACAAGCCAAGGCACACATACATGCTAGGCCCCATCAGCCAATTAATGGGCAGAGTTCTGCCTTTTGCTTCCACACTACTTCCTGTTAGTTAGAGCTGCATTATTTCTGGTCATGTGATCTCTGAGGGAGCACACAGCCCATCACACTACTCACTCAGCCCTGTTGTCTCTCCCCTCCTGGGATACCAGCTCACCAGTTTCTGGCACACTTCTAACCAAGCCTCAACGTTCCGGCACTCAAACACGTGGTCACAACTCCCTCTGTTCCTTGCAGTGGCAGGCAGCACCCCAGCCCCTCTGGGAGTTCCTAACACAGGCAGGCAGCCTTCCTGCCCTGTGCCCTGCTCTGAGAGAACTTTCTCTATGGGGGAAATTCACAAAAGTGATGATATTGAGACAAAATAAAAGTGGAGATAGATTTGTCGAATTTTCCACCTAATTCACAAACATCTATCTCTACTTTGTCTTTTAAACTAACAGTTTTCAGATTGTTGTTTTCCCAACATTTTTTTTTAAATTTGCCTTTAGCTGATTGTACTGTAAATCTGTCAGTGCCATCAAACCCAGTCCCACAGCTACACGAGCCTTGGGGTAAGATATTTACCAGCAGGATTTTGCATTTCATATGCCATTTGTCATTTCACTTTGGGGCATTTCCTGAGGGGTAATTTTTGAACTGAACTGGACTGTACTATCATTTTGTCAGTTCAACTTGTACTTTTGCATATTCCTGTTTTGATTATGGACTCTTGCTCCCTTTGCTTCTAAACCTAGTTCTAAGTTGCCACTTGTTTCTGAGCTATAACAATGTTCCTGTATTGATCCTAGCTTCTTGTTTCTAGCATATTTCCTGTGCATCTCTTATTTTATTCCTTTTCTTATTGGTTTTATAGTGATAGCTGATTGTGGCCTCATTTGGTAACTAATGTAGTTGCCTAATGTGAATTGCAACCTTTGGTCTGACTTTGGGAATTGTGTGTTTTTCAGTAGTACTGCTGCTTCAGTCAGGTTTTTTATGGTTATTTTTTATTGCAGTATTAATCCCAGTACTTCACTGCATGGTTTTGGTACTCATGTCTAGCCCCTGTATGTGTCAGAACTCTTTACATTATCTGACAAGTTTTTTGTTCCCTGTGCAGCATCTTCATGCAAATGACACTTCCCTTGCTCCTGCTGTTTCAAGGTTTCCTAGATATTTTCTTTCATGAAATGGAAATAAAAAGGAAACTACAGACAATATTTACTTGCAAAGTTTTTCATGACTGGTGCTAAACAAATGGAAATGACAACCCCCATCCATTCAAAAACCAAAATCATTTATTATTCAAATGTTATTGAGATAGCACAGAGCAAATAGGGTTCCTACCAGTTTAGGACCTAGGAAAATAGAGTCCCTGTACAAATCCCTTTCCTGCAAGAATTTTTTTAGCACACCCACCCCACTCTGCTGTAGAGAATATGCATTTGCATTTACAGGAACAACAGTGTGATAAAAAAAAACACTATCCATGTCACTAAAGTGATTAAGCTGATGCAACTATGTCTAATTATTTTCCTGACAACATGAGATTCAGGTATAAAGAACAAATGGTAGAATAAACTTTTAACAAGCCTGAGCATCTCAACCTTCCTCCTAGCAATAACTAGGAGAAAATCTCCTGCTCATACTTCCTGCAAAACTCTAGTAAACCCAGCCATCTGTATCTCCCATTTCTAAATAACTGAACAAATTCTAAGCACTAAAATGTATGGTGAAATAGGCAAACCTTTAATGCAAAGGGGTGATAACTGGAATTATTCAAAATTGTGTTGCAGTCCATGCTTGTTTCCTATGCATGCTAATGATAATGTTCTCTTCCTTTATTTCCACCAAAACATCCAAGAAAGGAAGGCTCTGTATATGATGTCCCACACTGAATAGCCCCATAAAATCATAAAGAGCCCTTTGACACTACAACAATATCTTCAGTGTAGTGCAATCATCAGGCAATGTCCTCTATGAACATTTCCGTTTAAACATTATCTCTAAATATCCAATTAAAAATATTTGGCAAGAAAGTGTGTCCCCTATCAATATTCACACAAACTACAATAAATCCAATAAAACTAGTATTGGATTGCCAGTGTGATATTTAAGCAATGTCCTTCAATGAGATTTGTCTATTACCCCCAGAGCTGGCTCCACACCAAATGAGTGCCCTTGCATCTTATTTGAAAGTTCTGTCTTGGTGCTTTGCTATTACACTCAATAAGGCCATGTCCTGAATGCCCTGAAGGGTGTGGTTTTGGCAACAGTCATTATTTGTCAATTGGAATGATTTATTATTATTATTATTATTATTTATTATTATTACTACAATAAAAAATATTTCTAAAGTGCAACCATATGTCACAGGGCTGTATGATCAAATATACAAAAGAAAGCAAAGAGGACCCAAAAGCAAAGAGTTTATAATCTAAAAAGAACGGAGTTATTAAAAAAGGACAGGGGAAATGAACATTTTAATTTTAAATATTTTTTGAGCAACAAATGTAAAACCAATGTTTCAAAGTCAGTAGTAAAGTGAACATTTCTCCACAAGCTGATTATTTGATTAGAGTAGACCTTTTTTGCAGTTGAATATGAATGTATGCTGAATATGGAGGGTAGTTATAATGCCATGACCTTTTTGATGTTCTGTGGTTTGATTGTGTGATGATTGTACTTTTTTCAAGATGGATTTATGATAATGGCAATCAGGAGACAGGGGCCTTAAATATGTAACAGTGACAAGTTCAATTTTTTGGCTGAATAGCTTCAAGAAAAAAAGTTGTTAATCTAGCCTTACAAGTGGTATGGCATGCAGACAAAAGAACACAGGCAAATATCAATCAAAAGCAATATTTTTAAACAATGTTAACTTCTTGGTGCCTAAATAATTGTACACCTCTTAAATATTCAATAACCATTTCCCTTTTCTTCCCATTTCTTAAAATAAACATTTAAATAGCATGTAATTATCTATGGCATCTATGATCATGCATAAATAATGTTTTCTGCCTAAAAAGGGAAATGATTGGCTATACCTTAATCTACAGCAGGGATCCCCAACCTGTAGCTCGCGAGCAGCACCACTTTTCATGTTGTTTGAGTAGGCCTCCCTGCAGGTGGATTACTGTCGGCACAATCTTTTCGCTCCGTCAGTTCCCAGTCCCTCCTGCTCCCTCACCGATGGTTCCTAGCCCCCCTGCTCCCTGTCAGCGGGGGCCTCCGGCACCCACGGGAAGGGTGAAGTCAGGATCAAGGAGGAAGGCCGCTTCCAGCGAGTCCGAGCGAAGTACAGATGCAGGATAATCCAATAGAGAGGTCAGGTTCAGGCAAAGGTCACTTAAGGCAGGCAGCAAGGTTCAAGGTCAGGAACAGGCAATTACACAGCCACAGGAAAGCAGATGAGACAATTAGAGACCCAGGAACACAATAGGTATATTGAGCTATACTCTGGCATTGAACCTGGGTCTCTGGCGTCTTTTTATGTTTGAATTTGGCGCCATAGCACGTGACGTCATCGCACTGGCGTCCTTGCGCCCACGTGGAGCCCTGGGCGCCGCCATCTTGGATTCGCCGGGAAGGAGGACGCCGCCGCATGCCGGGAGCAGGTAGGGAGCGTCGACGGTTCATGACAGTACCCCCCCCCCACGGGGGGGGCCACTGGACCACCAGGCCGGGGCTTCTGAGGAAATTGACAATGGAACGCCTTCACAAGACGAGGAGCATGTACATCAGAGTCTTTCTCCCAGGAGCATTCCTCAGGGCCGAATCCCTTCCATTGGACGAGGTATTGAAGTGATCCCCTGGAGAGCCTAGAATCTAGAATTTTCTCAACTTCGTACTCTTGCTGACCATCCACGAGGACGGCAGGAGGAGGGGACTGAGCAGAGGAGAAGTGATTGAGCACTACTGGTTTCAACAAGGAAACGTGGAACACGTTAGGAATCCGCATCTCTGGGGGAAGTTGTAGCCGGACTGCCACGGGATTGATCACCTCAGAGATGGAGAAAGGACCCAGGAACTTGGGGCCCAGTTTCGGAGATGGTACCTTCAAGCGGATGTTCCTGGAAGAAAGCCAGACTTTTTCACCAACCTTGTATGGAGGGGAAGGCTTTCTCCTACGATCAGCGAAGGTCTTGTGTACCAGGGAACTTTTCTCCAAATTAGACTTGGTGGCAGCCCAGATAACAGACATGTGAGCCGCCAGGTCATCAGCAGCGGGAACTTCGGAGAGGAGAAAATCTTGAGGGAAGGCCAAAGGATGTTGACCATACACCGACAAGAAAGGAGATCTTCCAGTGGAGGAGTGACTGGCATTGTTGTGAGCGAATTCCGCCCACGGGAGTAAATCCGACCAGTCGTCTTGGCAAAGGGAAACATGGTTTCGCAGGAAATGTTCAAGAGCTTGGTTTACACGCTCTGCTGCCCCATTGGTCTGAGGGTGATAGGCCGAGGAAAACTGAAGAGATACTCCCAGAGACTTGCACAAGGAGCGCCAAAATCTGGAAACAAACTGGGACCCTCTATCGGAGACAATTTCCACAGGGAAACCATGTAAACGAAAGATATGCTGTACGAAGAGATGAGCCAGTTCTACAGCCGAGGGGAGTTTCCTCAAGGGTATGAAGTGTGCCATCTTGCTGAAGCGGTCTATCACTACCCAAATGACAGTGTTACCACAGGAGGGCGGCAACTCCACAATAAAGTCCATACCCAAATGCGTCCATGGGCGAGAGGGTATTGGCAATGGATGCAGAAGACCGCAGGGTCGAGAGTGGCTGGCTTTAGTGGTGGCACATACCGTACAAGCTGCGACAAAGTCTCGGACATCCTTACGGATGGTCGGCCACCAAACTAGGCGTCAAAGAAGCTCAAGAGTTTTTTCAGAACCAGGGTGGCCAGCTTGTTTGGAGCTATGAGTCTGCTGGAGAATGGGAAGGCGTAACTCAGGAGGTACAAATGCCATTCCTATGGGAGTATCCGGAGGAGCGGCAGACTGGCTTAGCAAAATTTGTTCAGCGAATTGGGGCAATACAGAGGCAATGATCCTGGAAGGAGGAATGATAGGCTCTTGCTCTATAGGTAGACGATCTTCTGGGGAGAAACTTCGAGACAGGGCGTCTGCCTTCCGATTCTTGGTCCCAGGACGATACGCCAGGACCAAATTGAAACGGGAGAAGAAAAGCGACCACCTCGCCTGACGGGGATTCTGTCTCTTGAGAGACTGTAGAAATTCTAGGTTCTTATGATCAGTGTAGATCGTGACCGGATGAGATGCTCCCTCTAAGAGGTGTCGCCATTCCTCGAGGGCGAGTTTGACAGCCAGGAGTTCACGATTCCCAATGTCGTAATTCTGCTCGGTGGAGGAAAACTTCTTGGAGAAGTATGCACATGGATGGAGCTTACCATCTGCAGAATGTCTCTGGGAAAGGATAGCACCTGCTCCTACATCAGAGGCGTCGACTTCAATAAAGAAGGGTAGGTGAGGCTCTGGGTGTCGAAGAACAGAGGCCGAAATGAATGCATCCTTCAGGGACTGGAAGGCTTCAAGGGCCACAGGAGGCCAACAATTAGGTCTCCCTCCTTTGCGGATGAGGGAGAGGATAGGAGAAATGCGGGAAGAAAAGCCTTTAATGAATTGGCGGTAATAGTTCGCAAATCCTATAAACCTCTGGATTGCTTTAGTACTCTGGGGAAGTGGCCACTTCTGGATAGCAGATACCTTGGCAGGATCCATTTCGAAGCCCCTAGACGAGATAATGTAGCCCAGGAAGGAGATCTTTGGTACTTCGAAAGTGCATTTCTCCAACTTGGCGAAAAGAGAATTTTCTCTAAGGCGAGAAAGGGCTTCTTTGACTTGGGAGCGATGGGTTTCCAAATCTTGAGAGAAGATAAGGATGTCATCCAGGTACACGACAACAGACTTCCCCAGGAGGTCCCGAAAAATATAGTTAACGAACTCTTGGAAGACGACTGGAGCGTTGCAGAGGCCGAAGGGCATCACGAGGTACTCGTAATGCCCATCACGGGTATTGAAAGCCGTCTTCCACTCATCGCCCTCTCGGATCCTGATGAGATTATAGGCCCCGCGGAGATCCAACTTAGAGAAAATCTTTGCCCCTTTAAGTTGGTCAAAAAGTTCTGAAATAAGGGGTAAAGGGTATCTGTTCTTAACAGTTATTTTATTGAGACCCCGGTAGTCAATACAGGGGCGGAGTCCACCGTCCTTCTTTTCGACAAAGAAGAAGCCAGCTCCTGCTGGGGAGGTAGAAGGACGGATAAATCCACGCTGGAGATTCTCGGAGATATACTCCTTCATGGCAGCCGTCTCTGCAGGGGATAAGGGATAGGTCCGCCCACGGGGTGGCATGGTTCCAGGAAGGAGATCAATAGGGCAGTCATACCGCCGATGCGGGGGAAGAAACTCTGCTGACTTTTTACAAAAAACATCAGAGAAGTCCCTGTAGACGGAGGGCAGAGCTGAAAGACTCGTAGAGGAGACTGTAACCCGCTGGAGTGGCTGAGGAATTAAACAATGTCTTTGGCAGTACTGACTCCAACGGGAGATTTGACCCGAAGACCAGTCAATGGAGGGGTTATGGAGTCGTAGCCATGGCAACCCCAGCACAACAGAAGACGAAGGACATGGGATGATCAAGAATGACATCTTTTCCAGATGTAGTGCTCCAATTTGGACAGATAGTTCACCGGTGGTTAAAGTGATGGTGTCCGTGGAGAGAGGTCTGTCATCGATGGCGAAGACCCGAATAGGAGGAGTCACTGGAAAGAGGGAAATGCCAACCTTTTTTGCGAATGCCAAGTCCATAAAGTTTCCTGCAGCTCCGATATCAAGTAAGGCTGAGACTGGAATTGCCTGGGAGGACAACCGGATCTGCACAGGAACATGAAATTGGTGAGATTGTTCCGCTGACTTAGGAGCAATACTACCAGCAAAAGAAACAACAGTCTTACTTGAAGCAGGAGTATTCCCCGGCTTGACAGGGCAGGAAACCGCTAAGTGGGACTGTCCGCCGCAGTATAGACATAGGCCAGAAAGGCGTCTTCGAAGCTTCTCTTGTGCAGACAGTCGAGCCTTCCCAAGTTGCATGGGTTCCTCCGAAGGGGAGGTGGTAAACTGCGGAGAAGACGGGGGTATCATAGGGTTCTGGAAGCGCGGAGCCAGGACTGGAGGAGACTTTTTATTCCGCTCTTTATCAGCCTGATGTTCTTTAAGGCGAGTGTCCACCTTAATAGCTAGAGCAATCAAATCTTCAAGGGAGTCAGGTAGATCTCTGGATACCAGATCATCCTTCAGACGGGACGATAGGCCTTGGTAGAAGACTGCCTTATAAGCCTCCTCATTCCAGGAAGTTTCCGCCATGAGGGTTCTAAAGTCTATGGCATACTCACTGGCACAGAGACTGCCCTGGCGGATTTGCAGCAGGCGTGAAGAGGCAGTAGCGACCCGACCAGGGGCATCAAAGATGGTTCTGAACATCTGTAGAAATTCCTTCACGTCAAATGTCAGGGGTGACTGACTCTCCCAGAGAGAAGTTGCCCATTCCAGCGGTTTGCCCTCCAGACGAGACATAACGTAGCCCACCTTCGCTCGCTCACAGGAGAATTGGGAAGGTTGGAACTCAAACTAAATCTGGCATTGAGTCACGAATCCCCTGCAGGCCTGAGGATTGCCACTGTAGCGCGGAGGAGGAGGTATTCGTGGCTCACGAGCTGGTGACATCGCTGGCAGAGGAACCACCACAGCAGGAGGAATTTCCGCGACAGCGGGAGTAGCAGGCAAACGGGACAAAATGGAATCAAGTACTTGCCCAATTCTGACTTGCTGGGATTCATACGCCTCCATACGGGACGCCAGCCCACGAAGGGCTCTTCCGACGTCCGGTACAGCTTCCTCAGGATCCATGGCCCGAGTATAATGTCAGCGGGGGCCTCTGGCACCCACGGGAAGGGTGAAGTCAGGATCAAGGAGGAAGGCCGCTTCCAGCGAGTCCGAGCGAAGTACAGATGCAGGATAATCCAATAGAGAGGTCAGGTTCAGGCAAAGGTCACTTAAGGCAGGCAGCAAGGTTCAAGGTCAGGAACAGGCAATTACACAGCCACAGGAAAGCAGATGAGACAATTAGAGACCCAGGAACACAATAGGTATATTGAGCTATACTCTGGCATTGAACCTGGGTCTCTGGCGTCTTTTTATGTTTGAATTTGGCGCCATAGCGCGTGACGTCATCGCGCCGGCGTCCTTGTGCCCACGTGGAGCCCTGGGCGCCGCCATCTTGGATTCGCCGCGCCGGGAAGGAGGACGCCGCTGCACGCCGGGAGCAGGTAGGGAGCGTCGACGGTTCATGACACTTCCTCACCGATTGTTCCTAGCCCCCCCCATGCTCCCTCACTGATCAGGCCTCCTGTCAAATACCACACTGAGTTACAAAAGCATGATCTTTTCTCTCTGTCCCTACCCAGCACCTGTCAAATTCCGCAGTGAGCAGGAGGAGCTGGGAAGGGATTGTGAAAGAAAAGATCTTGCTGTGTGGGATTTGACAGGAGGCCCGATCGCTGAGGGAGCAGGGGGGCTGGGAACGATCGCTGAGGGAGCAGGGGTGGCTAGGAACGATCCCTGAGGGAGCAGGGGTGGGCTGGGAATGATCGTGAGGGTTTTTATGTGTTTTTATTAAAAACTTCACAAAAAAGAATTAACATAACTCAGACCGACATGCCGGCCAATAATTACAAGTTATAACCAAAATTCATCCCCCCAGTCCACTGGCCAAATGTCCCGGTGAAGAACCTGACATATGGACAAAAGGGAGCAGGGGGGCTGGGAACAATCGGTGAGGGAGCGGGGGGGGGGGGCTAAGAACGATTGGGGAGGAAACAAGAGGGGCTGGGAAGGCTCCGAGAGAAAAGATCAGAATCTGACCTGTGAGCCTCCTGTCAGTGGGGCTCATTTACCAATGCATCACAGCGCTATAATAGTCGCAGAGGCAAAACTTTTGCCCTGCGCATAAGCATATTTAACAGTATAGCGCAAACACGGTCGCTTAAAGTTTCATGCGCTAGTGTTGACTAGAGATGTAGCGAACTGTTCGCCGGAGAACTAATTCGCACGAAAATCGGGTGTTCGCAAGTTCGCGAACTTTTAGCAAAGTTCGCAATTTTGGGTTCACCTTAGCTGGAGCCAAATTTTGACCTCTCACCCCAGAGCCAGCAGATACATGGCAGCCAATCAGGCAGCTCTCCCTCCTGGACCACCCCCGGACCACTCCCTTCCATATATAAACCGAAGCCCAGCAGCCATTTTACATTCTGCCTGTGTGTTCTTGATGAGTTAGCATAGGGAGATAGCTGTGCAGGGGTTTGAGGGACAGTTTAGGTAGCTTTGCTGACTAGTAATCTACTTTCTACTGCTCTGTATGTAGCTGCTGGGGGCAGCTGTCCTGCTGATCTCATCTGCTGTAACCCAATAGTCCTTGTAAGGACTGCTTTTATTTTCTGATTACTGGTTACTCTTCTTTTCATTGTGTACTGCAGCTCCGTCTGTGTGTGTTGGAGACAGGTGTGCTGCTCATAGTAGTGCACTAAGCACCAACCACACATTCACATCATTTTTTTTTATTTGTGTTTTTTTACTTTGCTACTGTAATTTATAGAGCCCAGTGCTATTAGTCTAGCTGTGTTGGGGACTGGTGTGCTGCTCCTAGTAGTTCACCACCAGCACCAAACAGAGATCACTTTTTTTTATTATTAATTTTTTTTTTTTTTAAATTTAAGTTACTGTTCTTTAACGTGTCCAGTGCTGTTTGCTGTTATTCATAGTAGCGCACCAAACACGTTACACATAGTAGTGACATTGCATTGCAATAAAATCACCTGAGCGATGTTTTTCCATCAGCAATAATATATTCCGTATCCACTACTGCGGCGTTTTGTCTTTGCGTGTGAACCGGCTGTAACCTTTACACGACTTGATTGGCATGTAGACGCCGGACGTTTTAAAGCAGTTTATTACACAAGTTTAGAAATGTAGTGTGATTTCTGCCCTTTACAGCACAAAACGCAACGCTGTGTCAACAACGTATTTTTCAGAGAAATTTTTGCTCTTGATCCCCCCTCCTGCATGTCACTGTCCAGGTTGTGGCACCCTTTAAACAACTTTAAAATCAGTTTTCTGGCCAGAAATGGCTTTTCTAGGTTTTAAAGTTCGCCTTCCCATTGAAGTCTATGGGGTTCGCAAAGTTCGCAAAAGTTCGCACTTTTTGCAGGAAGTTCGCGAACGGGTTCGCGAACTTTTTTTGTGAGGTTCGCTACATCTCTAGTGCTGACGCAAACTGCTGCGCCATACAAACATGCACATATGATGTCACAAAACTGCACATATGATGACGCAAAACTTGTCATAAATTGTGTGCATAGATGGCGCAAGCTAATGCTCTAATAAGTCCATACCAACTACATGCTTCTTAACAATCTGTCAGTTGGTGTTTAAATGGAAAAAAGATATGTAAGACTCCATCACAATAACAAGGGAAACTGCCTTTATAGATAAGAACAAAGTTAAAAAAAAATATCATAAATTAACATTAACATGGTTTTATTAATGACATACCTAAATTAGTTTATTGTAGCGCAAATCTGCGAATATACTAGCGCAAATGTTGAACGTGCAGTCAGAACTACGCCACAAATGAACAGGCGTAAAGATTTCAATGCAGCCGTGCCTGCGCAAATCTGCCCAATATATGCGCAAATAGCACATATATAGGCGCAAAGGGGGCACTAACGCAAATATTGGGCACTGAAAACACGCCCCTAGCCACACCCCTAAAAAACATGTCGTTGTTTGCGACATTATTGCCCAGTATTTGCGACATGCGCATAAAAAGAACTGGCGGAAAAATAAATGAACCGACACAATGTAACGCATATGCAATTGCGTGTGCCCACAAAATGGCGCATGATCATAATTGCGTCGGTATGTGTGCTGCGATGCATTGATAAATGAGCCCCAGTGAGTTATAGTGAGTCAGCACAATCTATTCTCTGCAACTCTGCAAAATTATTTTGTTTATAACTTTTATCACTTCATTGAACTATGACAGTACAGTTATGGGACCTGTTATCCAGAATGCACGGGACCTGGGGTTTTCCGGATAAGGGATCTTTCCGTAATTTGGATCTCCATAACTTAAGTCTGCTAAAAATCATTTAAACATTAAATAAACCCAATAGGATTGTTTTGCCTCCAAAAAGGATTAATTATATCTTAGTTGGGATCAAGTACAAGGTTATGTTTTATAATTACAGAGAATTATTTGCTTATAATGGAGTCTATGGGAGATGGCCTTTACGTAATTCGGAACTTTCTGAATAATGGGTTTCTGGATAAGGGATCCAATACATGTACAATCTTTTCCTTCAGATGTAGTCCTTTCCAATCCACTGTACTTTTTATGTTAGAGTACATTGTTTATATTTATTTTTAACATTAAATACTGTAACAAACAAAATATAAAAAACAGAGCTAAGAAAAAGTGGAAAATGAAGGTCAATTGAAGGGGAAGTTGAGAGTACCACAGTGTAAGATTATAGTGTACTAACCTAGATTCCTCTAGACAAACATTGGCCAGTGATAACCTGTAGTGATGAGAGAATTTTTTCGCCAGACATGGATTGCATCAAAAAAAGGCACAATCGCATAAAAAAACTTGACTTTCACAAACTTTTCTCCACATCGAGAATTTTTCTGAAGTTTTGCAAATTTTTCAGCGGAACGGGACAGATTCACTCATCATTAATAACCTGGAGTCTAAATGGGATTCCCCATAATATTCTAACTTACCTTTGCTTCATCTAAGACCTATAATATATAATATATAACATATACCATTACAACAAACCCCAACTTCTGCAGTTCAATAAGAAGTAGGATACATTCTGCAGAATGGAAGAGTCTTCCCACAACCGAACCCCCACACTTGAACTTAACTCAATTTCTGGAAAAGATGTACAATCTTTACTAGGAATTCTAATAAGGATAAGGAAGTAGGTAAAGAAAAAACATTGCTACATTATACTTGTTAGCATTCATCTCTTGCCTTTTTTCATATTTGCTAGTAGTGTTTATTTGTCTTCAGGACCACTTAATCACTACAAAATTATTTGAGCATTTAGTACATATTACCCACTGAATGTTGGTTTGTCAGTTAGAATGTAAAGCAGTCTTTACAGGACCACATTCTGCATTTCTCTTGATTACTATTGTCTTCAATGTATTCAGGCAGAATCACAAGAACAAAAGGTAAAAGTTCATTTCTTTCTTCTGCAAAGAGCATTGTACAACTCTAATACTGTTTGCTCTGATTACATCTAGTCTACAATAGCGTTTACATCCCCAGACTGACATATAGGTCAGTTTCTGTGTATCTTGTTGAGATACAAGCTGTACATGCTCAGCTGTCATTTTTTTTTTTTTTTTTTTAAAGTGCAGAGCTTTGAAAAGATAAGTCAGCAAACTGAAGACCCAAAATCTTCCTTTAGATCATGGGAAAAAGTCCTTGACATTTACTCAGTGAGTTTATAAATCCCTTATAATGTATACTAACCTTTAAAACAGAACAAAAAAATCTTGTAATTTGAGTATGAATTTCTAAATTCATTTTAATTTCCTAACAACCCTATAATTAGAGCAATAGAGAAGAACATACAAAAATTTGCTCATGTGCTGACTAAAATTCTTCCAGTACTACTCTAACACAACCTGAGTATATATAAAAGGTATGAACTGTAGCTCTTTGGGTTGCTAACCCCAGTAGCTGCTCAAATAACACAGTGGTGGCTTTGGGCTCAAATAACCATGTATCTAAATTCCAAAGTAAATATTAGAAAGTAAAAATGAATATGTAGTTCAATTGCAAGCATTCTTTATTCCTTATAAAGTAATACAAATACCACTAAAAGTATGAAAGATGAACTTCCTCTAACATGAAGAGACACACCCACTTACTTTGGTAATCCTATACATATCGAACATCGAACTGAAGACCCCTGACATTCATGTTTATGCAATTGTATGGATCAATTAATGTAATAAAAATCTCTACATTTGCATGTGTACTTTGCAAAGGAGGAAGTTTTGGGGGGATGCTTCTTCACCATGTTGAAGAAAGAAAATGATCTGGCACTTAAAGGGTTTGAAAGGGTTTCTCTGTAAATTTAGACTGCCAATCAGTATGTTGATCTTGAGGCGCAAGCAACACTTTTGATTCGATAAGAGTGTCAAAGGGATGAGCACATGCTTTCCAGTTTTGTGGTGACATTTTGACGAAAAATGTTTGCAAATCTGTGCTAGAGTATTGCTATGCTCTTTGTTTTCATGCATTTTGTTTCAAGCAGTTTTCTTGCTTCAGGAAAAATGAGGAAAAAAACATCTATAAACTCCAATGCATTTGATGCAAGAAAAAACAGAAGAAACACCCTTTAACTTCAATGCATTGCCTAAATTCTTAGAAAAGATTTGGTCCAAAGATTGCCAAATTCAGTACCTATTCCCAGCACTCTCCAAGATTGCATCATAAAATAATTTATTCATAAAGTGCAGCTGAATTTTACATAAATCATACCCTGCCCTTTAAAAGTACATTATTAAAAAAAAATGGGGCAGCCATAATTAGGTTTGCATATGTCAAAAGTCAATTTTTTTGGCTGGACCCTATCTGTAAAGTGCACAGTTGAAACAATATGAAACGCCAGGTGGGTGTGGCGTATTAAGGGCATTGCGCTATAAAGTCTCTCTGTAAAGGTTTGTGGGGAGTCCTGAAGAAGCCCACCATGTAGTTCAGTGAAACAAGCACCAGCGAGTTGCAGGACGAGCCCAGGAAGTAGCTATGCAGCCAAGATAAGAACCTTGCCAGTGTATATTAAATGCGTTATGAAACATGCATATCCCTCACTATGAACCTTGGTTCATGTAACTGTCAGAATATGTAAGTAAGAATGCTGTAAGACTGTGCAGATAAATACGTTATTGCTCAAATCATTCAAAACCCACTTGTTTTTACCTACCGTCATAAGATTTTGGCTAGCAAATTACTAGCAACATTACAACTGAAGCAGCTACAACCTGTGTGCAGTAAATTCATTTACTAATAGTGATGAGCTTATTTTTTCAGCAGGCATGGATTTGCAGTGAAATTCCACATTTCAGCATTGGTGAATTTTCTCAGGAATCAGAGGCAACAATTTGCCACCAAAAATTTGCAGAGATGACAAAGTCTCTGCACAAAAACAAACGCCCATTGACTTTAATGTATTTGAAGTATGAAAAAGTTGCATGTAAAAATGTGTAGAAATTTTTTTGCACGTAAAAGTTGCCAATTGACTGAGCTAAGAAAACTTTATCAGAAAGGTCTATGTAAATAGAGCCATAAGCACTCACAGAAAAGCTGAATTGAGTCCTCTGTCAAAAGAAACACAGGATTTGTCTCCTTTTTTGTAAACATTTTCTTCAGTATCAGACTTCCTCTCTCAGAAAAATCCTTCATTCCCAGTGCAGAGTCTGTGCAGCTCTCTCCTCTGGGCTACCAACTGCTAGGGCTGCAGCAGAAAGTTTTGGGGAGACCAAGCTAAAATGGCAGCTGCTATCTTAAACAAACAGAGGGAGCTTCTAGGGCTCTTTACTCAGGTATGGTAAAGCTTTTTGCAGAATAAATATAGATTTCTAGGTTGTACTAATGTGGCTAATCTGTTGGCAGTAAAATGCCAAAACTTTCCTCCAATAGGTTAACGGGTACACTACTCTTCTAGTTCCACAAGACCACTTAACAGATCCCAATGTTTTCTCTACCTCCTGCCTCTACAGTATATCCTGCCAGCTGACTTTGGCATTGACCCATTATCAGTAACGTAGTAACAGTATTATTTAATGTATAAATGTTCACACAGTTATATATCAGATATATATATATATATATATATATATATATCTGATGGACTTCAGTGATTGGACTTTTCAAATAAACTTTTCTTTGCAGTAGACTTGATTTACACTTATACATTTATATCCGTGGATTTAATTGATCTCCACCCCCTCTCTTATCCCTCCTATTTTCCCTCCCCTTCTACTTCACTATATTGTACTGTGTATCACCAGTCACTATTAGGCTTGATAAAGGGCCCAGTAAGTTGCCTTGTCTGTATCTACAACTGAAGCCATTAAAGCACTTTTGAAGCACTAATTTCTGTTGTTTGGTGTTCCACAGTAAACATTGCTTTTGATATACTTTGTGACCCATGGCAGGCTGGGTCTAATCTATATCTAGCTCCTTACCCACAAAAGGTTTTTACAGGTTGAGCACGCCATACATGAGTAAAATTACATTTCAGTTGTTTATTAACTTCCTAAATGGATAACTTAACATAACCATTTCTATAAGGGGTGTGGTTATTGGTAATATATATTCTTTTTACATATTTTTTTGTACAATATTATGTCATGTTTGTAAACTTGAGTCTATTAAGTGTGTTTATGGCTGTTGTTTTCTTAATAAGGTAGGGTATCGATTTTCGAGAAACCTGTTAGCCAGAAAGCTTATTGCATTGATTATGTTTATTAGTAGCGTAAAGGCATGGTACTCCAAATTACTGAAGGATCCCTTATCTGAAAAATTCCAGGTCCCAAGCACTTCAGATAACACATTTTCTTGAAAACTTATATAAACTCAATATTGCTCTAAAGAATCATCACTGCCCTTCGTTTTCTAATCAAGCAATCACTTTTCTTTCTGTATTAACAACTGATTATTTTAACCTTGATATCCTTCATTTAAACATAGTATGTAGCTGGCTTTGCTTCTATGCTTAAATCTCCTTTCCTCCAGTCACAATAGGTGGCCTATTGTCATTTGCAGGATTTGCAGGATTTAGGCAACAAGGAGTGCGCTGGTTACATGAGCTGTAACAAAACCTAAAGGGGAAGTGGCTTCCAGTTCTACAATTTCCAGATGTAGATATATTTAGCCATCAAGAAAGCATATCATCAAATATAATTATGCACTAATGCTTAGCTTAAAAAAAATTCTTTTTCAGTCCGTTAAAAATCTTAATACCCCATGCTTATAGCCTGGGCTATATGCATGGGGTATTGAGATTTTTTTATGGACTGAAATAAAGAAATGTTTTTCAAGCTAAGCATTGGTGCATAATTATATTTCATGATTGGTCTCCTTTTAGGCCACTAGAGGATATTCTGCACTAATGCCATGGGTTTACTATATATGATATATTTTAGATTTTTTTTTTCCCAAGGATTGGCCTTGATTAAACACACTCAACCAGGGGTTAAGCAGCTTCATGGGCAACAGAAGCAGCATCTCTTTGGAAGTAATTTTCATATTGGCTCCTCGGTCTACACTGAAAACCTTCATATCTTACTATAAGCTGGATGTTATATCTTCTGAAAACTCACAATTTGGGTCTGACATCTTAAAATCTGCCAGATCTGACAAATAAAATATATTTCTTTGCATGTTATGTTCTCAGATCTATGATTTACCCAACCAGAGACAGTCAGATTGAGTCCTGGAGAGGGATGATATGGTGAGGGCCATGGAAAAGGAAAAATTGTGTCATACTTACTGTGATTTTCCTTCCCTGGCACTCTCCATGTCAGGGTTCACTCCCTTGGATTTATCTGGTATTTGATCTTAGTATGAGATGTTCAGGGGAAGTTCTCCTTCTAATTTATTAATTAGGGGGGTGGGTTCTTCATTGAGGAGAGGGAAGGGCTATCCCAGAGAGCAGTGACATGGAGAGGGCCAGGAAAGTATAATTCTTTCAATTATGCCATGTTTCCCAGATGGTAACATAGAGAACAATTTTGATGGACAGAATTTGGGTGCCACCCCCCCCCCCCCCCATTAAATCCAATGTTCCTTATTCTTTAATAAACCCTTTATAAATCCAACACAATAAGGAAAAAGTATTACCTTTCTGAGAAAAAAAAATATAAAGCATGCACTATAATTTGGGGGCATTTTAAAATCAATGACGGTTCCCCTTTAAATAGAACAGGTTTTTAGATGAGGAAAAATTCTGACAAGAAAAATTGCTTGACTTGCGAGTAAAGACTAAAAAAATGGAAAAGCAGTGAGGCGAAAAATAATGGACATTGCCCAGACTTTTAGACATGTGAACCATTATGGTAATGTGTATAATTTACTAAATGTCAAAACTGTAGAATTTAAGCTTGTACCAGTGGTATATACTATACTTCCTTTCCCCAGGTCATATTTATGATTAATTTGTAACTCTAGATTGTAGAAAGGTGATATTAAAATGACTTATTTTATGCTGAAAAGCTATTCCGCTTAAGAAACCACAAGACCTTGAAGAATATGAAACAAAGCTTTAATTTACTCTTTCTGACAAAAAGGAACAAGCCCTTAAAAATCTAGTACGGGAATGTTACCACTGTAAAGGTATTGATGCCATTCCACAATGTACCCCTTATTCCGAAACATCTTAACAATGCTGCCAAAGAAACTGGCTTATTTATTTACAAATCGTAACACTCCCCATATTGATATCAACAGGTATTATGAAGCATTAGAACTGGACATTTGGCTTGACAGAATCTCCTGGACAGAAAAAGTAGCCCAAACAAGGACATGCTGTACTAATGACACCAGTGAAGGGATTATCTTATTTATTTATCCTGGAGGTTTAGTAGCTAATACTTCAAACGTAGTAATGAGCGAATCTGTTCTGTTTCACTACGCCATAAAATTTGTGAAACGGCAAGAAAATTTGCGAAACGCATTTGCCGCAATTTTTCCTTGCAAATTTTTCGCAAAACAATTCGCCAGTGGCGAAATGCAGAAATTCGCTGTGAATCCATGCCTGTCGAAAAAAATCGCTCGTCACTACTCAAAAGGAAAGTACAGTAAAATATGGGTAATACATAATGGTTGGTAAGAAAAGAAGAATATTTGCGTATGAAATTATCTTTGTTCGGGGGGTTAAATACTATTTCTTAATTTTTCAATTTCACATATAGAGATCCAAGTGAATGGAATTGTACAGGACTGAAGCAGGAGTGGATCAGAGCAAGAAATGGATGGGCTTTGCAGCAATATTTATTAGATTCTGAAACAGTAAAAGGAGGTTACCGTAAGAAGAATCAAAAGTCAATAATCTACTGCCCACAAATAGTGTGTGTTTATTATAAGTAGAGATGTAGCGAACATCGCCGAAAATGTTCGCGAACCCGTTCGCGGACTTTCGCCAAAACTCGCGAATATTCGCGAACTTTGCGAACCCCATAGACTTCAATGGGAAGGCGAACTTTAAAACCTAGAAAAGCCATTTCTGGCCAGAAAACTGATTTTAAAGTTGTTTAAAGGGTGCCACGACCTGGACAGTGGCATGCAGGAGGGGGATCAAGCAAAAATTTCTCTGAAAAATACTTTGCAAAAAAAACGCAAAAAAAACCCGCCAAAAATAACGCCAAAAAAAAAACCGCAAGCTATTCCTATGTATATGCATAGGCGATAAAACGTGGCGGAAAAACGCAGCGGGAAAACCAAGGCGAAAAAACGCGGCGCCAAAAAAAACCGCGGCGAACCCAAAGTGGCGAACATCGGCAAAAGTCCGCGAATTTTCGCGAACACCCGATGTTCGCGCAAATTAGTTCGCCGGCGAACAGTTCGCTACATCTCTAATTATAAGCATATGAACTTATTTTTACATGAACCATCTAAAAAAAGTTAATGTGTTCATTGTTTTAATGATGTAATAATGCGAATAATTAAAAACAGCTTGTGGAGGTGTGACTTGAGCAAACTAATAGAAATGCCAAATGATTCATCAATTTAAACTTGATTGAGTTTAAGAATGAAGATTTTTGTGGATTGCATGTTGATCAGAGTAAAGTGGTAGGAAAAATCCCAGAGGATAATTGAATATGCACGTACTGTAATGTTGTAAGAGTCGCATGAGTGATTTAATTAAGTTATGGGAGCATTCTATACAGTTGTAGCTATTTATAAAGAAGGTACTGCAGCAACATAAGGCAACAAGCTATCTTGTGACACCGGTATTAATGGTAAGCAGGGACACGTCAAATTATTCTTTTTTTTTTCTGGTAGCTGGCTGTTTGCTGCTGAGGCAAATATACATCTAAACAGAAACAGGGGTTAATATAGGGAAGTGTATTATTCTATTCAGCTTTTATTTCAAATATAAAGTCAGATATTGCTAACACAAGCCTGATTGCTAAATCCCTGTTTTCTATTGTTATTTTAATGAAGTACTTACATTATTTTCTCAATTTCTCAACATCTGTGTAAATTGCCTAGCTTTTTAAATGTTAACCATATTTAGCAGAGAGAATTGATGCTTTGCATTTCACTGTCAAGCTAAAACGCAAACCTGACAATATATGCTAATTACCCTGAGATTCAATGAAGAGTCAGCAAAATGAGATACAATTATTGTCAGTGTTGCCTATGTAATGTACAGTAAATTGATGCATTGCGAGGTTAGGGCATTACTGAAACCCACTCTAAAAGTCAAGCTGGCAACTGAAATCCTAAATGAAAATGATGCTACGTCACTTTGATCCCCAGTAACATAAGTGAGACAGCTAATAATATGCTTTGCCAAAAAAATTTTGCCGAAGTTTCGCAAAACAATTCACCAATGGCAAAATGCAGAAATTCGCTGCGAATCCATGCCTGGTGAAAAAAATTGCTCATCACTACTTGCAAATATTCTTTATTTGTAGAGAAGTAAGAATCTGTTCAAATATAATGATCATATAACTGCGAGTGTGTTTTCAGGAGTCCCTAGCTCTTTTTGTTTTAAGGAGACATATAAGATAAACGATAAAAAAAACTCTAATATAATATATGGTGCTGGATTCACTTTGGTCTAAAAACAAATACTATCTTTATATATGTCCCCTTTATTGGAGCTCCCTATAGATCCTCTCAGGTCCCTGTGCATGCTTCAAATGAGGGGGGGGGGGGCGTGTTTCTAACGATTCCTGCTAGAAGCACAGTAGAAGGGGGATAGCCAATCACAGCCCTGCAGTCACACAAACAAAGACAGGCTTCAGTTCGCTATCAGGCCTGAGATTCCTCTCTGACTATCCTGTCCTGATTTTCTGTCCTGTAAGTTGGTTCCTGCCCTGCCCTTGTGTTTCTGCCCTATTTTGACTGCCTGGTTTCTGTGCATATATTTTATGGTAGTCACTCAGCACATCGACTGTTCACAAACTGTTTAACAAACATTCCCAAACGGAAGATATTCATCTATTTCTATCTACTGCATTTTCTTGTCCTATCATTTATGCCCTTTATCGTTTTTTTCACAATGTATTTTTTATTTTTAAAACTTTTTGCCTGTGTAAACCTGCCTTCAACTAATATATCAGAATGGGACATTGTTTCAGGTTTTAGAATACCTGTGGACATTTTTGTTCCAAAATGTAGTTTAACTAATAAACACATTTGAGATTGGAAAGTTACATATGGTAGAAAAAAAAGATATGATTACATTTTATAATATATGACAGATTGTGTAATTAAGATGTACTTTTTTTACTGTAATTTTGAGGGAAAAGTGGCTAAACACAATTTTTAGATGTCTATAAATAGATACATATTTTTGGTAAAAGGAATATTGTGTGCCCCCTCATTGGGAGAACATTGGAAGAACATTGGAAGTAGAAGACACCTACATACACTATGGGGCTGATTTACTAATCCACGAATCCGAATGAGAGAAATTCGGATTGGAAAACAAACATTTTGCGACTTTTTCGTATTTTTTGCATTTTTTTTCGTCGCCTTTACGACTTTCGTGAATTGTCACGACTTTTTCATTGCCATTATGACTTTCGTGAATTGTCGCGACTTTTTCATAGCCATTAAGACTTTCGCGAATTGTCGCAACTTTCGTATTGAAAGCTCGAAAAAGTCGCGACAATTCGCGAAAAAGTCGCAAAGTACCGATCATTACGAAAAAAACACATTCGGACGCTTTTCGGATGTTCGTGGATTAGTAAATGTGCCCCTTATTGTCTGTATGTCTGTATGCTGTGAAAATACCCACACCCTACTTGTTACATTTGTCCAAATAACTTATAAATGAAAAGACGCTTTTGAAAGATTTAGCAAAGGAAAACTGTGCCACTGAAGGTGAGGGAAGTGTGCAGAAGAGATGCAAGCCATGTAAGGGGGAAAGGACTAGCGTTACTCCCAGCACTCACACTGGTGCATTAAATTCCATTCAGAAGAAGGATATAAAAATTAATTCAGCTCAGTGTTCTCTCCATACAATGGCCACTGTATATAAAGAAATAGAATTTGTTGCTCAAAATATTTGATATTAAGGGTTTAAATAAAATAGTTTTATTATCTAGTTTATTTGTCCTAAAGTACAAATAATTGGTTTAATATTAAAGCAGAACCAGAAAATAGTCAAATAGCCTATTTTAGCAACACAGAGTGAAAAGAGCACCTTGCACATTTTCCATAACCAAGTTTTTAATTTATTAACAAATAAATTCCCTCTTATTTACAGCGATTTCGATATTTTTCTCTAATTGTAGTATAATCCTTTCTTGGCACTTGTATTTTAAAAGAATTGTAGCAGGGTAAAAAGAATCATTCTGTTTGCTAGGAAGATGATTTGCCCCATAGCGTAGCATGCCCTGCATTTTGGCCTACTACAAATAGTAAGCTTCAATTAGGGGCAGATTTATCAAAATGTGAGACTAGAGCTCGCCACAAAAAATAACCCACTTTCTATTCATTCCTATGGTATTTTTAGAAGCATATTTATGAATACGTGAAAGTAATTGAATGTTTCAATAGAAAGTGGATTAATTTTTCTGTGGTGAGCTCTAATCTCACATTTTGAGCTCACCACATCACATTTTTATAAATCTGCCTCCTAGTGTTCTAAGTAGGGATGCACCAAATCCACTATTTTGGGATTTGACTGAACCACAAATCCTTTGCATGTGTAAATTAGGGTAAAGAAGCGTTAAAGAGAACCGTATATGAAAAACTTCTGTGTTTATGTGACAAAAAGTCACATGATTTTGAAGGATTTGGTTCAGCCAGGAGCGTGGATTGTGCTGAAGAGTCCTGCTGAAAAAAGGCAGAATCTTGGCTGAATCCCTTTTTCTATGGCCCTTAACCAAAGAAAAAAAATCACAATGCATAATAATTAAGGTGCAAAGTGAATGTTATTCATGAGAAGCAAGAAAAACAATACATCATATGTAGCATATCATGCATGTGAGCAGATCCACCAGTATAAAACTGCACATTTTTCAATGCAACGTAAATTAATTATATAAATTGAATTATCATTGCTGAGGTCAGTCGCACAAATAATACTGCTTATTAAAATACATATCTGGTTTTGAAAATAAGTCAGTTTGAATCTCTGAGTTAAGTAAAAATGAAAACTTTGCAGATTACCTTTCTATTTGCATTTATACCTTTGTATGCATTGGGTCTGAAAGAAATAAGAATCCTCTGCTTTATCATTTTAGTCTGCTTTGAAATAGAGCCTAGAGATGAGAAAAAATATGCTGCTGCTTGAAGAACATGTTCACTTTTCATTATTACTGTGCCAGAGCAAAATTTAAGAACTAGGTGATTTTATTATTCATCAGATCCATGTAAATTTACTTGCTGCAGAACTTCAAATACCTTAAACTAAACTGATGCATGACTGTACTTCCAATATTCTTCAACTAAATCCTCTAAATTTATCTATCATCTATCTATCTATCTATCTATCTATCTATCTATCTATCTATCTCATCTATCATCATTGAATGTCATCCTATCTTTGAAATTAAATATGTATTTCAATGTATTTCTACTGAAGCCAACAAATGAATGTATTTGCTTGTCCTTACAGTATCATTTATTGGCCAATGTATCATCATTTTTTACCTAGCAGTAGTGATGGATTTGCACTAGCACAGAAAAAAAAATTGTTTGAACCCTGAACCCTTGCAGTATTTTTGAGTGTTAATGAAGTGTTAGCTCAGTGCTCAGAGCAGTTGAACTGACGTATCTGCATTGATAAATGTGTATTCATTAACACATTTTACTGATTTTCAGATGAACTTTCTCTTTTAATCCCAATCCTCTTTCAATGCTACCACCAGGTGAGTATGGCAATAAATTACTTTCCAACATAGATGGGGGCAGATTTATCAGGCATTCCTCAGCTTTGCGTTAATCGCTTTAAGTAAACACAAGAGAGATAGATCTTAACCACAAAGCTGAGGTACACAAGGGGGCACATTTACTAAAATCCATTTTTTTCTGGCCTTGAAACACAATATGTTATAAATTCGGAGTATCCACGATATTTCTGAAGTTCTAAAATGTCTCAAAAATGCTTTTATCGTTCGTATGAAAATGCCACAAAAACCTTTCTGGTTTCCATGTCTGGCTTTGAAAGCCTTCCATAGGACTCCATGGTACTCGACAGATCAAACCTGGTGAAAAGATAGTCCAGAGGAAAGTGTAACCAAAGCGTTAATGAATTCCGAAATGTTCATATTCTTTGCGCAAATTATGATTTTTTAGTGGAAATTTAACGAAAAACTTTTAACAAACTTTTCGCATATATTCTGAAATGTTCTATAAGTTAGAAAAAATACAAAATTATCTCAAAATTGTTTAGTAAATGGACCCCTTGATAATATATCTGCCGTTGAAGAGCAAAAGAGTTTAGGGTGAGGCCAGCTAAAAGGAGCTAAAAAGCCTCCACTGTGCATTAAATGCAGTAAAAGCCTTCACAAATAAATTACTCCTTTATGTTCGTGCTTGTGTTGACTAGAGATGTAGCGAACTGTTCGCCGGAGAACTAATTCGCACGAAAATCGGGTGTTCGCAAGTTCGCGAACTTTTAGCGAAGTTCGCAATTTTGGGTTCGCCTTAGCTGGAGCCAAATTTTGACCTCTCACCCCAGAGCCAGCAGATACATGAAGATACAACCGAAGCCCAGCAGCCATTTTACATTCTGCCTGTGTGTGCTTGATGAGTTAGCATAGGGAGAGAGCTGTGCAGGGGTTTGAGGGACAGTTTAGGTAGCTTTTCTGACTAGTAATCTACTTTCTACTGCTCTGTATGTAGCTGCTGGGGACAGCTCTCCTGCTGATCTCATCTGCTGTAACTCAATACGTTACACATAGTAGTGACATTGCATTGCAATAAAATCACCTGAGCGATGTTTTTCCACCAGCAATAATATATTATCTAGTACTGCGGCGTTTTGTCTTTGCGTGTGAACCGGCTGTAACCTTTACACGACTTGATTGGCATGTAGACGCCGGACGTTTTAAAGCAGTTTATTACACAAGTTTAGAAATGTAGTGTGATTTCTGCCCTTTACAGCACAAAACGCTGTGTCAACAACGTATTTTTCAGAGACATTTTTGCCCTTGATCCCCCTCCTGCATGTCACTGTCCAGGTCGTGGCACCCTTTAAACAACTTTAAAATCAGTTTTCTGGCCAGAAATGGCTTTTCTAGGTTTTAAAGTTCGCCTTCCCATTGAAGTCTATGGGGTTCGCAAAGTTCGCAAAAGTTCGCACTTTTTGGCGGAAGTTCGCGAACTTTTTTTGTGAGGTTCGCTACATCTCTAGTGTTGACAATTATGTATCCAGAACAGCAGGCAGGCATGGCTTTAAAATTCAAGGTTTTAAATTTTAAGGCTGTACTTGTGCTAACCAGATATATTTATATATAATATATAGAGATGTAGCGAAATGTTCGCCGGCGAACATCGGGTGTTTATCGCCTATGCATATACATAGGAATAGCTTGCGGTTTTTTTTAGCGTTATTTTTTGGCGTTTTTTTTACAAAGTATTTTTCAGAGAAGTTTTTGCCTTTGATCCCCCTCCTACATGCCACTGTCCAGGTCGTGGCACCCTTTAAACAACTTTAAAATCAGTTTTCTGGCCAGAAATGGCTTTTCTAGGTTTTAAAGTTCGCCTTCCCATTGAAGTCTATGGGGTTCGCAAAGTTCGCAAAAGTTCGCACTTTTTGGCGGAAGTTCGCGAACTTTTTTTGTGAGGTTCGCTACATCTCTAGTGTTGACAATTATGTATCCAGAACAGCAGGCAGGCATGGCTTTAAAATTCAAGGTTTTAAATTTTAAGGCTGTACTTGTGCTAACCAGATATATTTATATATAATATATAGAGATGTAGCGAAATGTTCGCCGGCGAACATCGGGTGTTTATCGCCTATGCATATACATAGGAATAGCTTGCGGTTTTTTTTAGCGTTATTTTTTGGCGTTTTTTTTACAAAGTATTTTTCAGAGAAGTTTTTGCCTTTGATCCCCCTCCTACATGCCACTGTCCAGGTCGTGGCACCCTTTAAACAACTTTAAAATCAGTTTTCTGGCCAGAAATGGCTTTTCTAGGTTTTAAAGTTCGCCTTCCCATTGAAGTCTATGGGGTTCGCAAAGTTCGCAAAAGTTCGCACTTTTTGGCGGAAGTTCGCGAACTTTTTTTGTGAGGTTCGCTACATCTCTAGTGTTGACAATTACGTATCCAGAACAGCAGGCAGGCATGGCTTTAAAATTCAAGGTTTTAAATTTTAAGGCTGTACTTGTGCTAACCAGATATATTTATATATAATATATAGAGATGTAGCGAAATGTTCGCCGGCGAACATCGGGTGTTTATCGCCTATGCATATACATAGGAATAGCTTGCGGTTTTTTTTAGCGTTATTTTTTGGCGTTTTTTTTACAAAGTATTTTTCAGAGAAGTTTTTGCCTTTGATCCCCCTCCTACATGCCACTGTCCAGGTCGTGGCACCCTTTAAACAACTTTAAAATCAGTTTTCTGGCCAGAAATGGCTTTTCTAGGTTTTAAAGTTCGCCTTCCCATTGAAGTCTATGGGGTTCGCAAAGTTCGCGAATATTCGCGAGTTTTGGCGAAAGTCCGCGAACGGGTTCACGAACATTTTCGGCGATGTTCGCTACATCACTAATAATATATAATAATTTAAGGCTATTCTAGACATACTCCATGTACCATATGTATACTTTCTGTTTTACTGTAATTAACCTTGCTCATGTTGACTTTAAAGGTACATGTTGTCTATATGACTTAACCATGAGGGATAATGTTGGGGGTCATTTATCAACCCTGGGGAAATTTGCCCCTGACAACCAATCAAATTGTTATATTCATTGTTCTACCTGCAGATAGCTGAAAAAATGACAATCACTTATTCATTACTATGGGTTACTGCCCATGGGCAAATTTGCTCAGTACGGATAAATGAGCCCCTGGTGTTTGAAGTATGGATCATGACTCTATACTCTCTGCACCAGCATTTCTAGCTTAATCTCTTCCTGGATTTTAGTTTGTCTTCAAAAATCCAGCCCAGAAAGTTAAAAACCAGATAGCCACAAGAACTTTAACACTGGGGTGGAATCAAAAGATTCCTTCATGCAGAAAACTTTAAATTTTTTTTAAAGGTTTCAGTATATAATATGAATTTATAAGCTTTTTTTTTTTTTTTAAACAATTTTTCCGACCACCAAGCAGCAGATGCGATCGCATCACGTCTGCTGCTTCGTCTTTACTTCCTGTTCCCTCCCCCCCAAGCACCGGCCCCGGATGAAGACTGAAGCAGGAGGACCAGGACTGCGATCCCTGCTTCAGGACAGGTGAGGTGGGGTTTTTTTTTTGCACTTACACACACTCACACTCACTTACACACACTTACATACATTTACACACACAGCAGAAAATTTTGCAGTTTTTTTTGTTTTTTCATTTTGCACACTTATATACACTTATGTACACTAATATACACACATGGTCACACAACTTTTACACATGTACACACATGTATACGCAAACACTTTTTTAAAAAAAATTTTTTTTTACCACTTTGTTTTTAGTTTATTTTCCTTAAAAGCTGTATATTTTGACAGTGTGACTATTGGGTCAGATATTCTGACCACTCAGATATTCTTACACTGTTGTGTGACTTATTTTGTCGGTTCATTAATTTGCACAATTTTTGTGGTTTTATTGCATTTTTATCCCTGTATTAGTATTCCTGATCTGTTTTTAGCATAGCTTTGCCAAGTGTAACTTTGGTGTAGAAAAATAACTTTACCTATTTTTAATTCATCAGAATGTGTACTTTCCAAAAATATATGGTTTTCTGGGGGTCTCTGTATTGTTAGGGGGTGTTACGGCACATAATACGCTGTCAGGGGGCTCTGTGTGCAAAAGCGGAGTTGGCCGGCAAGAAATCCATATGCGCTATTTTCATTTCGGGGTCAGTACATACCGCAGACTTTGGTATATCTACGCATATTGGGCATCAAACTGTTCAGTAGACCTTAGGTGTTCCTATTTGGGGTGATTTGCCTCTGTATGCAAGAAATTGTGTGAGATAAATGCGGCAAATTGCCGATTTTTTATGACATTTCAGAAAATCGCCTAAAAATGGTGCAATTTGCCGCATTTATCTCACACAATTTCTTGCATACAGAGGCAAATCACCCCAAATAGGAACACCTAAGGTCTACTGAACAGTTTGATGCCCAATATGCGTAGATATACCAAAGTCTGCGGTATGTACTGACCCCGAAATGAAAATAGCGCATATGGATTTCTTGCCGGCCAACTCAGCTTTTGCACACAGAGCCCCCTGACAGCGTATTATGTGCCATAACACCCCCTAACAATACAGAGACCCCCAGAAAACCATATATTTTTGGAAAGTACACATTCCCCGGAATCTATAATGGGTATACATTTCTTTTTACGCCAAAGTACCAAGCCGTAAAGCTTTCCTGTTTGCCGATTTTTTATGACATTTCAGAAAATCGCCTAAAAATGGTGCAAACAGGAAAGCTTTACGGCTTGGTACTTTGGCGTAAAAAGAAATGTATACCCATTATAGATTCCGGGGAATGTGTACTTTCCAAAAATATATGGCTTTCTGGGGTGAGTGGACTTTTTTTGTACCATTATCCCACATAAAGGATGTAAATGTGTTGATTTTGCAGGAGCTGAAATGACAGATCATATGGGGGTATGTTCCCATTGGGGCCCCTACATGCCACATATTTGGGTAAACCTATACATATTGGGTATCAAACTGTTCAGTGGACCCCTGGAATCTAAAGTATGCAGCTTTCTGGAGCAGTGCTTTGGAAATTTGGTAGTGTACTGCTGGGAGTTTTTGACCTATGCAAGTGAGAAATCTTCATAAAACTATATATATTTGGTATTAGCATGTTCAGGAGACATGGGACTTTCCAAATCAGTTGTATATTTGTGCATAAAATAATTTTTGTTTCTGATATGTGTGTTTATATTATGGAAATGTGATTTTTTTTTTTTTTTTAATTTTTTTTTAGACATTTAGAAGCCTATATCTTGTTACAGAATTGGAATTACACCAAAATTCTACCATATTTTGAAAGCTTAGGTTATCCTGAAAAAAACAATATAATATTGGTTTCCTGGATAAACTAAAAGTCCCCCCGAGGAAAGGCCCCTAAAGTGAAACAGTGCAAAATGTTCAAAAACTGTCTGGCAGTAGGAGTTCCACTGTGACCAAACGGCTGGCATTGAAAAGGTTAAAGGTCTATAGTTAAACTCCACAGATATTTTTAAAAACAAACACAATAGTATAGCATATATGACCAAGTGTATCTGTCTGACCTGACTGCTGAGCTGTTGCACTAGGATGTTATTAACTGATGCAAGTCATTTGTCCTTCTGGTATTCTTAACCAATGTGCTAAATATATAATGGTGGCAATCATGTCATTTCTTATTATTCAACGTGAATATTTGCTGTTTTGTTGAGGTTCTGCTACAGCTACTGCCAATCAAGCTTATCAGCCCCCGCAATCAAGACACATCAATGTCACAAGAGCAAGTGTAGGGAGAAAATAATATATTTACACCACAATACCCCAAAGGAAAACATGACAGAAAATGAGCTGCGCCGCCAACCTTTTTCTTTTCTCCCATTGAAATCATTCAGTTTTACAATACGTGGATGTAGAGTTGTGAAATTTCCTTCTGGTGGACTGAGGTAAGATCTATCTTTCCTTTTGGATAAATATGCAGAGAGTTTTAGAATCAACATTTTAATAGATAATATGTATTTAAATGCATTATAAAAAATACTTAATAGTAATTCAAATAATTGAATTCAATACACTGCATACTTATTAAAACCCTTATCTGTACATGGTTCTGAGAGATCACTTTGGCCCCAATTTGCATAGTACAATTAAATTCATTATGCCTGTCATTTTTGTTTTTAGGGATACAATTAGAAAGTCCTTGTTCCATTTTATTTTTAAATAAATGAAGTGGTTTGGTAAACATGCCTTCTGTTATGCTCATTGAAACCATTTGAACTTTTAAAGAGTTATACAATTTATACTTTACAAACAGATGATTAAACATAAGGAATAGGACAGAGAAAAAGAAAAGGTAGGTACCTAAAATACAGAAATAAAAGAAAAAGAACAAAGAACAAAAGAATTAAAAGAATTATGAAAGAGAAGGCAAGAAGGCAAAAGATGAGGGATTTGCTAAGGATAATAAGACAAATGGAAAGTGTTCATAAATAAAAAGAAGAAAAACACAGAAAAGTAAGCATTATAAGATAATGAATGATGAATGTGTGCCTCCATTTTTTGTTTTTTCTCTTAAAACGCTTTATAATGCAGGATAAACTATTATTCTTCTTTATAGACCCAAGAAAAAGTACAATTTTAAATGGACTTCTATAAGGCGTATTGTTTATTACAGAAACTTTGTTTTCCAACAACATCTAGATTGTAAGCTCTACGGGGCAGAGCTCCATCCTCTTGTGTCTTTGACTCTTAACTTATCGCAACTGTATCTTGTATTTATTTGTATTTATTGTTATACTTTGTATTTATCTATTATTATTGTCATGTTGTAGCAGTAAGGCTCCACATGTAAAAGGTTAAATTTTCAATTTAGAAAGTCTGCGTGGGATCCACATTGGAAGGAAACCCCTCACGGTAGGGGGTAATTCACAAATACCCCCTAAATGACACTGAAGTTGGGCTGGCGAAGTGTGAAGAGCCAGAATAAATCAACAAGGGTAACCAAATTATCATACCTGTGCTACAGTGGGGGGTCTGTCTCTTATTAGCAGATTCTTAGCTAATATGTCTTTAGGCCCATAGAATAAATATCTTTTACTAAAGATAAAAACACTCCCGTGTTATGATGATCCCTCGCGGGATCATCCAATATTCTGATAAAACCAGAATAATATGCGTTAGGCCTGGTGTGTTTGGTGTCTATGAAAAGAGAATTCCATTTCCCACATAATGCACATGGTTCTATAGCCAGTTACCAAATGGTGACACGCCCTCACCTTTCTCATTGGATGGGGCGGCGTAAACTTTGTGACAAGTTCCTGGGCACTCCCCCCTCATGCATACGGTAATGAGGGAGGGGCCCAGTAGGAAGGATAAAAAGGGTACAGACCCAGGTACTGGTAGCTCATTCTGGGGCCTCAACTTAATGTTGGGGGATGGGCTCAGGATTTCCAACCTCTTGCCTCAGAGGGCACAAAAGGAACTCTGTAACGTACTTAGGGTTTTCTCTGTGTTTTTATTCCCTTTTTATTTTATTTACTGTTTGTATATGTCTCTTTTGTAACATCTTTTTAATGCACTGTTTACCCTTGTAATATTAAATATAAAATGTAATAAGTTCTGTCCTTTGGCTATATAACGATCTCCACGTACCCTGTATGACTGCTAAGGCTTAAGTGCTGGGCTGTATGTGTGTTGAGTAGGGGGGGCCAGTTCTGTGTAACTACTAATTAACTAGTGGACTGTCAGCAGGAAAGTGGGTATGTAAATTAACCTTGGCTGCTGGTGTGTTTGTGGAAGTAGTAGAACTATCCCTCACTACAGTAAGAAAGTTTGTGTGTGATATATTTGTGTAATTAGGTTTCTATCGCCTGTTAATGATAGATGGTGGCAGCGAATAGTTATTTGGGGCGGTGGTGTGTTTGGGGGTGCTTGATGTTAGTCTAACCTGTGTGTAAGGTGACTGAATGTAACCCCCTTGTTGCCCCGTCCCGGTGTCAGATGCGTCTCAGCGTAGCGCGTTCGTGACAATTATCTTAATAAGTCCCTGTTTGTATTACTGTATTCTGCTGTACAGCACTGCGTACATAAGTAGCACTTTATAAATATAGATATACATACAATGGGTAAAAATAATGCACAGTTGTTGGACATCTAAACTAGTGATGAGTGAATCTGTCTCGCTTTGTCGGAAAATTTGTGAATCTTGCAAATGATTTGCGAAACAGCCAAAAATTCACAAAACAGCGCAACGATTTTTTTTTACACGTATTTTTCTTTACAATTTTTGTACGCAAAATCTGGATCTGTTAAATAAATTAACATTAAAAAATGAAAGTGTTTAATGTCATTAAAGTAAATTGTACTGTTGCCCTGCACTACTAAAACTGGTGTCTTTGCTACAGAAACGCTACTATAGTTTATATAAATAAGCTGCTGTGTGGCCAGCATTTCAGTTAAAATAGGGCTAAATGGCACTGGTTAAATAGTAGATAACTGTTAAGCTCTGTAGAATACCATTCTTTTCTTTTTACAGAGCTAATCTGTTACCTGCTATGTAGACATATGAATTTTATCCTTATTTCAGACTGAATAGTTACTCCCATGGCACCACAACAGCTTTGTTTATATAAGCTATAGTAGTCTTTTTGATACAAACATGCAACTTTTCCAGTGCTGGGCAACACTACATTATAGTACAGGTTTTAGGTGGAGAATTTTTGGGTTAGGAATTGTCGCAGAAAAAATGCCCAGTAAAAAAAGTCACTACTTTTTTCCCTGCAACTTTTTCAGGATTTGCGACTTTTTTTGGCATCAAAAATGATGCAAGCTCCTAGCAGCTGATTTAACCCTCTAGCAAAAGGGCAAAAATGTAAATCAAGTTATTGTTTTGCAAATATAGAAAAATTACAAGTAGTACAGAATGAAGAAACGAAATGTCTTTATCAATACATATATATATATATATATATATATATATATATATATATATATATATATATATAAAGCTTAGATTCTACTGCAAAATATCCTGAATTTCTGTGTGATTTGTTGCTAGGTAACTGCCAAGTGGTTGGAATTTGCACTCCCTGTCCTATCTAAAAAAGCGAATGAAGATGTAGAAGGTATTATACCAAAAGCCTTATACAACTGGAAACTTAAAATTTCACTTTCCTCACTGCAATGGCTGTAAAGCACTGTGTACCATGTTGGGACTGTATAAATGAAGTATAAGGGGCAGATGTATCAAAATGTGAGTTTAGAGCTTATTACATAAAAACTCACCAATGTTCTAGGCATTCCTATGGGATTTTTAGAAGCACATTTATCAATGGGTGAAAGTTAGAACTTACCCCTTGATAAATCCACTTTTAAAAACCCCATAGGAATGCATAGAACATAGGTGAGTTTTTGTAAACTCACCTACGTTCTAAGTTCTAAACTCACATATTAATAAATCTGCCTCTAAATGTATATAAATGCATTATACATATTTATATATTATACAATTTTTATTGATTTGTAAGTTTTTCTGCATTTTATATTGTTTTTTTATGGTTCCACCAATCTGTAATAAATTTCAGTGGGTGCTTTTCTCTGATTTTACATAATGTTTTCCTGGATTATACATCAAAATGTTGAAGTTTAAAATACTAACCAGATGCATAGTTGCCATGGTTCTGTCTGTAAATAGTAATTTCCAATTAGTCTGCACCTCATACAGTCATGCACTAATCACTTATTGCTTTAGGTTGTGCATCTGACTGTCAGAAAGGTCTTGCACATGCCCCCCATAGTGTAATATTGTTGCTGCACTGTTTAACCCTTGTCATTAACAGTTAATATTCTATTTTAAAGTAAAATTGACTCCTAAGCTTATATCATTTTAGTACTTAAAGAATACATTACTTTAAAACATTATCCTGATTTTAGATTTTTCTGAATTTTACATCCATTTTTTCCTGGTCCCCTGAAAAACCTATAATGGGGTTTCAACTGAAAAGTATAATAATGTTGTTACTACTGCTGCCTATGTCCAGAGCAATCTCAGCTGTTCCCACAGAGGACACAAGTTTGACAAGGGATATCTAAATACTCCAACTGTGGGGGGGCATTTATCAACACTGAACAGATTTGCCTGTTGGAATTAACCTATGGCAACCCATTGTTGCATCTATTGTTCTACCTGCATTGTTCTACATTAACAAAATTTGAGTAAGAAATGAGCTCTACTTAAAGGAACAGTAACACCAAAAAATGAAAGTGTATAAAAGTAATTACAATATAATGTACTGTTGCCCTGCATTGCTACAACTGGTGTGTTTGCCTCAGAAAGACTACTATAGTTTATATAAATAAGCTGCTGTGTAGCCATGGGGGCAGCCATTCAAAGGAGAAAAGGCACAGGTTACTTAGCAGATAACAGATAAACCCCCATTATATGGGGCTTATCTACTAGTTATCTGCTATGTAACCTGTGCCTTTTCTCCTTTTTTCCAGTTTGAATGGCTGCCCCCATGGCTACACAACAGCTTATTTATATAGTAGCTTTTCTGTAGCAAAAACACCAGTTTTTTGCAGAGCAACGGCACATTATATTTTAATTACTTTAAAACACTTTCATTTTTTGATGTTTCTGTTCCTTTAATACAAACACAAAACTGAAACATGTACATACTGATAATATAAGAAAAAGCATACCATTTGTAATTGCAACAATGTTACATTGAGTTAATTATAACAATATCTTGTATACAGTTAATCAGAAATAATTCTTATATCTCTTCCCTGGAGGAAAGTTTCCCTAGTGCTGCTGAGACAGTGTGATCTAGGCTGTTTGTCATTTGACTGGAGGTGTTTAATATTTGATTTAAAACCACTCTCAGACAGCCAAATATCCTTAGGTGATGAAGGTTGTATTGTCAGAAAAGCCCACTCAATTTCGTATCAAATATAGTTTTCTAAGATTGCTTGATCAAAAGTCATCAAGAACTACGGTGACTCAGAAATGTGATAGCAAAATAAAAATGAATGAAATTTTATATTATTTTGACAGCCTCACCTGCTGTAAAATGATGATCCTTTCTTTTTTTCCAAACCATTTTTATCTGTACAACACAGATGCTACCAGGGAAGTGCTATAGAAGAGTGTGGCACCCAATATCATTTAAGAAAATTACTTCAGGATGCCTGTGTTACCCATTGTTGTGCATCAAGAGTATATCAAAACAGACAGAAATACAAAGATACTGTACATAAATACCTCTAAGTGCAATTATGGATTTTACAAACTAAGTTAGACATGATTATCAACATTGGGTAAATTTGAACTTGGGCAGTAACCCGTGGCAACCAATCATATTTTTAATTTTGTTGTTCTATTTGCAGCTGGCTTAAAGGAATAGCTCAGTGTAAAAATGAAACTGGATAAAACAGACTGCGCAAAATAAAAAAATGTTTTTAATGTAGTTATAGTAAGCCAAAAATGTAATCTATAAGGGCTGAAGTGGTCAGAACACTACTTCCTTCTTTACAGCTCTTTAAGCTGTTAGAAGTCAGTATCAAATCAGTGACTTGAGGGGGGGGGGCATATTGGACATAACAGTTCAGTTAGTTTTCATTTGAATCTGACCTGCGTGCTCATAAACTTACTGAACAGTTATGTCCCATGTGGCCCCCCCCCCTAAAGTCACTCAACTTTCTAACCTCTTAGTTAGTCAAAGCAGGAAGTTGGGATCTGGCTATTATGTTGGACATCTGCTCACTACAGCCTTTAGATTGCATTTTGCCTAATTAGCTATATTACAATTTATTTTGCATTTTACCCAGTTTCATTTTTACACTGAACTGTTCCTTTAAAAAGGTAATCACTAATTGGTTGCTATGCAATACTTCTCAGGCTTATATTGTCCTAGTGTGTGGATGAATGAGTCCTAGGGAATCTTGTGCCTGATTCCTGTTTTTAGAAGAGAAGAAAGTTTACTACTCAGCAAATGGTTATATGGCTACTATATTAACTGCCTCAGTGGACCAGGAAGCTCATCTTAAGGAGGAACTATTGCACAAATGAAAATTTAATATGAGCCTTATTATACCAAAATAAAACTTTCTAAATAGGATTAGAGGAACGGAACTTTCATTTGAAGCAGCGTAGGTGGTTTTTCACAGTGAGGGCAGTGAGGTTGGGGAATGCCCTTCCTTTTTTCAACCCTATGTAGCTATGTAATCAATTAAAAATTCTGACCCGTTTCTGAAATAATAAAGTTACACTTCACTTCCACCCCACCCAGCAATTTGTCTCTCTTTAAGCAGAAGTCAGGAGTCTGATTTTGAATGACAGATCTAATATAGCCTTTTGGGGGGTGAAGATGTATTAGAGCGTACTCTTTTAAACTCACCAGAAATCCTGTTCCTCTACATGCAGAATTTGTGGCAAAGTCAGTTATTTTGTTAGATTTTGTTTATACTGGAATCAGGTATAGTAAAAGGAGCCCCCCTAAAAGATATATTGAATCTATCTGTCAGTCAAAATCTGACACCCAAATCTTGCATGAAGAGAAACAAATGCTGAGAGGGGAGAGTAAAGATAAAAGTGATTATTTCATAAACAGTACAGAATTGTTATTTCAGTATGATCAAGCTTATTTTAAATGTTCATTTTCAAGATAATTCCCCTTTAAGTGAGTGAAAACAAACTGTCACTTTGAGGACCTGATTTATTAATAACTGACTGAAATCGAACAAACATCAAGTTCCCATACACTATACCTGGACTGTGCCAGTGATTCAGTACAACAGCAAGAATGGAAGTGTAGTAATTAGCAACTATTATTGTGTGGAACTAATGGGTAAAGAAAAAAATATTTAATGAGCCATAGGGTTATTGAGCCAAGTAGGACATTGTAATAAAATCACTGAATTCCACAATAAACCTAACTGGTGTAGGCAAACTGTTCAAAAGTTGCTTATTATTATTTATTAAAATAAAAAAACTGTCAGTGAACTTTGTATAAAATACTTGTGAAAGAAAGCTTTAGCTCCTAGTTGTTGCTCTGTGCTGCAAACAAATACAATTGTAGAAATACAAAAAATACAAAAAAATAGAAAAAAAGCTTCAGCGGATTTGCTGCAAAACATTTATTATGGGTAGTGGTAACACAACAGTTTCGGGTCAATACCCTTTATCAAGTGTGTTTGTTTTTCTTAGAATGTAGCTGCTACATTAGATCCCATAGCTATTCCAAAGGCTTGTAAAAAAAGTATATCTTTAAAATGAAATTATGTAAAAGTGTAGTCTTTTTTAATAGATCACATAAAAGCCTTAAACAATAAGTAAGCCTTTTATTTCAAAATCCCCCCAAATTTCTCTGTACAGCCCCAAAAATAAAATTTCTCCTTGCATGCATTGTTTTCCAAATACAAGCAGCTGAACAGCAGTTCCTTTACTTCCTTGTCTAGCATGAAGCTCCACCCCCTTTTGCCTTCTGCGCACTCTTTCTCTCTCTGACTATAAGGACCTACCAGGCATGCTCACTGCCTCTACTTCAAATATAATCAATCAGGCATGCGCAGTAGGCACCTCTTTGAGATCATCTTCATCGGAGAGAGGAGGAGTGCTCAGAAAGAAAAAGGTGTTGAGCTTCTCACTAGACAAGGAAGTAAGTAAAAGAACTGCTGTTTAGCTGCTGTAATAGAGGAACTAAATTAATCTGCATGGAGGGAAAAAGGTATGTTATTCTGGGGGCTGTACAGGGTAATTGTAAAGATTAAAAAAGGTGTACTTTTTTATTCATTCCAATTCCCTGGCATTTACTCTATTGTCCAACATCTCACCCTATCCACTTTTCAGTATTGTGTTTTAAACTGAATCTTTTTTTTTTTTGTTTTCGCTACACTTTCTGCTATGAATCTAATTATTTAGAGAATGGCGGAATAAATCTTAAAGTGATATTGACACTAAAAAACTACTATTCAAAATATGAATGTACATTAAAAGTTACCTATAGGTCATGCAGATGTTTTTTTTGCCGATCATACTGCTTTTGTAAGAAATTGATAAAGTTCCTTAACCTGACTCTTTTGCCAACCTTCTCAGCCTTTCAGTTATAGTTTCTGATGCTAATGGACTCCTGCTACACAAATATGGCAGCCCCCTCATAGAGGGACATGGGGGATCAGATAGGTACTGTAAAGGCTTCGGCAAATACCTTTAAGGTGGAATGATAAATAGCATGCAAAGACTATGTTATGATAGATATAAGCAAAGGTTTCTTTCTGGTGTCAGAATATCTTTAAGATTCATAATTTGCTGTATTCTACAGGTATGGGATCCCTTATCCAGAAACACGTTATCCAGAAAGTTCTGAATTATGGAGAAGCCATCTCCTATAGACTCCATTATAAGCAAATAATTTTAATTTTATTAAATGATTTCCTTTTTCTCTGTAATAATAAAACAGAACCTTGTACTTAATCCAAACTAAGATATAATGGGGTTGATTCACTAAAGGGCGATAAAACGAGCAATATTTATAGCATGGGTTAAAAATTATCGCTTCTTATTTTTTGCGACGTAATGCTCAATTCACTAAAAGGACACGCGTCCTAATTAAGAAGCAATGTTCTTTGCATTATTTAACTCGCGATGAGCGTTTTTCTTGTGTTAATTCCTGCCACGTCTGTTATTTCTCGCTGCACGCAATATATTTCACCGCTCGCTATATTAGCGCACGATTTTACGCACGTAACCATTACTTTCGGAAAAATTACCATTTCCCTGAAAACTGGAGGATGCATCACTCTAGGGCCAACACATACTTGAATAAATCACACTGCAAAGTCCATATTATGTTGCCAAAAGCTCACAAACCACAATTTTCTTTAAGTACCGCCTGCCCCAAGTAGGGGTTAATATTTGCACAGAGTAATGCGATATTTAGCGCGTTTAACGTTTCATATGTGTTTGTGAATCATGCATTAGTAGTATTTCTATGCGAGAATTAAGGCAATGCGAGGTAAATAACGCATGTCGATAGTGCGTTTTTTGGCATGCGATATGATATATCGAGATATATTTATGATTTCTTTAACCCAGCTTCAAACAACACACTAAGGCTGTGAGTCTCTGGCACATTTCATTTGGTCTAATGGGCATATTTCAGCAGGAGTCAGCGATTTGGAATGCTCAACTGCCAAACAGTATGGTTCACTAACTGGCTGACTAACTGAAGTTAAAAACAAGATAAGTACTATATTTTACAGTCTTTTGCTTCCTAGCCTGAGTGTTGTGAATCTTAATTTCCTAATCTTACCGTGAGCAAGTGGCCAGTCCAGAAGCTCTAATTTTATATTTAAAGAAGCAAAAAGCAACACTGAGAATGCTCAACAATCTTAAAGGAGGAGGAAAGGTAAAAAACTTAAGTAAGCTTTATCAGAAAGGTCTATGTAAATACAGCCATAAACACTCACAGAAACGCTGCATTAAGTTTTCTGTCAAAAGATTCAAGATTTCTTGTCTGTTTTTCTGTGCCAGCGTCTGTGTAGCTCTCTCCTCTTTCCCCTCTCCTGCTCCCCCCTCCCTCAAGAATGCTAAGAACTCCCTCCCCCCTCTTAGGAATGTGGACCTGAGCCAATCAGCAGGAAGCTTCCTCATAGTCTTACAAACTGAGCATGTACACCGGTCTTCTGATCATCTGAACAAGTGAAATATGGGGAGACATAAGGGCACTATTGAGAGAACTAAAGGTATGCCTGCAGCTTGAGTGTAACTCTTTATTAGCCTTTCATTCTCCTTAAAAAAAGCATTCTGCTCACTAAATACAACACGGTGGTTCTAGGTCAAGACCATGGCTAAATAATGTTTAAAATAGACAGATGGATGAATGGGGCATTAGAATAATATGCTGAAGCAAGGGTAGACAGGGAGCTGCAATTCAACTTAGTACATCAGGGTGTAGTTGTTGGGCAGGATACTATACCTGCTAAGGAGATCCCACTGTTGCAATTAAACCTATGCAGTACTAAAAATATGTTTAAGGCCCCTGTCTGGCAGGCAAATACAGACCGAAAATCTTTCTCCACGGGCATTTTAGTTACCAGAAATTGGGTTCATTTGTAAACAATGGGCAAGTTACCCATAGTAACCAGTCGGATTACCTTTTTTCAGTCATCTTAACAACAATGAAAGAAAACATCTGAATGGTTGCCATGGGTTACTGCCCAGGTAAAAATGTGCCCAGTGTTAAATAAATAACCCAATGTAGTAATTAGAGGTGAGATTCTGACACTCTAGAGCAGTGATCCCCAACCAGTGGCTGTAAGCAACATGTTGCTCACCTCTCCCTTTGATGTTGCTTCCAGTGGCCTCAAAATAGGTGCCCATTTTTACATTTCTGGCTTGGAAGCAAGTTTTGGAAGCCCAGAGACACAGTTTTACTCCAAGCAGAGTCTCCTGCAGGCCAGCAGTCTACATGGGGCTACCAAATAGCCAATCACAGTCCTTATTTGGCATCCCTAAAGAATGTTTTTCATGCTTGTGAGGCACACCAACACTTTTTGCATCTGAGTGTGGCTCATGAGTAAAAAAGGTTGGGGATATTTGCTCTAGTGACATTTAGAAATGCATTCATTTTGGTTTTCTCTGCTTTCATTGAAATTGGTATTTCCAGGGGAAATAGCAAATTGATCAATCTGTACATTATTATTATTGCCATGAATATCCAGTAAATTATATCCTCATAAACTGTGCTTGGTGGTGTTGCCAGTTATAATTAGTGCTAAGTGATGTCATTTGTTTTGCATGACTCACTGAAATTTGTGTATTTAAACAATACAACACCATGGTAAAATGTGAAGATATTATTATTATTGACCTGTATCAATGCACTTGGCTGTTGAGCTTCTGCCTTTATATGGTCATAGAACATCTTTGTGACGTATAATTTACAATGGGGGGGGGTACATTACTCTTTATATAATAGATTATTATAAAAAATAGTGCAAGACAAGTATTAGATACAATACCACACCCAAGGTTGCTGAATAAAGTAAGGAATATTGAGCAAGCTATTGGTACTTTGATAGAAAGTTGGATGAAATATTAGAAAAGAGAAATGATAAATGGAATGTTTTACTTGTTCAACCAGTATTGTTAGTAGAGTGCCTCTTTTCAAACAGACATGAGGTTTGCATTGTGCATGCTGTCTTTGTGCACTACTGGAAAACAATATTGTCTAAGCAGGGTGTTTCCGCTTGCAGAATAAACTGGGTTACTTTGCAGAAGATTGGCAAATGAGGTTTATGTTTTTGTTGGCAAGCAAAATAAAAATATCCTGGGAAACAGTTAGGTTTATGTGTGTAGGTGCATAAACATTTATGTGAATGAATATTATTTGTATGTTTGTAGGTATTGTGCGTGCATCTATGCGTGTATATATATGTATACGCACACACACCTTTTAGATTCAGTTTACCTATGTAACTAAGTTGTTGTTGAACTAAGGTAGGGTGAGAAAACATACTATTAAACTCAGACTACAAAAGTAATCAAATCTATCTGGCAAAATAATTTTGGTGAAAATATAGCACAGACAGTACCCATTTAATCATTACTGCCAAAATGCATTTGTCTGATGATATGGGTGTTATTACTTCTACTATGACTTTAATTGCATAAACATACTACCAAAGAGATTAAATGCCAAAAACATCCATTAACAATGTGAAATCCTTATGTTCTCTCACTCTGTGACAGGTATGAAAAATGTTTTGATGAATACTGTTGTTCCTATGGCCTATTTCCGGCTTTACATTTATTACCTACAGATGCTATTCTCGAAAAATCTTATTATCTTAACAGTATACATCCTGCATGATTAAGAAAATTAAACTAGGTGTACAATATTCATTATTCTTGATATATAGTGTACATATCTGATATTTATAAAATCTTTAGCTATTACTATGCTATTTCCTGAAAAAAACAGATTTAATATGTATTTATATCAAATCAGGATTCTCATATTCAGCATTTTTTATTTGTTGCTCCAAATAACATTGCAAATTGCTGTACCAGAATTCAAATTGTATGTGTAATCTGTCTAATCCCTTGCCACAAGCAGTTTAATGCAGCATTATTCTTGGCTTGCTTGGAGTCTGTTGCTGTATAGTGATAAGCAATCCTCTTGCTTCCAAGCAAAGTATGTGATGTGAACTAAAGGCATGTCAAGGATTTCAACTGCAGGTGTGCACTCCATTTAATAAGGTTGCATGCCTGGGCGCAGGAGACAGGAAGTTACAGAACAACACTCTCGCATTCAATGCACTCACAGGTCTTTAGTGAAAAGCCAGAAAATAGATTTATTGAACCATTTATTGAACCAATTGAACATTTATTGAACCAACCTTTTGCTTTTTACTAAAGACATGCGAGTGTGGTGTCACATGCTGTATATATATATATATATATATATATATATATATATATATATATATATATATATATATATTTGAATTTTTGTCGTTTTAGAGGCTTTTGAAACCATAAACTCATTTCCACACGTCAGTCATGTACCAGAAGATACAAATTGAAAAAGTTTTTTTATATTGTTGTACAAATTATGGTGTAAAACCCCAAAAACATCAAAGCCACAAAAGCAACAAAAGATACTCGTGCGCCAAATGTTTGGACTGCAGGTAGGCCACTTTAAACAACAGGACTCATGTTGTTGTAATATGTGCAGGATGTGATGGGGCATTGCCTTGCTGAAATAAGGCTGTCCCTATAAAGACACTGTCTGGATCACAGCATACATCATTCAGAATTATAGGTGCCTTTCCAGATGTGCAAGCTACCCATGCCATGTGCACTAATGCACCCCCATTCCATCAAGGATGCTGGCTTTTAAACACTGCGCTGATAATGAGCCGGATGATTGTTTTCCACTTTGTGTCAGTCCACCTTAAATGAGCTTGGACCCAGAGGAGATGGCAATTTTTCTGGATCATAATTATACAGTATATGGTTTCTCTATGGTAGAGTTGTAACTTTTGTGGTGCCGCTTGAGGAACCAAAGATCATGCTGGCATCAAATTCAAAATCAGCATATACTTTTCAGAAAACAATGTTTTTCAGTTACAAAAGTTGTCTTTTGCTATTTGCATTAAAATATATGGTTTAGATTATCTTCAAGTCATGACATGCTCTTTTTAATTACTTTTTTACAAAGTGTCCTTTTTTTTAAAAAAAAAAAAAGCAAGGTTGTATATATGCTTGCATGAACAGAGATAGATATATATACTGTTTATTATCATAAAAGAAGATTCTATTTTAGAAATACAAATTGTGTTTTTGTATATGTTTGATTATTCATATATTAAAAGATCCTTTTCCTAGCAGTACTAAGCAAGTACTACAATACTGTATTACTCAACTAAAATTTTTGATAGCAGGTTCACAAAAAAACAGTTGCACTTCTGATTCTGCTTTGTAGAGAATGCAAATAGTATATTGCATTACTGCTTTCATTGGCAAGATTAATGTTCTGTGTTGTGCCCTCCTACAACTGTCTCTCCAAGAAAATTATCCACTAGCTCATGTCTCTCTCAGCACATGATCAGAATAACAGCTTTTGTCTTTAAATAAAAGCAAAACGTGTTTAAAGACACAAGGCTCATTGACGTCCCCACAATTTTTCTGCAATCTCCCTGAAGTCAGTTGCATGTATAACCATGGTCAACTGTCTGCATTATTCAAAATTCCTACTTGCATAGTTGCATTCAGCACTTCCTGGAACTCTGGATCCTGAAAAGCAGTAGCAAATAAGTTTGGTTTGCGCCAAATCATGCCATGTGCCCTATATTATGAAAAATGCAATGAAAAGAATAATAGCAGTAGTTTAAATAGTTACATAGTTAAATTGGGTTGAGAAAAGACCAATCCACACCAAGTAAACCCAGCACACATAAAACTATCCTGACCTATAGATACACTCACATGCTGTGCACATACTATACCAACATCGATACTAAGGGGCAGATCTACTAAGACACGAATGGACGATCCGAGCGTATTTTCGCTGAATTTTTCGCCGCTTGCGTGGCTTTCTCGTACGCTTGCATGAAAAAATCAGGTTTTCCCGCTGTTTACAATCGCTCGGTACGAAAATTTCATGACTTTCGGATCGCCAATACAATATTATAGTGACTAATACGATTTTTTTGTAAGCATTTTTGTGATATTTGCGATCTTCAGAAATTTTCGTATCCAATCAGAATTTATCCCATTTGGGATTCAAACTCATGATTTCATGAATCTGCCCCTAAGTGTAGATTTTATTATCCCGGTAGCCTTGAATATTATGATTGTTCAAGAAATTATCCAAACCTCTCTTAAAGGACATGTCAACCCCCCAAGCTTGTCTGCCTGGTGTGGTGCACATGCGCAGTTCCAAGCCGTTTTTAATGAGCAATGCGCACATGTGTATTTTGCGCGTTTTAATAAAGCCTATCCACAAAAAAAAAAAGCTTCAAGAGGTCAGGCAGCAGGGGCTATGAGCACTTGCGCTTTTGAAACATATACGCGCGCCCGATGCCGTCACCTCGGCAAAATGGCCGACAGGTGACAAGCGAACCGGAGAAGAGAACAATGCAGCGGTGCAGGCTATAGCAGAAGATTGAGGGAGCCGAACATGTGCGGTTAAGGTTGGGGTAAGGTGCCCTATTCATTAGTACTAAAATTAGTGTTGACATCTCCTTTAAAGGTATTAACAGAATCTGCCATCACAACATCAATAGGAAGGGTATTCCACAACCTCCCTGTGAAAAACCCCCTACGCTAATTCAAATTAAAGTTCCTTTCCTTTAATCTAAAGGGGTGGCCTCTGGTACTTTTTATGGGAAAAAAGAACATCCCCCATCTGCCTATAATCCCCTCTAATGACATTGCTGTTCTCCTTGTACACACTCTCTTTAGTAAACCTTATCCCCTCAACTGTCCATAAATATCACTTACATGCATCCAGATATACATAGACACCCTGTAACTAACCACTGACACTGACTAGCTTTCTTTTCCTGGATGAACCAACACCACCTCAAACTCTAACTAGTTAAACAAAGCTCATGGCCTCCCCACCAAACCTGACTTATTTATTTTTGTCACTTTGAACAAAGGAGTTTTTTGGTGTATACTGTCCTTTTACATTAAGAACAAGTTCATTAATAAGAGAACAAGGAAATCAGCTATTTAATATAAATCACCTGCTTAAAACATCACATACCTGTAAAATTTGTCATCTACAAATACATGTGCTTTATTTCACAAACTTAGATCAGCTACACAGGATAAAAGGAGAAGAAAAGTCTGATGTATACATGGAGCACCATTTGAGTGAACAGAATCTAAAAAAAATGTGTTGAAGTCGAATACCTTCCCAGAAGCTTTTGGGAGCAGGTTTTGGGTCAAGCTGTTCATCGTTAGAGGTTCATGGGTGGTTTGATTAAACTCTGCCCATAATGTAACCTTTCCACAATTCCTCCAGCGGCCCAATGGGTCGGTTGGGTACAGGTCAGGCAGGAAACAATGGGTTATGGCGGGGTCACTAGTCTCTATTGGTCTACAAAATCTTTTGTATAGCATCACAGCATAAATGTACAAGGGAGAGGGAGGTAGTTCAATGAAACTAAACCGTTCAAATTGGTGCTTTAGAATGGCAGAAAATAGGAAAATATAAGCAAAATATTAAAAGAATGGGCAAAAATGCATTTTCAACAGAAATCCTATTTATTGTGCAAATTTTTAGCAAAGATGTTTTTAAAGGAGAAGTAAAGTCTAAATCAACGGTGGGGGGGGGGGGGGTTCAAATGTTAGCCACACCACAGTGATTGTAATAGCTTACCATAAGTCTATATTGTCCCTTTAAGAATATGAATACATATGGTGACCTAATTTTATGGCATCTCCCTTAAAACATTATGAGCGGACTTAGGAGCTTGCATCTACTACTCTTCGGCTTTTATTACGGACTCCTTTCAGGGGGCTGCACAAATCTAGTTAGCCCAAGGGTTTTAAAGCATCAGGTTAACTAGAACCCTTGTTTAACTCCGCTGATCTATGTACTGCATAACAGACAAAGCATTTTGACCCCAAGCTATTACTATATTGCAGCATACTGTTTTTTCTGATTAGTGTGGATGTCAAGAACTGTTTTGCTGGAGATCTTCAATATACTGTGTCAGACCCTCCAAGGCATAATAATCTGAGGAATAAAATAGTAAGAGCAGTTGGAAGTGTATTGAAAAGGGGGAAAATAATGCAAAAATTACTTACGTTTCAGATGCCACTCACTTTATATTTAAGTTTATTAAAAATGATTTCATACTGCATATATGTAGCACACAGTCTGCTTAAACATATTTTCACAGCCCTTTCATAGGGTTAATTTTAGTTATAACTGATTAATCCTTTTGAGTTGCAGATTTAATGCGAAACTGTCAACATTTTCCTTTACTTTATTTCTTTCAGGATAATGGACTATTTGGTCCGTTTGATCTCCCCAACTTCTAGATACCCTCTCAATTTTTTACTTACTGTTTCTATGTCTGAGCTATTTCTTGATGTACTTGTTAGATAATTGGTGCCTTTTTGTAAGATTTGTGGACACCAGAGAACACTATAGTGATTTCAGAGGAAGGACCAATGTTAATTTAGATATTTCCAGATTCCCTGGAACTTAAGACACATTCAGGAGCAGAAGGGCCTCCATAAGCAAAAAAATAATGGAATAAAAACTGAATATTGTTTTGCTATTCTCCTTTGTTCTGTAAAAGAGCAAGCAAAGAATGACAGCTAGAGCACATGAAATGGACATATTAAGGGCAAACTTCAATAGCATATACCACTGCCTTGGAAGACAGAAGAACCTTGGTAGAATTCCAGGCTTTATCATTATCCACCTCTAGCACCTAGCTGGAGAATTTAACTAATGCAACTGAAACTGAGCTGCATGCCTCTGATGCCAATAGTTTTCAAAGGAAAACTTCATTTATCAGGAGTGATTTCATACCGAAGGGTTGATTTACTAAAATACGATAACGCTTATAGCATGCTTTTTTGCGTTAAAATTGACGCAGAAAAAAAACTGCGCGATTCGCTAAAGTATTATCGCATGTGTTAAGTCGCATATCGCATGCACTAAATAGCGCTCAACCGAATGCTTTCATTTTAACACATTGCGTTAATTTGTGCGCAGAAATAATACTAACGCATGATTCACAAACACTTAGATGCGCTAAATATCGCATTAGTGCGAAAATTAATACCTACTTGGGGCAGGCGGTAATTATAGAAAAGTACAGTTCATGAGCTTTTGGCAACACAATATGGACTTTGCAGTGTGATTTATTCAAGTATGTGTTGGCCCTAGAGTGATGCAGCCTCCAGTTTGCAGGGAAATGGTCATTTTCAGAACAGTAGTTTTCCAAAAGTAATGGCATGTATGGCTAATATGGCGTGCGTTTTTTCGCAATTTGTGCGTGCTGCGTTAAATAGTGTGCGTTGCGTCAAATACCGCACGAAAATAGTCTTCGTGACTTAAATAACGCAAACAGCATCGCGTCTAAATTAACGCAAGTATCTTTTTAGTGAATTGTGCGTTGTCGCGAAAAATAAGACGCACTAAAAATTTTAACACATGCTATAAATAGCGCTCGTTTTAACGCACCTTAGTGAATCAACCCTCATGTCTGCTATAGGAAGAGATCTGTGCAGGGCTGAAATCTTAGAATGTCAATTCTGAAGGGACAATTCATGGACAGTTATTAAATGGCAAATTTGAATTGTACATTGGGCAATTTATTTTTCTGGGCAAAATTTTATTCTTATTTATACATTTTATTCACATACACTGCTCATTGGTACAAATTTTAAAATGTGTGATTTTTTCTGGCTTCACACAATGGGACACGCTTAATTAAGAGTGGGAAATTGCTGTAGGCACTTGGCAACATCAGGGGGGTACTGCCAAGTAGGGAAAACTGCCAGAACTGCAACTGCAAGTCTACTAAATGGCTTTGCAGCCTTTGGCTAATGCCAGGCAGAGCTGATTCTCTGCCTACCAATAAATGCAGACTGAGAATGGCCCCAGAACCCAGAGCCATTGCGCCTGCACAGGTGCAGGTAAACAGATTTCTGCAAAAATACTGCTCCGAAAATGGACACAATGGCTCCAGGTTTAGGCACATGGAAAGACCATATTCTCAGCCTCCATTTATCCACAAGTCCCCTCTGGCATTAGCCTTTGAGTGCACCAATTAGCAACCATGTATGGATGCCAATGGCACTTATGTCTGTTATTGATAACATAGCCCATGTATAAAGCCATAAAGACAAGAATTCACACAAAGTGCTATATATTCGCACAATATTTAAACTATAAAAGGAAGAAAAAAAATGAAATAAAAATGTAGGCTTATATAAATGCAGAAGTAAATGTTCCCCCAAAGAAGCTAGATCCATTTCTACACCTCAGAATAAAGCAGTTGACAAAGTACGCAGGATTCCACGAGAATACCACAAAAATTTGATGAGGCAAAAATTCACAGAGTGAGGAAAAAGATGCTTCTGCGTCAAAAAATAGTTGTGGTCACGTCAATTAAGTTCCGTTCATGTCAAATAAGTTCCGTTCATGTCCAAAAAGTTGCGGTCGTCAAAAAAAACGTTATGTTTGCATCAAAAGTTGCACGCATCAAAAAAGTGGAGTGGTACCCGCATTTTGCAAACATTTCACCGATTTGCAAATTTTTTTGCAGTTTTCCAAATTTTTCAGAGAAGCATAACAAGACATTCGCTCATCACTACACAGGATATAAAACCTTTATTCCAAACACCATACAGTATATTAAAACAAATCTCAAGTCCTTATATAGCTGAAATTATAACAATAGAAGATGATTACAACATCCTTACATTAGTTAGGCCCTAACTATGGTAACAACTTGAAAGCTTACTTCAATGTTAATTTAAGCAGAGAACAAATAAATGAAACTAAAATAAGGAATAATAGCATTACGTATAAAAAGCAAGTGGAATGAACATCAGCCTTGTAGTCACACTTTGCGTAAGACTTTAATCTGAAGAAGATATAAATACTTTTCTATTTACAATAAGATTAGAATTATCATCTACACAATATTTTACAGGGGAAAAAACTCAACAGGATAATTAAATGTGTGGGAAGAAGATAAAAATATAGCGGCATGTGAGCTATCAACTGTGTCAGGAAACAGCAAAATGCAATGCTTTATGTATGCAAATTAAGTTGCTGTATAAACTATACTAATTGAAAATGTTAAATTATCATGCATTACATAACAGTTCTGTTGGCTAAGACAGTATTTTGTAGTACTCTGAGACTCTCTTTTTTGGAATGTTTCTAAATATTGCCTTACATGTGCATTTGTGACGTGCAAAATCCCTAACCTGCCATCACGCCAGTCCTCAGGTAGTGGCCAACGTCTTTACGCATCCCATGTTATTACACTGTGGTGGGTGTGTTGATGTCAGAGGCATGCATTATTATACAGGTAGGGGGTACCTTGATACTGGCCAATGTTTTAGTATTCTTCTACTGTTTTGGTGCACTTTTAGTTTTAGGTGCTTGTTTACCTGCTATCACATTTTACCCTTGCTGAAGCTGCATAAGATCCTGCCTAAGCTGTGTACAGTATATTGTCATTATTTTATGGTTTTGGCCTCTCCTGTTAAGCATCATAATATAGAATTTTCAGAATATAATCAATTACAAATTATGTACTGTTTCTGAAATAATCTAGTTAGTCTTCTGCTGTTGCTCCTCTTAATGTAGGAGTTGGAGTCATATTTTGATTGACTGTTAAGCGTAACACATGCTTTGGGGGGTGGGGGTTAAAGCCCACTCTTTCAAAATAACCAGAAATCCTGTCTCTCAACATGCAAGATTTGTGCCTGAATCAGTTATTTGTCAATCAAAATCTGACTCCAACTCCCGCCTGAAGACAGAATAAAGAAAGGCAGATACTGAGAGGGGAATAATGAAGAGTAACTTTTTAACTGATTATGTTTAGAAATGTTGTTTTTTGCACCCAGGGAACAGTGTATGCAACATGTACATAAATGCACAATTAACAAATCTTTTTGCCTTGGCTTGATATTTTCACTTGTAGTGTCAATTATTACAGTGTAGTTTAATGTGATTATTGGGTTATTTTGGATTTTGGACCACTTACGTATTTTCACATCTCTCCTCTATAAACCAACCTCCACTAGTTTCCTGTAGGAAATTGGCCTGACTGTACGTGTTAGAGAAGGGATTACAGAATCTGTACTGTCTACAACATAAATAACAAACTATCTTTTTAACTTGCAATAAAGTTTAAATCAGATACACAAAATGGTGTTGCCCTCTTTCTTAAAAGAACTGTCATGCTTATAACAACTGATGGTCTTATCTCATAAAGAAGTGTCACAGATGATTGCCTGGCTAGTAGATTTGTTCCGTATTCCACATGATGGAAGTCCAATTTGTGCTTATCATCGCAAAGAAAAAGTGAAAATCAGTCAGCAGTAGAATATACTGAAATGAAAGAAAAGCAAAAACACAAAATCAAAGATGCTAATGCCTACATAAAGAAGCTAGCTAAAACAACAAAGTGATTGCATTTTAAACTTTTTTATTTTATTTATTTTAAGAGACAAGCTAATTACAAAGCTACAGCAACTGATCAGCCAACAGCTACATGCCACTTACTACCTCACTTCCCATTCAGTGGAATGTGAAGTATAACACATTGTCCCTGGTCCACTACCAGGTCCTGGTCCACTACTACACATATTTTCATATTTTTTAAAGATTGCCAAACATTCATTGGTCTCTTTCAACTAAATTAGAAATGATCTAAGGTGAGGAATGGAATGATGATTGCAAACATCAAGGGCAGGGGGCAATGACAGCATTTACAGGATTTAAAGATATGTAAATGCAAAGAAAGGACAAAACAGACACTTTTTATCTATAGACCAGTCACTGTGGCAAATGACTTTCAACCACCCCTGGATAGAGGGTGTAATTAGAGTTGGTTTTATTACAGAGAGAAACACATTGGCAAATTGTTGCACCTCATGGAAATATTACCTTTAAATTGTTTTGTTTGACTTGTTACTTATAAGTTTTGTTTCAGTTTTTCCTTTAGTCTGTTTCTGTATAAGTGTATTTATTCCCCCTGTCTCCTTTGTGGGTTTCCGTTCACTGTGGCCCTAAAATACAACTACACTTGGATCTCCTGCAAGTGGGTTTAAGCAAAAGAAAGTGTTTTGGGCACATTAGATAATTTTTGACCTATCGAGTGCAGTCAGACATCATGGTTTATTCCATGCAGCCGCGAGTGTGCGACCATACAGTACATGGTTTTTAATTGGGTTCCATAGGACTATGCAATGTTGATCAGGTTTAGGCCTCAGTCGAGCTCCCATACCAAAACCTCTATTGTCACCTATACAGTGTGCACTAGGGCCAGACTGGGGACAGGCTTGCTGCTATGGCCATATGGCTGGGCAATGGCTGGTGGTTCTCCTTGCTGAATAATCAGTATGTACGCATTGCCTAGCAACAGCATGTGGCATGGGAACATGGATTCTGGGTGCGCATGCACACCCACCTACACAGGATAAACTTCACGGAATAAGGGCTCTTTAGCGACAAAGAATGTTAAATGCTTAAGTATTAAATGTTTAATGCATCATGAAAGAAATCATTTCAGCTCCACTAGAGGGCGTTCATCAGGGTGAATATATAGATGTATTCATATTAATTAATATAGTTGACGTAGATGGGACATGTAGTGACAATGCAGAGTAGACAGAACGGCTTTCTAAAATGACATTACTGCAAAAGCTCCATATAATCAACAATTCAGTTCTCGCCAGATAATTATCATTCAGAAACATTCACTGATGGGTTTTTTGAGTAAAAATCACCTGTAAAGGAGGCACACCAGTTCTTTCAAGTGAATGCCTTTAAAATGCTTGTATTGATATTTTGAGGATTTAGTTCCTTGTCCACAGGGCATGTACCATAGTCCTAAAGGTCAGATTCCGTCTTGAAGGAGCCTATGGGGCAGATTTATTATGCTGTTTAAAAAACGGCAACAAAACTTGGCAGACAAAGGCAGGCTTTGCTGTGTAAAACACCATTCAATTGGCGTAAGTTTCTTACTTACATAACATAACGGTGTAAAATCCGGCATTTGGGTGGCGAACTTCATTTACTTTACACAACTTCTTACACTGTTTTTTTGGCAAATTTTATTTTACACAGCATAATAAATAGGCCCCTTTGACTGAGAATGCAGTTAAGAGACACAAGCACACTATTTGAGTATGAAAATACATATATTTAATGAAAATTTTCACAAAACCTCTATATCTAGAAGTAATAGCCTCACCTGTCTGCCCAGTGTCTCATACCCAGGCCAAGAGTATTATTATGAAGTTGGCTTTCCTTTGCTTATGTAAAATAAAACTTGAAAAAAAAGAGTGTTGTTTCCAAAGGGTGATTTTGGACCCCAGGCTGCCCTGAGGCTTCCAGATGCCAAAAGCACAATTGTGCTATCTGCACTAAAAGAGTGAAGCTGTGTAAGTCTGACAAACCATTTTTTTTTCTTTAGGCTCACCATGAAATGCATCATCTCCCTCATCTTGTTTCTTTGTGAAGTGATGGATTCTGGGAAAAGCAAAGTCCCAGAATCCATCACTTCACAATGGAACAAGGTAAGGGCAAGGTTGGATCACTCAATGAGACTAAAGGAGGTGGGAATCTGGACCCTGCAGCACTAATGAATATATAGGATATCAATAAAATGGTTAATTATTTTTCAAAATGATCTTGGTATTGTACATTAATACCAATATGAAATGAATTAGTTGTAGTTGTAGTAATAACAATAACTTGTAATAATTAGTAGTAGTAGTAGTAGTAGTAATAATAATTAGTAGTAATAATTTACTTGAGCTTTGCTTTATCCTTGTGTTAGTGATTCAGGCAATAATAAACTGTAGGGAAAGAATCATATGGGTGACAACATGGTCCTTCTGAATCTCAATAAATAAGCTCTGTAAGGAAAGTATAAAATATATATTAATATATATTAAAGACACAAGTGATATGTGAAATAAAGACATTTTGTTGTTTTTATACTTAAGAATGCTGGTCCTTACCAAACATATACATATATATATATATATATATATATATATATAACATTTGCTTGCGATGAGCAAACAAAAGCTTGTGAAGCACCACCAGCAGGGTAAGTACATTATCTGTTATGTCTATGGCCCTGCTCTATAGGATCCTGCAGGGCACTTTTTTTTTTGTAGAATTTCTCCTGTCCAGTCTTTCATAGACACCATATGAAGGGAAACTGCAACATGCACAGGGCTGCAACAGCACTGTATTTACCTTCTGGCTTATGGCCAATCTAAATGTTCATCCTTCCCCTGATATGCAAAGGTTAGTATGTGCATTAAAGGCAGGCACAATTTGTAACATGGATGAAAAGGTGACTTAAAGTTAACTATTTCAGAAAGTTATTCATCATCATATACATGGGCAGTTGAAAGGAATTGCATGGAAATTATATGTTTCTTTGTTTCATTACAATTAGGACTCGAGTAAGATGTATAATTTAAGAGAAAAATTGTCATATTTCCACTGGTGAAAGGTGTCTCTGTTATTCAAGTTTTTTGAAGTTGGTGCCTAAAACCTTACTTGCAGCTACCTTCTCCTATATAAGTAAACGGCAAACACACTGTATAGCGTATGAATAAAACGTTGCCCTAAAAGTATTATGTGATAGCAAAAACTGCAATATCCTTATCATTTGCTGCATCCTGACAGTTGTAACATCAGTGTACTGGTTATAAAAGATTCTGTGGGTACCCAGATCAAATCATTCCACTACAGCAGGATTTCATTACATGTCATAACATTTTATTTGCACCTCTACTTTACATCCTAGCATTACTATAGAGGAACCCTTGTCCCCCAAAATAAGTGTATATGCAAGGACATGATATGATCACAAGGATATCAACTTGAATATTTTGCAATTTTTGTAGAATATAATTGATTTTTAATAACAGTAAAATTATCCTGACCTTGCCACATTACTGGGTCTACATTTACAATTGATATGCTTATATGTTACACATTCATATGGTATTTCACTAGGTATATACACTAAACCATATTTATACTGTACTGAGGTTATGAAGAGACCAAGTTGCCAGCTTTTATTGGCCAGTGTACAGGTATGGCCAGCTTAAGAATCTACAGGATCTGTGATGCTGATGTACCTGAGTAAAGAGCCACCTGAAAAACATGTTTACAAAAAAGGAGACAAGAAATCCCTTGTTTCTTTTGATAGAAGACTCAATGCAGCCTTTTTGTGAGTGCTTATGGCTGTATTTATGTAGACCTTTCCGATAAAGCTTACTTAGTTTTTACCTTTCTTTTTCCTTTAAAGTGGTTCACCTTTAATTAATATGTTGTTGAATAACCTATTCCTACCAACTTTGCAATTGGTCTTCATTATTTATTTTAATCATTTTTCAATTATTTGCCTTCCTTATCTGCATCTTTCCAATTTTTAAGTGGGGTCACTGACCCCAACAGCTAAAACTATTGCTCTGTGGGCTTACAATTTTGTTACTTTTTAGTCCTTATCTTTCTATTTAAGAACCCTGCTATTCATATTCCAGTCTCTCATTCAAACCACTGCCTGGTTGCTAAGGTAAACAAGACCCTAGCAACTAGTTAGATGCTGAGATTCCAAAGTGGAGAGCAGCTGAATAATAAAAAGGATATCATTGTTTACATCATAAGTTAATTTAATAATTTCACCCTAGGAAATAATTCCAAATTGTTTTCCATTGTGTTTGTCAGGTAAAATAAACTTCACTTACTGTACACTATAGAAATTATTTTGATATTGTTTCCTTCAGGCCTTGGCATTCACAGTTATAGCAAGCAGACAGGTACCAGGCAGCAAGCAGGCAGGTGCCATTTTGTTGACACAGTTACTAAGGGAAGCTCTGCATCATGCCAAAATCTTGTTGTGCCATTGTGCCAGAAAGGGGAGGACTAAATGCCCATGCACTGGTCCCAAATTAGATGGTAAGGAGGGAGGGGAAATGTGAGGAGTGCAGTGACATCTAAGAAATTCTGAAAAGAAAGTGAAAGTAACTGTTTGCCCCGCCATGGCATAGAGGCAAAGAAAGCAATATATGATTGACAGCTGTGATTTTTAAATGCTTTAATAGCGGACATTGATGTGTTAATAAAAAATGAGTTTAGGTTTCAAGTTTAATTTGAAAAGGACTTTTATTATACAGATTTTTATGTTGGGGTGACAGGTCCCCTTTAAAGGTGAACAACCCCTTTAACTCTTTATAATAAAATTATGAAAATAATAGTTTGTTTTACGTAATGTGCTGAGTGAAATATTTTAAAGGTCAACATTTACTAATCCACCACATATCTGTGAGACCGGTCTAGTTAACCACACCCACCAATAAATGATCCCCAGAGCATAGTGTCTAATTAAAAAAAAAAAAATGACATTAGCAAATCATTTTCAGAATTTCAAGTCATTAATGTAACACAGAAATAGGAGAGAGATTAGAGAAGCTCTGTAATAACAAAGACACACTATTAGCAGAGAAAACTAAATATAGTTTTAAATAATACATGGGTGTTTATGGACTGAGTTAGGCTTAGAAATCTCCTGCAGACACAGTAAGTACTTTTACGCATCATTTGTTATTACAGTGCTGTATAGACATGGTGTCCCTCCCCTCTCAAGAGGACTGCTGTATCTTCCTGAATAAAACACGCTTAGTGCATAGGCCACAGAAATATGAACCGACTCCTGTTGTTTATCTAGCAGTAAAGATGTTAATTAAGAAATCTGTTTTAAAAATGCAGGCACATCTGTTCTGCAATCTAGTTATAAATACAGAAGGAATATAATTTACTGTTCCATCAGTAGACAAAGGTGCCGTAAAACATGTGCTCAACCTTGCCTGCATCAATCACACTGCTCATCTGCTTTGCCCATGTAAGGCCTGCACACAAAATACCATTAATTAGATCACATCCTTCTGGCTTCTGAGATTCGTATTGCATTAAGCTATCATTAGAAGCACTGTATTTTCACCATATTATCTGATACATAGTTCAGCCTGCTTTGCATTTGCTGGTTCTTAAAAAATTTAACTTGACATCTGTTACGTGAACTTCTAAGACCAGGGAAACTGTGATCTCTGGCCGTTGCCTTCCCCCAATTACACAGGCTTGCTGGGATTTGTAGTTTAGTAATTGCAGGAGGGCCACAACCTTGAATTTAATGCACAGCTATAGATTTAGCTAATGTGACATAAAAATGTGTGTAACCCATATAACAGCCAAACCTTCTTGCATACATTAGCTTTCTGATTTTATTTTTAACTATCAGCCAGCTTTTATGGGGTCTTGCACAACATCCTGCATTCTTTCATTTAAATAATTAATGATGCTAATTAACAGAAGATTACTGTTTATTGAATCTGCAAACTGGATTGTAACCATTAGCCATGACCAAACAGTAACACGGCATGTGTCAGAAGCTTTAAGCTTTTGTAACCTTTAATTAACGCATGACAGTTAAAAAATGACACAACTGATCAACCACCCACTAAATTATTATTAGAATGAAAAAAGAGCTGTCTTTATATTTAATTTCTTATAAATGCACTCTGTTACCGTGCTTGTGGGATTTGTGGGACAAGATCAACATTCTATCAATGCTGAATATTAACACTTTTTTTATTCTTAAGGCATAAAATTGTTCTTAAATATTATATTTATCTGATGCTACTATGTAATTATGGATTGCTTCTATTTATTTGGGTCACCTAGATGGGTTCAAAGTAGCTCTTGCCATCAGTTGATATCATAGTTTTCCAATGGCTTTGCCAGAGGAACCTTGTATATTATGCCAGTCTAAGTATCACAATATCTTGCAGACCTGTATAATCAATATAATGATAAAAGGGCTTATTTATTATTATTATTAACATTTATTTATAAAGCGCCAACATATTTACTTTGTGAATTAGTGCTCATGCTAGAGTCCTAACCTTTAAAACTCATACATTGCAAACAACTGATTGGCAACTATTTTAGCAACCCTTCTCTGCACAGACATGCAAAAGCAAGGCCTATACTTAAAGTCTACTCTAAGCAAAGTAGTCCTTACACCTTGCTTCTCTTGTCCATCCTAAATTGCATGCTCTGAATGTTGAGGAAGGTGGGGTTGTGACTGGGGACTCCCATGACCCCACCCTGCCTGTCCCCACCCCAGTGTCAGCACCTCATACACAGAAAGGCACAGTTTTATGTGCGCCACATGCACCAGGATGCACCATCTGCATTAAATCTAGTTGTTGTATGGATAATTAACAATCACTGTGGTCTGCATAAAGCTGTACTGATTACAATTCACCCATATAGCATATCATAGATGAGTTAGCATTCTTATTGAAAACATATTGTAACCTACATATACAGCATATTCCAAAGGTTTAATACCTTATAAAACATAAGATATCATGAGCCACAAGAATGCAATTCAGCAAGGTGAGAAAAAGTAATTTCACTTGGTATCACCTTTCATCACTTCGGCTGTGCCATACTGTGGTAGGTTAGACCCTTCTAACAAGCAAGCGTGGTGTGCTAAAGAAAATGACAACTCCTCCAGCACATTGCAAATATATGCTACATAGTGATTCTATAGGTTTTAGCAAAGTTACACCATGATATTGACATTATACTGAAATGTAGATTTAGGGGCTGATTTACTAACCCACGAATCCGACCCGAATTGGAAAAGTTCCGACTTGAAAACGAACATTTTGCGACTTTTTCGTATGTTTTGCGATTTTTTCGGATTCTGTACGAATTTTTCGTTACCAATACGTTTTTTGCGTAAAAACGCGAGTTTTTCGTATCCATTACGAAAGTTGCGTAAAAAGTTGCGCATTTTGCGTAGCGTTAAAACTTACGCGAAAAGTTGCGCATTTTTCGTAGCGTTAAAACTTAACGCCTTGGGCTGTTACAGAAGCCCAAAACATTATGTACAACATATCTACCCTAATCTTATTGAAACTTTAGTTCTCCTTTGGTGCAATTGGACTGCCCCTTAAAGCAGCCTTTTACAAACAAGGCCCTGAGTTTACAAATAACTTGGTAGGCCAATAGCCTTCTGTAAACCACCTATGTAAATTGGCTGTGAAGACAATTGTATCTCTGTCAGCACCAGTTATACTGCTTTTTGCCTCCTATTAGTGGACCTGCACTCACTCACCTTGTGAGTTTGCAGGAAACAGTAATGTAATATCACAGACCAGAGGCACAGGGCAGCTTCCCCATTGGTGGATATGTTCTGTAGGTATAAAATAGGTTAAGGCAATAGAAAATGTAGGTCCAGGGCTTGGTGGTGTTGCTAAGTTTAAAACCTCTGTGCCTGTTAGAGATGTAGCGAACCTCACAAAAAAAGTTCACGAACCCGTTCGCGAACTTCCGCCAAAAAGTGCAAACTTTTGCGAACTTTGCGAACCCCATAGACTTCAATGAGAAGGCGAACTTTAAAAACTAGAAAAGCCATTTCTGGCCAGAAAACTGATTTTAAAGTTGTTTAAAGGGTGCCACGACCTGGACAGTGGCATGCAGGAGGGGGATCAAGGGCAAAAATTTCTCTGAAAAATACGTTGTTGACTACATTTCTAAACTTGTGTAATAAACTGCTTTAAAACGTCCGGCGTCTCCATGCCATCATGTCGTGTAAAGGTTACAGCCGGTTCACACGCAAAGAAAAAACGCCGCAGTAGTGGATACGGAATATATTATTGCTGGTGGAAAAACATCGCTCAGGTGATTTTATTGCAATGCAATGTCACTACTATGTGTTACGTGTTTGGTGCACTACTATGAATAACAGCAAACAGCACTGGACACATTAAAGAACAGTAAGTTAAATTAAAAAAAAAAAAAATTAATAATAAAAAAAAGTGATCTCTGGTTGGTTCTGGGGGTGAACTACTAGGAGCAGCACACCAGTCCCCCACAGCTAGACTAATAGCACTTGGCTCTATAAATTACAGTAGCAAAGTAAAAAAACACAAATAAAAAAAAATGATGTGAATGTGTGGTTGGTGCTTAGTGCACTACTATGAGCAGCACACCTGTCTCCAACACACACAGACGGAGCTACACAATGAAAAGAAGAGTATCATTAATCAGAAAATAAAAGCAGTCCTTACAAGGACTATTGGGTTACAGCAGATCAGAGCAGTAGAAAGTAGATCACTAGTCAGCAAAGCTACCTAAACTGTTCCTCAAACCCCTGCACAGCTCTCTCCCTATGCTAACTCATCAAGCACACACAGGCAGAATGTAAAATGGCTGCTGGGCTTCAGTTTATATATGGAAGGGAGTGGTCCGGGGGTGGTCCAGGAGGGAGAGCTGCCTGATTGGCTGCCATGTATATGCTGGCTCTGGGGTGAGAGGTCAAAATTTGGCTCCAGCTAAGGCGAACCCAAAATTGCGAACATCGCTAAAAGTTCGCGAACTTGCAAACACCCGATTTTCGTGCGAATTAGTTCTCCGGCGAACAGTTCGCTACATCTCTAGTGCCTGTACCACACATCTTATGTGCTACAGGTCTCATAAGTTAACTTAAACTTTATTTTTAACTTTTATTTGACATATTTAGTTATTTTCTGGGAGTTGGCTCTCCTTAAAAAAAATATTTTCTACATTCTGGGAATTACAGATCCCCATTATTACCCATCCCCGACAGGGCTTTAGTTGCATCTTAATATGGGAATATTATGAAAAATATATATATATACTGGTTTTGTAAATATTTGCCCAAACGTTTTATCAGTTTTACATAAAATAAGAAGATACCAGCATGGAGCACTTGTGAAACTGTATAGAGTGAAACTACATTAAGTGATCTGTACATACATGGTCCACAACCCTGCAGATATTTGAACAGTATCTTGCATTATGCACCTTGTAGTACTAAAAAAGAGGTGATCAACATATTCCCTCATTTTCCCCAAATGAGGCTCCGATAATGTAATTATAAATAGCACAATCTGTTTTCTGTTGAACATTTAATTCACTCCCCTCACAAGCTCACTCTCTGCAACCCCTCCAGCTCAGGAGTTCATATTCCCTAGCCAGTGAGTGAATCTAGGTTAAAATGGCAGAATATAAGAATGGAGCCAGCTGTTCCTTGAGCATCTCAGTTGGCAATGAAAGTGTTAAAGGCTTGTTCTGATTCTCCCCCTCCCTACTCCCCCTCCCTACTCCCACATTAGCTTGTGTGTCAGTCACAGGCAGCAGTACCCGGGAGAGAGCGCACAGCCCGCAGCATCACTACCCACTGAGCGTCCGCTTGAAACACCGCTCTGCCCGGGCTGCTGTGCCAGGCTCAGTGGGCTCAGCGCTAAAACAGAGGGCGGCTCAGCCTTCCACAACTTGTTAGGACTCACTTTCCCCATCTGTCACTTACCGAGCTAAACGATATAACCTTATTATATAGAAGCTTTAGCAATAAAACAAACGCAATGAAACGAAAGCAGCCAATTCGATTTCGTGTTTCCCCACACAGACCTTGGCCGAACCTGCTGCCATGATACTGTATATAAATATATATATGACTGTATTATGCTTGCAGCAGGGCATGGAGGTTGCTGTGTGATTAGTGGCATGAGCAGCATCCTTGCCTTCCCTCCCATCCCCCCAGCTGTGCCTCCCTGTACTACAAGGTTTGTTTTGGATGATAAATCGCAGCCTGTCCCGGGAGACTGAGGTGTGGCAGGGCATATTCGGGTCACAGCCAGATGCCATTTTTGTATTTCCGCCCCTTCCAATTTCTGCGCACAGTTGCAAAGTAACAGCCGGGGGTCACTTTGCTGGTCCAAAGGACTCACACGGTGTCCTTGATTGTCATTCGCCGGGATCTCCTTCCTCCCTTGCCCCTGCCCATCTGGGGGATAGTAATGGATGGGATGTGCAGGTCCACCTCCTATTTGTGCTGCTAGATTGGATATTCAGGGCAGCATCCTGAGCTGGGAGCCAATGGGTTGCTAGAGTCAGGCTATGCCCCGCCTTCTCACTGGAGGGATGCCGGAGAGGCTGCAGTGTGTGATGCTCCAGTCCTAACAATCTAGTGTCATCTCATCCCAGTCTCCCCTGTACCGAGAGCACAAACTTGGGCACATGAGCCATTGTTGCTGGGTGAGCGGAGCCGTGCCACCCTGTGTATAGGTACAGTGGGGAATAAGGATCAGCTGAAAGACTGTGCACATTGCCCATCTCCTGTCACTGCACATAGGGGTCTGTGCTGCAGCTTCTCCATATGTGAGGAAAGAAGAGAGGGACCACTTCTAGGCTACGAGGCAGCAAGACTAAAGGAAAGATAGCTCTTTGCCAGGTAAGCACTTAATAGCTCTATTGTCTTTGGCATATCAATTTTTAATCTTCAACTGCTTCTGTACTACAGCTCCCAGCATCCTTTTGGCAGCTATAGGCTATTAGGTGTGCTTGAAGCTATAGTCCAACAACAGTTAAGGGAGGTATGGCAGGTTCGACATTGCCACTGACATTATATCTATTACCATTTTGTGGCAACAAAGATTGCTAGTGAAGTAGGCAATACATGCAGCACAAGTTACTACTGTGATCAGCTGATCAATGCCAGTTTCTGCTCTACCCTGCCTGGATCCCCTTTTTCATTAGCAGATTAAACATGCACAGGAAAGGTCAAAATGTCAGTGGGATTTACATACTCAAGTACCTCTTTCACATTCCCCAATCTGATATCCCCTACTGATTAATATAATGAGCAAGGTACCAAATCATGCAAGCTCCTTGGATTGGGAAAGCAATATAATCACCAGGCAACTTGGCTTTCCATACAACTGCTCTGAGTTTCTCTTTTACTTGACATGCTTGGTTAAAAAGCCCGGTGATTACTTAATTGCTGTTGATTGCAAGTGTCAACCATCTGACATCTGCTGCCTCTTCAGCTCTGTGCACTTAATGGCTTTAAATGCTGAGTTGCTAACACCCTAAAACAGAATGTAGCTCCTAAATCCTTGGTTGGAAAAATGCATTGTTATGTGCATGGGTCCTGGGGCAGGATTTGTGCAAATGAACGAAACTGGCAAGGAATGGTTTGTGGGTACAGGGCTACCTTAACTGCTACAGACCTTCTATAAAAATGGGTCATAATAAATCTGTCTGGGGCTATTCTTGGTTTCTAAGTCAGCAAAATAATAATGATATGCATGTGCTGAAGAAGAGGGAAAGCAGGACAATGTTCTGTAGATCTCTAGAGGGCATTACACTGCTATGAAATATGAAATGAATTATCTGAAAAAAGGGGCTGGGGGTGTTCTGGAATCTAGATATTTTTAGCCCTATTTGGCCAGTACAAGAAATAAATCTCCTTATACCTTTGTGTGGCAGTATGGCTAAATGTAACTTTTTCTGGGTCAGTGGAGCAAAAATACTGATACTGGCTACATCACAGCATTATGCTAAGATTGTTTTCTGTGTTTTCCAAAATTGTTGGCAAGTAAAACAGTGTGTTTATGTGTACTCCTGAACAGGTGGAAGAAATCCAAAATTTCCACAAATCTATACTGAACTGCATATATTATCAGAGAATGTCCCATTGTGGCCCCTCCCCTTACAGTAATGAGGCAAGGAATAGCATATGTCACAAGCTGACCTTACACTGTAAGTGCCCTTGTGCTTGGGTAAATGCAGATACCAATCCTATGCCACACTTAATGCTAAAAGTTTTACAGATAGCAATGAAAGATTTTATCTGCCTGTAGCTTGGTGTGTTAAAATGCCAAATTAAAGTGCTGTGAGACATGAAAGAGTCCATATAATATGAACACAGTGCGGAAGCCCAAGAGTCTCACAATGGGCTGAGCATCCAGTAGATGTTTTCCATATCATGTTTCCAGGTCACTGTTATTTCAAATATAAACACTGATTGTATAGAATACAATTCTTGCTTTGTATTATTCAAAATAAATAGATCAATAACCAGATCTAGCATAACACAGACCATGTAAATAACATGTACTCATCAGAAAGATTTTCTAGGGGCATTTCAGCACTTTGTAATCCCCCCATTACTGATACAAGCTGCCTCTGTCTATTATTCCTTAGACCCAGCTGAATGATTGTGTCAGATGGGATGCACTAGGGCAAGATCTGTAGCTGGAAAGCTTTCCAAGTGTAGTCCTAAATGACTGCTCACACACACACACACACACACACACACAACAGTTGGCTGGAATATGCAAGCAGATGTTAGCTCACAAATCAATTTCTTCCTTTGATTGTCACTGAGGATATTGTGTCTTATTTCCCGTGTTTAATGAATAGAATTATATTTCTTACTAAATGTGTGTTAATTTTTTCAGAATTTTAGATAATGATGTAAATCAGTTCTGGTCAAGTTGTGATGTCATAAGATGAGCTCTGTGAAGCCCATGGGCAGACTGAGGGCAATAAAAATGACTTAGGGAGGTCTGCACATGGCACATTAGTCCGTTTTAATTAAAGTTTGATTTGAAACGACAAAAAAAACAGGATTTTTGTAACAATTTTATATTTTCTTCTCTAAACCACATTGCATTTAGCCTTCTACTTTTGTTAGCAAGTCTCCCTTAAGCTGTATAAATCTTTTGTTGGCTTAACAACAAGGACAAAAGGACAGTGATTCAATAGCTTTATGTGTGTTAATGACATGTGTGTGTACTGTATGTTAGAATTAGAAGTCATTAGTCATGCTGGAGCAGACAGAAGAAAGGACACCATCACTGAGCTGCACATTCTTTTTCATCACAAATCTCTGTAATTTAAATTCCACTTACTTGAAAAAATCTTTATTTTATGTGCAGTCTCTGGTTATAATCCAACAATTTTAATGTAGGTGTAAAATGTTAAACTCCATGGGAAACCAATTTGAGTTATATTTAAGAGCATAAATCCATGGTTCTTGTCATTGTGAGAATATTGTTCTAAGTGTTTGTCAGAGAGCAGCGATAATTGCCACAGGGCATAGGGTAACAACTTGGAACATTATTGCACTTGCAAAGTCGTGTAGTGGCTTAATAAACTTATTTTAGTACATGTAATTTAGGTTATCCCAAAATGACTGAAGCAGCTGAACAGAGAAGCAGCTTAACACAGGCAGATGCACATTAAAGCCCCAGTTAATATATTACCTATAGCTTTTTACATTAAGATGGTGTTTCTGCAACAGCTACTGTATGTGCAATAATAAATGGATAACTGTCTTTTACATTGTGGTAAAGTATGCTGACATGGCTGAAGAAATGATCTCCTTCAGTATTTGCCTTTTCTGATGAACTAAAAGTCATGCTAAAAGTCAAAGACCTGCTGTATAGAACTACGTCACACAATCAGTTTGTGTTTTTGTGTTTTGACATAACAAAAAGGTTTTGCTTTTTGTCTGTTTTAGAATCACACACAGTCTAACTCTGTATAATTAAAACCCCATATAAACCCTGCACACCAGAAAAAACTTCCTTAGGGAGGTATTATAGTTAGCCCGGAGTGTCCTCTATTATCCTAAATTCTAACTCTGTATTATGTCAATAAATGTTCATTTCAAATACACATTTGATATTTTTGATATTTTGTTGCAAATTCTCAGTTCCACCTTTGCCTATCAATATCAAATGTAACAGCTGAGGCACAGACAGCGTTAAGCACTACAGATACCGAAGATTGATAGTTCCCATCATTCCTATATCAGCTGCCGCCTATGTAATGTAGGGAAGTGGCAGTTCTTGTTGATTGTTGCCCCTCCTATTAAAGCTACTGTATTATTAGTTATTTTATATAATTTTGAAGTATTCATACTTTTTTAGCTTTACTTCTCTGCTGTATGGTGTATGGGTCAGGAGGTATTTTGATTGCTGTGACCTCTAGTAGTGGTATATAATAAACTTACAGTGAATATCTTCCTGCTGACTTGAATAAGGAACCCAGGGTTATAACCTGTTTGAGGTCAGGGTCATGTGCCATCTGATATATATATTTATTTATAACAATTCTGTTACATGCTAGGGTCATCATACCTAATTCATGGATATTAATATAGAATTTGTGCTATGTGTTCATCATCCAGCAAGCCAAGCATCTGTAAGGCTTATATACATATTTCTGTGTGTAAGAGAGGCCATTCCTTAATATACTCAGGGGAATATACTACACACCTCTGATTATTTGTTTACCACCAAACTTCAAGTTGTAACTTGAAGCTGTTAGCAGCATTCAACTCACCAGAGGTGTGTTGCACATTCCCTTGTGTAGATTGTGTGTACAGCAAGGTGTTATTGGAAATTAATTTTCCTTGTAAGTCAGCAAAATTGTACATGGAAAATGGTATAGTTTTGATTTAAATTTACCTATGCTAATTTAATAGCATATGTTACACATTTATGACAACTCTTGATGAATTTTGGAAGTGTGATCGGTCTTCATGAGTCATTATTGCTATCAGCTCTCATTTTACTTGCTGACTGTCATTTTTACGTACTCTTTAAAATTCAGAAGCAGGTGTATTTGCAGTTGTATTTGCTTAACATACAGTTAAATATTTTCCTGTACCCAAGCTACAGGTAAACCAGAGATGCATACCTGGAGTAGCTGTGATTACGTGTCTTTTTTATTCCCAGTCTCTCATTTCTTTGAGTCTAGGCAAGCCCTCTGTGTTGTCATATCCACTTCTACTGCATTATGCCCTTAAGCCACTGGTCCAACATCCTAACTCAGTACCAACACAATAAAGTTTTGGATGGTTGAGATGGTCCATGTATTCATTCCTTAACCATGGGGATATCATTCTAGCTGCAATAAGTCATGTATACAGCTAACTGATCCAGGTTTCAAAAATAAGCTGCATCTCTTATATATCAGCTTAGGCAAAACTTCAGCACTTGCCTGACAATACTAAAGTACAGAAGTTTGGTTCATTTTAGGGGAAAGATGATAATTTGCAAAATATTAATTTTTACATACCATTCTTAATTAAATATTTGTTTGCTAACTATTGTGGTGTTTCAAAAAAGTTTAGTATTCTAAAAGTATAATTATATTACCATAGACAAAGATATTGCTTTTGTATAATGATACAAGAAACAAATCCTTTCCGTTCCATATTGTTAGTGCAAGCAGGATGAATAAATGCTGACTCAGTATGAGGTAATCAAATATAATATGGCAGATGTAAAGGAAGCATATCTGGTTACTTTCTCCTTCGTAAACAAGAGTCATGATGGCCATTTGACCTTGGCACTGTAGCAGTGGAATGAAGGAGAAAATGAATCACATGAAACCATAATTCTATCTCAAAATGTCCACCTACAGAGTCGCTTTCAGAGACATGATGAAATAATCTTTGACATACTGAACTTTGCCATTTTTAGCCAGCTTGCCACTATATCATTTTCTCCAAGAAAGTCATTTATCATGACAAAGTATTACTAAGCTGTAGAGGAGTTTTTACTGAACTAAAGGATTCAGGTTAAACAAACACACAGATATATATGTATATATATAGAGAGAGAGGGAATGAGATAGATTGAGAGTTTGTAACAGTGACAGCAAGCTTCCTTTAGTACAATGTTTATAATCCTTTTAGGAAACTCTTTAATCCATTTACAGCCACAAGGCCCAATGACATATTCGTATATGCTACAAGCTTACATAGCTCAGAAAAGGTCAAAACGTGACTTTTAAACAGAGGGCAAGAAATTCCTTGAAAGGGTTATGTTTAAATGCTCATGACATTTTTTATTACTGGTACAATAATATTCAAATACCTAAAGAATATTAATATATCACTAGAGGTCATAGAAAAGTATGTGCCATTCAACCCAGTGAATCCTCTTTTTAATGTAGTTATTATACAAATACAAGTTTAATTAAAAATTTTAAATGTATTCAGGTTATAGAAATACATCCTTTACCAACAACAGTTTGCGGGATTATAAAAGTTATTGAACAAGGGCTACTTACACGTTATTGATGTGTAAAATAATTTGTCTGTAGTATATAACATTCATGCAAAATTTACTGTTTGTATGGCAATTTTGGTATTGGAGATGCAAAGTAATAATGCTGGCTAATTTATTACAACAACATATTGTCTCTAGTGCCAGGGTTAAGCTCATTCTGAATCAGTTTAATGATCACGTTAATGAAGACCACACCCACATTCTGCTCTTGGTAGGTTAGCTTTTGAGGGGGGTCTGCAGTTTCTGTGAGTCCCCTGTTCAGTATTTACTGCAATAGATAAAAATAATTTTGTTGGTAATCAGTTATTATTTGTACCACTGTGTCACTTTTTATCTGTTCCTGATAATTAGCTGGCTGGTCAGAGAGCTCTAAAATAGAAAATTCTTGTAAAAGATGAATTCTTCCATCTTGAAATTATCTTTCAGTGTGTTAAAAATGGACCTATTTAAATCATCTCTAATTTTAAAATATTTATGGTTTTTTAATTATTAGCATTCCTATTCTTCCTCCTTATGTCCAGCAACTGAACTGCAATCTAATTGTCGACATACTACCAAATATTATTCTTAAAGTTAAATACCTGTTCTACACCAAAATTAGCAACTGTCTACATTATAACCTACTACTAAGTTCTAGCCAGTTTGTATCTAACATATGACAGCTCCATATAGAGCTATACATGTAATTAATCTGACTTATTTAGGTCACCATGGTTATCAGCCTGTAACTCCTGAGGTTACTCTGAGAACAGGGAAGGGACATCTGTAGGACTGAAACATCTTTTCAGGGATCCAGGCATTATTGTGGGGACAGGGAAATGCTACAAATGATAGTATTGTTTTTCTGTCACAGTAATTTTCAGATTGTCTTCTATGAAGAGAAATGAAAAGGGACTTGACCAACTTCACTAGTACAGATATAAGATCTACTATCTAGAAAGCTTGGGACCTGGGGTTTTCCAATTTGGAGCACCATTTCTAAAGGTTACGAAAAACACATTTAAGCATTTAAAACGATACAAGGAGCCAGCAGCATGAATTTATGCTTGCTTAGTTATAGCCAAGTACATCATTAATATTGTGGCCATCCCCAAACAATCAAGACCCCAGACAGCATGGACATTTGGAGTGGATTTTGATTATTTCTTTGCCTTTATCAGCATGGTACCAGGGAGCAATTATTTGGAGTGGAAGAATCAGTATTTTTTCAAAAAGATTTCTGATTGCATTTTCTAATGCAGCTGCTACATTTGTTGGCATAGGTACTTGCACCCATACCTGCTCTTTTAAAATGATACATTGCACCAAAATGGCTGATGCATGTTTTTTTTGAGTAAGGTGCCATGTCAAGGTTTCCCTGGAATAAACACCTGCCTTGAGGATGTGTTATTTACAAGAGACCCTTTTCATGTTGCACCTATACACACATTTTAGCTGATGAATTACATGCACACACCATTTTACCACCATGTGATTCATTGATACTAGTATTGAGTACAAACTTGTGTGTGATTTACCATCACAGATACAAATTAGAATCTACTTAGATAAATCATCCAATGCATGCCGTTTTGTGACTGCCTGTAATTCTGTTAGACTTTTGAGAAATAACTATGCAGTGTGGATAAAAAAATTGCTAAATATGCAGAATTTAAATATTTGGATCATAGACTTCTACCAGATTGGGATGTTTTTATCCCCTACCGCCGAAATTATGCTTGTTTTCAAAGTAAAGCAGGGAATGTTTTTGAAGTAAAACAGATACATTTAACTTTTATATACAGAAATAATGCTTAGATTTTTTTTGTAAATTAAAAAGTGGAATTTGTTAATTGTTACTACCCAGAGATCAAAGTAGCAGAATAAATATTCAATTCATGTTACTTAATCCAAAATGCAACACAAATTAGCCATTCAAACTGTGAATTACATTGTTGCAATATGATTATCTTGAGGTTTGTAATTGCAGTAATATTTTTTCAAATTTAATTTTCTGATTTAATTCCTTTGATGCATATGGGGTAAAATATAGAGTGATGCTAACCATTAAATTGCCTTGATTTTTTTACATTTTGAAATAGCAATTCTCAAAATAAATGCAGAAGGATGTTATACATTTTTGATTAATCTCACACTCCATAAGGAGAACCAATGGTAATTCAGATTAAAACAAAAAATGTAATGCATAATTGATTAAAGCTAAAATGTACAAGTTAATTATGGGAACTATCCTTCTTCCAAGCGGTATGTAAGAATTAGAGAGGCTGCATTCTATTGCATGTGTCTAAAATTAGTTATACTGCATGTATCATTATTCATGTATAGTACAGCTTGATCATTTAGATCTACAGATATATATTCTTGTAAATTTTAATTCTTGGCCTGTGAGTAAAAAACCCAGAGCCAGCCCCTGTTATATTAATATTACATTACATAGGAACACAGTCACAGCAATTCAGTGGTTAAGGCCAAAGGCCATTTTCTTGGCTTTTTGGCAATTTATTTGAGGCGTTCATTTGTTGGCACTGTGATGGAAACCAATTCTTTCTCTTTTATTGTTTGTAAATGTAGAGTGCTGTCTTCTTTATGTAATTACCATCTGCATATAGAATAGTGCTGGGAAATATGATAGTGCTTTTACAAGGTATAAGTAAAGCTTGACAATAAACATAATTTTTAAAATGCAATACAGTATGGTTGCCTTTTTATAACTCATATTCTGCAATACCAAATGCAAATGATCAGCCCACTTACAACCCTCTGTATAAACAAACTCTTTCCTTTCTCCAGCTGCTGTCTTTTTTACACTTTGTGATAAGCAGCAACTTATTATACCAAGGACTTTTTCAGCAGTCTGCTGATTTGTTTTGACTGGTCAATGATCTTCCTATTGTTTGTTGAATCTAAGAATCTATTAATACCTGCCCTGTAGGTGTTGTGCCCAAGTAAATTTTACCTAAGAAGGTAATAAGAAACCCCTCTGAATCCATCTACAACATGCCACAGGGAAAAGGAAAAAAGGTCCATCACAACATCAAAAGGACAAAAGTTACTCTATTTGCAAAAAGTCATCTAACCCTTTCTTGAAACCACATATTGTATCCTTCTGTACAAACTTCCAAGAATTCCATAATTTACATCCTAAAATCAAACCTCCTTTCTACAAATCTCAAGGGATTTCCCGTGTTTTCTGGAAAATACATTAGAACATGAATAAGGCAAGAAAGGGTTTTTGTTAGTATGGCTCCCTTGTATATTTATACATAGTAACCATATCCACCATTAAGTGCCTTTTTAACAGTGTAAACAATATCGGTTTGACCAGCCTTACTTCATACTTGAGACCATCAATATACTTTATTAGCTTTAGTCTTTTCTCTCTGTACCTCTTTTCCAGTGTAAACAACCCATACTTGCATGGTTCTATGTTTCTTGTAAGGTATGCTTGCAGACTTGGCAGTATCTTTAAAAAATCATCACTGGACCTGAACATAATCTTGAGTTAGGATTAGTATTTATAGTTTTCCTGAAATCACATATCCATTTGCTGGGTTCCTTGCAGGTTGTCATTGACTATCTTGGTCCAGTGGGCAGTGATTAGGTACTTCAGTTCTAACTTAACCCTCACCTCAATCTTCTTGCTGTAATGAAGAAATAACTTAATCATAGGATAGAGTCAGAATTTTTAATAAAATCACATTAGAATGTGATTAACAGCTACATGTATTTTTAAAAGTATTTTTCTATTAGATAAAATATGGCAGATGGTGGGCAAGATGGATAAAAGTATGTTGCAAACAATATTGCTTTAAATAATAATGTAAAATGAAGAATTCATATAAAATGCAAATTACTAGCAAACTATACTCTGCAAAATGCATAAAATGGTGTTTTGATCTTTTTGTTTCAACCTTAAAGAGTTCTAAGTTAAAATGTCTCTATAGAAAGAATGTCTATAGGGGATTCAAATGAATTTGCAAAGAAAATGTTGTTCACTTTCTTTGGCCAAATAAAACATGGGCTCTGCAAAACCTTGATGAAATTAGAGGGCTTCTTCCAATGGCTAAACTCCTTTCAACTAGCTGTGTATTCTTTTTGTTCTTGACCTGTGATGTGTTGTATTACTTGTCAGTGAAGTAAACAAATCTCAGAGACATCAAACTACTGCCATGGCATTAAATAACTCTTTTATCCAAACCTCTTAACTAAAAAGTTACATCAGATTTGAGGTTGTGAAATCTGCTTATTCCAATACACCATAATTTTCAACTTTTTTGTTTCTTACAGTCCTTTCCTATTCCCAGACTTAATTGTTTAAATAAAAAAATTTTTTTAATAAGAGCAATGCAAAGCAGTATAGTTAGTTACATATTACTTGCAGTGTCTTCACTTGGATTCTTTTATATAAAGACAGGAAGGCAAGCTTTTGGTCATCTTCTGGACACATCTACCCCAACTTTCAAGCTACTAAGCACCTACAATTGAATATACCACACAGTATAGAATGCTGCAGGTTGAAGCAACTCCCAAATAGTTTTATAATTCTACACCACTTTGGACTATAGAACTAAAATGTTCTATACAATACATTTAAAGAGAACCATGGATAATCAGCATTTTTGTTTTACATCTTTAGACACTAAAAATATCTCATCAGTAGTATGTTTCAGCATTATATTGCCAAGTCTGCATTCACATTATTACTACATGTTAATTTCATTTGCACCTTTAGGACATACTAAATAGAATAAATATAGTTCGCCTAGAATCTTATTCATTTGGATGCCTGATTTCACGTTAATGGAATAGTACTTTAGTTTCCAATCTAAACATATACAGTACAGTATTAATTATAAGAAATTGTACAGTTGCCTAACTCAAATATGAACTCAGGAAATATTTTTTATGTATCTTTACTATGTATTTTATAAGAGCTGGTATGATGAAAACAAATTAAGCTTGCTATAATGTGGGCATGACACAATTCTAATATAGACTGACTGCTTTTAAACTTTCATCAGGGGAGAATATGAAGAGTGCTGTTTGATATGATTGCTAGGTTTTTACCCATTATAACTTAACTCAATCATAATAAACTTAATTATTTAGAAAATGAATATTTATTTACTTGAATACTTTTCTAGATGAGAACAGGAGGAGGAGGAGACAAATGTGTGCTTGGCATTAGCAGATGCTGGAATATTTTAGTACAGATGCCTGGAAAGATTTTATATTCCTTGTCTGAATTTGTGCTTGCAGAAATGGTGGTTTATTTTAGTTTACAGTTATGCAATGTATTTGTTATTACCACTGATAAAAATGATTATCCAAACAATTCAGATGATACTTTCAGAAGCTAAGAATATGTTTATCTCATTTATTTGTGTATTTTACAATGACAAAAACACTTGGTTCTGCAACAGTGGTTGTCTTCATATCTCCCATTCTCCTTGAAAGTCTTAGACCAGTGTGTGCCCTCCATTTTAAAAATTTAAATTTGCTACTGTCAGTGACATTCCATATAGATAAACAACCAACAAGGCACTGTTGACACTCTGTTAGAGGATTGGGGAAGACCTGCTTAGAATTTTTTGTACAGCCTTTCTAAGTTCTTGCCAGTATTATTTTTTTTTTTAAAGAAATATGGGTTGTATGCCACCAACTGGAGACATATTTCTGGAAAACAGCTGGTTTACTTAACGATAAAATGGAGGAGTTTGTAAGTGTCCTGTAGTTGGCATGTTAAAAACAACCTTACAGACAATCTAATTTGCATGTCACATATAGGTCAGTTTGTCAACAGCCAGTTAGTCTTTTAGTACAGAATGTTTTGGAACAAAGGAGGACAATATCAAATCTTCTCAAATTCCCTTTTCAAACCAAACCTAAAACTCTAGGTTCACTGGACTAAGATCAGTGTGAAACATCTAGACATCTTGGGGCAGTGGAAACACACACTTTTATAATAAAACAGTTTATGCACTATGTTTGATGGGATGTGCTATTTGTGCTGTAATCTTTTTCCTGGTACTCATGAGGATATTTCAGCAGAAGTTTATGCATGCTTTATGGCACAAATATGGGAAATGTTGTCAGCGTCAGAGTTTTTACGGCAACACAGGATCAACCTTCTTAAATCCTACCCTTGTATTATTTCCACTTCAAAATAGCAGGCAGAATTATGTTTTCAAATCATGTTTATAAAAAGCTTATAAAATGGTGGTAAGGACAATAAGGATAAAATAACATCAGGACTGTAATATCAGAACAATATAATACACAAGACATTAATGTATATTAGTAACAATATACAGTATAACATTAATGTATATTAGTACTAAGGATCCTTATTTATTACTTTAATCCAATGGTTTTCAGACTTTTGTGGCTTCAAACCCTGGTTTGTATTTATCATGTGATGAGTCCCCTCCTTTCCTAATAACAAGGTTACAGAACATGCTTTATCAGTTATACTGTATATTAAACATAAACGATAAATATTTACACCAAGTCTTACCCTATTTATCATTCAGACTGAACACTCATATCCAATGCGTTGGGCCCTGCATGGTCGGAACTGCTCTAATGCCAACTGTAGAGAACATAAATATCAAAAGAATTTAGGAAAGAATTACAAACCTTCATTGCTAAACTCATACAATATGTCTCTTGGGTCATACTGAAATAAGCCGGTTTTACCATTGCCTTTAATTTTAAATTGAAAGGTAACTTATCCAGTACAATCTGATTCTGTGCAATTTATTTAGAATATTTACTATTTAGGGCATTTAGGTCACCATTTTAGTGCATCATTTATAGTTTTACTATATTCTAGTTTTTTAAAGGGTTAATTTAAAATCAAAACTGGGTTAAACCACAAATTAAAATGCTGACTTCATGTTTGTAGCTACAAAAACTTCAACATATCAGCTTGGAAAAATCACCTGGTGCCATTTCTGCATGTTCTTAAATATCATTAATATTCTGTATTTCCACCTCTAAAGGATCCTTTAAAATCAACACTGTGATAGGCCAATGATCATAAATTGCTTATATTGAACCATGGTTTTGCAACTACATGGTCTACAAGTATCAACTGGGAAAATCACTGTGTGCTGGTTCTGTTCATTCACAAGACTTTAATCAGTGTGAGTTTCTATGTGTTTTGCCTATTGACAGTGTATCTCTATGGGAATAACCTAAGCATTCTATTGTTTGCATCAGTACAGCAAGTTCAGACCTTAATAGATTTAATTAGCAGAGTGGGAGAGAAAGGTAAAGTAAACAAATCCAAAGCAAATAAAGTGATGGCAATCAAAGCCAAAACATGTTCTGCAGATGGACACAGAAACCTATAAAACAACAATATAGAGGATGTTGTTGTAAGTTAAATCTGAATATATATATATATATATATATACATACACATATTTCAGTGATTGCTGTATATTAATATGCACCTCTCTTTTATACCATGTATGATGCAAGCTTGGCACACAATCTGTTATAAATATATATTATATTCCATTTTATAGAATATTAAATCTTTTGATACAGTAACCATGTATTGTGTTGCCCATGTTTAATATAAATAGTTGGCACATTTTAGATTTCAACACAATTTTTTTAACATTGTATTTTTAAATTATTTGGCAAATGTGCAGTTAAAATAGTTTTGACTTCATAAGTTACAGCCTTTGTTCACCATGACAACAAAATGCTCATTGAAAAAATTGAATGTATTTCAGGTTATTTTTTTGATAAAGCAGAACCTAAGTACTCTACCCATATCTAGCCCTTGGCAATGGCAGCGTCAATGTTGTGCACTTTGCAAAAATTCCCCCCACTACCCCAGAATACAAACTCCAGATTTTTGCTGGGTTGAAAAGGCCACAGCCAGTTTACTCACAAACCATAAAACATTGACATCATTATCATTTAACCAAAACATCAACATCATTGAACCACATCACAACTTAATAACATAATAACACTAGCCGCTGAAGGCTGCAATTTAGTGGGACCCATTCCTGCCCCACTCACATTTGGTCTGAGTCTTGCCATCCCCTTTAATCAGGCAAACCGCACCCCCATTTACCCCAGCCTGTGGCCGAAATCCCTAGCCTCAGGACTAACCTTCTGCTCATGCATTCCCCATCCAGCTGCTTGTGTCCTAGCTGCTTGAGTATCCCTCCTTCTTCACCTCCTTTTCCCTAAACTGCCAACAATTAATGTAGGGAGGGAGGGCAGGATCTGCAAGGTAAAATGGTGGCTTCTCCCATAGTACAGCCTAAGTTAGCACAAACCTTCCCCCCTTCACTCTTTAGACAATCAGATTATTGGCTACCTTTTACTCCTGCCTCTTAACCATCAAATCTTTTCCTAGCCTTTTCATGGCCCCCTCGACCTGTTCCTTGCTGTGTCCTGGGGCATCTTTACAGCATGACAAAAAGGGATCAGTAGGGTACAAAAGGTGGGAGTTTGCATTTTACATAATCTGGTGTTCACAGAACAGCGATTACAGCTTGCACCCACCAAAATCGATGGCCTTCTACCCAGCACTCCTCTTCTATAAAAATCAACCAGCCCAGAATACTTGCAAAGCACCACATAGCATAAGCTGAGTGTGTCCACAATACAGTAATATTAGATAAAACTCTATATTACATATAGCTTGGTATGGCATTGCTATATTTTGACTGCTTGCACAGGATGTATTTGTAAAGCAGTATACATTTTTTTCTTCACATTTTATTTCATCCAAATTCCTAAGCAGTAATAGTTATTACAGAGTGTTCTTGCAGCTTGCATTTGTTTTATCAGTAATGTACAGACTTTTTCCAATCCCCTCTCTATCACTCAATGGATTAGGAAACGATTAGTTACTGCCAAAATGTAAATTAAGTTTGCCGAATGATAAAGGCTCTAGTAACTTAGGGGACATGTTTTTCAGATGAATATCTGTAATAGACAGAACAGAACAGAGAGAGCGCCACGGACCAAGCACAGAAAGCTTAATGCAGAGATAAGTAAAATCAGAAAGCTCATGGAACGTTATATTCCTGGACTCTGAAAGTCAACAGTCACTTCCACTTACTTCAAGCTGTAGCATAATTAAAATTAAGCACATAGAATTACTGACTTTCTGACCGCTTTCAATTGCCCTCTAATATTTATATATTTATTTTAAGTGGAGCAACCATTAATCAGTGCCTATATAGAATTCAGTAATGTAGGCATAAGCAGATTTGATTACATAGCCAGTAGTTCTCACTGAAGGAAATGCTCTTCTGTGAAAGAGTGAATATGAGCAAAACTGGACATGATAGTAAAATGTGGTTCTCAGAACATTTTTTACAGTGAACGCATTGGGACATATTTGTAATGCTGTGTCTGCAGATTAGTGACTTGTAAATCACATTGATTGAGGCCACAGTTGTGAATTTCCTGCAACATTAAATCACCAAAAGTAGTTTGCTCGGCCTTCAGTGACTACAGTTTATGGAAGCTAAGGGAGTATTTGTCAGACCATACAAGCTTCTCATGGGGAAATCCCTGTGACACCTTGTGACATATGGGGATGGATATGATATGGAAATCTTTAGTAAAAGTAAAAGTGAATCCCAAAATATTTCCTTCTTTCCACTGTTTCAACACACACAATCCACAGTGTGATAGCAATTGCACAACGTAATGTAGAAACGAAGCAGAAAACAGCAGTACTTCAGTTTGCAATTCACCTTTTATTGGTGCATATCACATATCACATATTATGTAAATCTTATGTATATCTAACTGCTGACCATAATCAGCTAAAAGGTTGTAATGGGGGATCATAATGAAGCAAGCCAGAAGTGAGATTGGATGACAGGCAAAGGCTATAACACATCATGTGGGCAGTTAAAGGAACAGTGGTTAAAATTTAATGTACTGCTGCCCTGCACTGGTCAAAGTTGTGTGTTTGCTATAGAAAGACTACTATACTTTACATAAATAAGCTGCTGCGTAGCGACGGGGGCAGCCATTCAAGCTGGAAAAAGGAGAAAAGGCACAGGTTACATAGCAGATAACAGATAAGCTTTGTAGCGTATAATGGTGTTTTATCTATTATCTGCAATGTAACCTGTGCCTTTTCTCCTTTTTCCAGCTTTAATGTCTGTCCCTGTGGCTACACAGCAACTTTGTTAATGTAAACTATAATAGTGTTTATGAAGCAGTGCAGGGCAACAGAACATCATAATTGCACTGTAATTACGTTTATGCACTTTAGTTTTTTAGTGGTACTGTTCCTTTAATATCATATTTGATCTGCAGAACCCTGAAAGCTTTCAAGCAGCTCAAATGTTTTCACATTTAAGACTTTTCTGACTTCTCTGACATTTAGGAAAGTGTTAAAGAACTGGCACAATTATAACAGTAGATGAATATGTCAATTTGTCAGAATGTGTTTGACTGCTTTGAGCTGAACACCACTCAGTTCAATGGTTTCCTGAGCTCAGTGGCAGCAGAATTAAAGATTTAATGGACAGACAAGATGGACTAACTGGTTCTTTTCTGCCTTCAAAGTCCATGTTGATCATGTTGCCACGCAAAATTTTTATATGTAGAATGTCCCTTTAATGACTATAGTGTGGTTTCATTTTGAATGTACACATGATTCTTCGGTTTATTGTCCATGCCCTTTTTGCAGACTGGCATAATTGCATCTTTTTTAACTTATGTAGATTTAATGGGGACCAGTAAATTGAGTAAACAGGCAATTTTAAGCATAAGCATTTCATTTCACAGCTGAACAAAATAGCATGATTGGTAATTGTCTGTAGAAAGAGATAGCAATAGGCTCCGTGTGTGTTCTTAAACTCCTCTGGTATAACAGTAAATATCTTTATATATTTTATATGCTGCCTTCAGCTACAATTTTGGAAAAAAAAGATTACAGCCAGAGTTTAAAATTATGTTTTTAGGCTTTGTACACACAACATCATTGCACCCCTAAGGAAGTACTTGACCCTTCTACAAAGTCATAAGTGTTTTAAGGCAAAGTCTAGATATATTGACTTTAAAATTCGCAATAAACTAGACCTTTGGCAAATGTCTAGAAATCTGTAACAGCAGGATCAACAAAAAGTATGAGTGTCTAATAAATGGATTTTTAATTTTGTGACATAAGATAATGTTTATCTTGTTTATCTATATTTGTAGTAATAAGAATGTGTTCAAAGAGGCTGAGCCCAGCCCTGAGTCGATCTACCATATCTTCTTGGCTAACATTGTATCATCATATACATGGAATAACTTAAAATTCACACAAAAGGAATATTTATTTGTAGCTGCTCATATAAGACTAGAAGTTGAAAGTATTTTCTCAGACTATGCCAATGTATCATACAATGTATAAAGTAACAAACTGGAGAAGGACAGTGTCATTTATGTTTGTGAATATAAAAAAAAAAAGTTAATTGAAGAGTATGTATCACATACATCCATATCAGGCAAATCAGTTTTTTATCTGGGTGGCTTTTTAGAGAAAAACATATAAAAGTGGCTCTTGTTTGCATAAGACAGACAATTCTACTCCTTTGTTTACTGGTATTATTACAGCAAACATACCAGTGCCATAACTTATCATTTGTAAATGTTTGTGTGCATTTTCTTTCTACTGGTGCAATATTTTATTGGGCAGATTACCTTTTATCTGAATTACAGTAAATTAAATTAGTGAAATTAAAGTGTCCTTTAGGACATGTTTAGAAAAAAAAGAAATAAAATACAAAAAAATGAGAAAAAGCAAAGGTAAAAAAAATTGTAATGTCTATAATATTCAAAATGCCCCCCCAAACAAGTACAGCAAACCCCCACCCCATTCAAGTAAAGAAAACTCCCAAATTATGAACCCCCTGTAACAACATCAAAGGGTTTTGTTGGTTAAAATAAACCTTCATTAGGACGTGGGCAGCAGAATTCTAAGGCAATATGTAATTGGTTTTCATTTTTAAATTGGTGAGTTTTAAATTATTTGGATCTTGTTGTCTGCACCTTTTAAGCTTGGAATTTAAACTGGTTTCTGGTTGCAAAAAGTTAATTATTGTAAAAGAATGTAGATTTGAAAAAGTTTAGGTTCTGACTGGAAAATAAAAGGTAAGAGTAACAATAAAATTGGCTTCTCACAGTCAGTCTGTTTTTTTGACCCCAATAATCAGAAATCATTTGCAGCTAAAGACTGTACAGAGCCAGACAAGGAAGACTAATAACTGAATAACAATACAATATAAATAATGACAATCAACTCAAAATTTGCTTTGGGGTCCATATATATAAAATACGAAAAGCTGATGTTAATGTAATATGTAAACCTAATGTAATTAATGTAATGTAAAGCTATGGCTTTATAGCCTCAATGTTGCATTTTTGTAACTTTCTACTTCTTGATACAACCTTTTTAGGACATCAATTTGAAATATAGTATGCAAAAAAAACCATTAAAGGTTTTGGTTAAAATCAGAACTTTTAGAAAGTAAGACATTAAAGTTAAAGTGGATTTTAACATTGTTACTACAATTCTTCTCTTGCTAAACTAGCTATGTTACTGTGTTACTAAGACTAGAAATTCCAGCAGTTTTGCTTGATTTTCCCAGTTTCTACATTAAATTGCAAAATCCTGCAGTGATATATAATCTTTGTTAATCTGACTCCATGTTCTTTGTTATGGAAAAGTTAAAATGTTACTGACTCTAAAAAAAACTACACTTCAAAATATAAATGTACAAGAACAGTTACCTATAGGTCACGTTGCAAATTTTTTTCGCCAGGCATGGATTTGCAGCGAATTTCCGCATTTCGCCATTGGCGAATTGTTTTGGGAAACTTCAGTAATAATTTGTTGTGCATAAAAAAATTAAGTCGTGCGTCAAATTGGGCGAGGTTGCTGCAAATTGGGCGTGGTCGCGTAAAAAAATGGGTGACCTAAAGAAGACGTGGGTGACAAAAAAAATTGCGTGTTTCGCAAATTTTCTTGCTGTTTCGCCAATTTTATGGCAAAGCAAAATGGGACAGATTCACTCATCACTATTTCTAAGTAATTGTTACTTGAAGTTCTTAAACCTAACTGTTTTGCCAACCTGACTATGTTAGGTTATGAAAAGCAACAGGCAAGTACTTCTATGGATGTTATGATGTAAAAGTTTAATTTCAGCTGTCAGTATCTCTTTTAAATTAGTACTGTAAAGAAAGTATTCAGTTCTATGAAATAGAAAAAGTGTTACACAACACTACTGTCTAAGAGCTTTTGCATGAAGGTGTGTTGAGAATCAGCCAAAGGATTAGCCAAAGAAGCAGTCACTTTAATGAAAACACCCCCATTTCTCTGTGAGATTGCAACCTTGAACCACTAAAAAAACAGGCTGTCCCAGTAAAAAATGGCTATTACAGGTACCAGCAAAGTTCATTTAATGTTTTAACAGCACAAAAAATTTACCATTAGAATTAAAAAAGAATGTAGTACTTTTAAGCAGTTGGTGTTGATGTCAGCATGTGCCCATGTGACCTAGAAAAGATACGCCACCCACAGATCAGTGTATTTATGCTATGTATGTAAACTTTGTTTAAACACTCTGACTAGAGAATGCGTGAGCACATTAAGATTTTGAGTATATGCTGATATAAATAGTTTTTTTTATTTATAATCCAGCCCTCATGTGAAAACTGATGTGCAAGTGAAATGGAACTGCCAAATCATGCAATGATAAACAATCCTGTAGTTCTCTTCTGAGCTTTACAAATCAATTATCTGTATTATTTGTTTTCTGTGATTTCTCATATCACAGTAGCTAGCAAATGAAAGCAAATACTTAATAAATCCTGCATAGTAAATAATGTTGGGGAACTGTGAATGAGTGCCAAATGGCTGCTTACCAAACTTGCATATAAATTATTCATTGAATGAAAATAGACATGACTAAAATGAGAAAATTAAAATTACTTTTTTGATAAACCTTGAATTTTGTTATAAAAGATGTTCCATCATAGTAACTTCATGCTGTGGAAAAGAAATCCAAACGTTGCAAAGTTTCTTTCTATTGAAAAGAAAGCAAGACACGCTTTAAAACACTATTAGATCCACTATTTGTATCTCCACTGTACTGAAAATACCCTTTCACCTCTTTTTGGTTCATTGGGAACCAGCAACAAAAAACAGGCACTGCTGCAAAATAAAAACAAACATTTGAAAACACAATTAAAATGCAGAGAAACACTAGTAGAAGTGTGGTATGTGAAATTAAAGGGCAATTATCAACCGGACATTAAATACCATTTAATAAAAGTCCTTTTCAAATTAAATATGAAACCCAAATTCTCTTTCCTACTACAGGTATGGGATCCCTTATCCGGAAACCCATTATCCAGAAAGCTCCGAATTACGGAAAGCCTGTCTCCCATAGACTCCATTATAATCAAATAATTGAGAATTTTAAAACTGATTTCCTTTTTCTCTGTAATAATAAAACAGTACCTTGTAATTGATCCCAACTAAGATATAAATAATCCTTATTGGATGCAAAATAATCCTGTTGGGTTTAAATAATGTTTTATTGATTTTTTAGTAGGCTTAAGGTATGGAGATCCAAATTACGTAAAGACCCCTTATCCGGAATACCCTTGGTCCTGAACATTCTGGATAACGGATCCTATACCTGTACAAGATTTTGGGATGATGCACAGCTTGCCTTAGTAAAAGTCTTGGCGTCTGCCTATGATTATGAATTCCAAGACTGAAGCAAACAATATTAATAATTTATATAGTGTAAAGTTAATTTTGCTAAAGTAATATGATAGAAAAATATGTACAATTTAGCCTCAGAGGGACAGGTCCCCTTTAAATTATATCCTCACATAGCCTGACCAGCATTTATGATCCTTGTGAGTCAGAGGCAGACTTCAAGACAATTATATATATATATATATATATAATATATATATATATATATATATATATATATATAATATATATATATATATATAATATATATATATATATATATATATACATACAGTATATTTGTGGTAGATCAGCTAGTATTTATAGACTTTTTTAAGTAATCTCTACTGTGTATAAAGCACAAACTGTTGAATTTTGAGGGTTGTTGTTATATATATATATAACTTTAGACTGGCTATTATCACTACTGCATGAGATAGGACTTATATATTATAACTAGGAGTGCAGGTGTGTAATAAAGGGTGCAAGAATGATGGACAGGTAATAATAATGACAGTCATCCAGTGTCTGCAGTTTTTAAAGAGTCTGATGTTTCAACAAAAGAGTTTTAGTAATGGAGCTTTCTTTTGTAAAACCCAGATGCCTCCTTTAGGAGAAGTTAATGTTTTATCACTACTTTTAACATATACTGTGGAGAAGGCTTTATTTAAGCATCTGTAGCACACATCCACACTGACATGAATGCTGAGACCAGTGCACCATATGCCTCATAAAAGCCTGCATATGATTTCTTCAATCCAGAAGTATCACGCAATAACTCTAATTAATAATAAAGGGAATTGTACAGGTGCTCATACCCAGCTGTTGCCTTAATTATTTGCCACACTGGCACATGGTAATTCTTTTAATTCTTTCTAACTTTATAAAACAATCATAAACCTTCTATATAATTTTTTACCATAGCTAATTTACAAATACTTTAGTAGGACGGTACATTGTTATAAAATTAAGTATTAGTATGCTTAATAACCTTGTGGTAACATTTCTACATATCCTGTTCACAGGTGGCAGGGCCAGAACTAGCGGTAGGCAGAAGAGGCCCATGCCTTGGTGTGCAATGGTTGGGAGGGCACCAGGCACCTATCACTTGTCTGCTTACTGCTAGTCTATGCTTTCCAGTCCTGCTCATGATCTCTGTCCTACCAGCAACCTGAGTTCCTCCGTTGCACACTCTTCTCTCCACCCCTTCGTCATCACCATGTGTGAGCATTCACACTTGAGCTGGGGGGTGGGGAGGGAGGTGGAGTGAGATGTCTGGCCGGGTTGCCTAGGGTGCCCACAGGCCTAGCCCAGCTTTTTTATTACATAGTTAGTATTTCTTTCTGTTCTCCTCAGCTTTAGTTTTTAGAATTAACAAAAGGACAACTAAACCATCTAATGACTAGAGTTGGTTTCACACACCTTCTAGTGCCTGACTTTAGTAGTAAGTAACCCTATAATTTATAGCTTGTCAGCTTTAGAGGCAGAGATAAGGGGAAACTGATTTTTTTTTCAAGATTTATTATGTACTTCTTTTTTTCCTTTAACAAAGCTTTATAGTCCCTGTTTCAAAATGTATTTCTCTCTTGATTTACAAAGTACAGTTGGAGTTGGCTCCAGGGTTCACACAACAGCCTGTAATAGAAGAAGCAGTGCACTTGGGCCTAGACTCATGTTTATGTCATTTTGATGAAAATGATTCCAACACTAGAATCAATGCATCAATGCAGTTGTGCTAAGCACAATGCCCATTGGTGGATGCAATGATTCTAGAATTATGGGGGGAAAACTCTATCTTGTGGGTAAAAAAAAACATGCAATTTGCAGGCATTGTGTCTACTTATGGGATTCTTTGGAAACAAGGATACAAGTAGGATAATTATTATGATTGCACTGATTGCCAGCATTTTTATGGCAACGTGTGTGCACATCCACAGTTATTTGCAAGCCAATAGAAGTGTCTAATGTTCCTGTAGACACTATTGTAGCCTGCAGCTGGGTTGCACAATAGTCACTTTAAAAATATGGCAGTAACACCCATATATTCATCATGTCATCTGAGTACTGAAATGTATTTTGGAGTGTCTCTAAGCAAGAATTTGAGATTATTCTTTGATTGCATTACCCCTAACCTGAAGGGTCTGTATCAGCCTAGTACTTGCCTTAATAATGGCATAAATTGCAGTGTCTATTTGCAGCACTGTTGTTACCGTCATGTGTATGGCAAAATGTTGACTGTTTTTAAGCTTGAAAGGGATAAGAAAGATGAATCATATTGCATTTGCAAGACATTGCAAACAGTGCATTTTGTTGAAAATGACTGCAGCTTGCTTGAGTATGTTTTTAGGCCTTTTATAGGTATTTTAAGGAATTTATTCTGTTTGATAAAGCTTATTTAATAAATATGTTTAACATAAAGCAAACTATGTAGAAAGTCAAATGTTAAAACAAAAATGAATTGATTCTCCTGGTTATTTTTTTTTTTCTCTCATTAGGTATTTTTCATGTGCTTATTTTAAAAGTGTTTATATTTAGCAGGATAGCTGACAAAAAAAAACATATCAGTCTTCCACAAATTACTTTTTCCAACACAGTGAAGTTACTCAGCTCTTTGTAATGACAATCATTATCCTGCTTTATTACTACGAAAATTAGGTCACAAAACCACTATTCTGCTTTTGCATTTTGAATTTAAGTCTTATAAGATTTCTGCATGACTAGATTGTCTTGTTGGGTCAACATAATGAACAAAATGTAGGCATTTTCTGTCTCTCTCTGGTACACACGCACACACATTAAGTAAGCAATGCCACAGGGAATAAATGATAGATGCGGGTCTTTTTCTCAACCCACTCTCCAGCCTTGACCAGAATCACAATGTCCTATATATCTATAAGTGTATGTTTGTGTGTATATATATATATATATATCCAAAAAAGACCAGCAACACCGAGTTATATTCCAAAAACAATCAATTGTGTATTAAAAACGCATGAACAGCCAACGTTACGTTTCGGTCCCCATCGGGACCTTTCTCATCGGGACCTTGAGAAAGGTCCCGATGGGGACCGAAACGTAACGTTGGCTGTTCATGCGTTTTTAATACACAATTGATTGTTTTTGGAATATAACTCGGTGTTGCTGGTCTTTTTTGGATATTTAAATCATTTACCTTGCACCCGAGCTAAGAGCTGAAGCAGAGTGCCACCCTGGGTTCGCTATATATATATATATATATATATATATAGTGGTTTTTATTTGTATTGTGGTTTTCCCCATGTAGACATTTGTTTTTATTTATTTCCCGTATTTATATAGGAGCAACACATTTCTGCAGTGCTTTACAGAGATTATACAACAATCACATCAGTCCCTGCCCCAGTGGAGCATCACATTCATGCACAGAGGGGGCAATTTTTAGGTTTTTGGGTTCCAGTTAACCTGCCTTTATAATTTTTGAGTGTGGGGGGAAACCTAAGTACCCAGAAAAAAATACATGCAGACACAGGAAGAACATACAAACTCTTTGCAGATAGTGTCTAAAATATAACAAAAACCAGGAAGGGAAAAAGAAAAAATGGGGGGGAATTTTTGGGGTATGTTCACAGTTATAAAGTGGAAGAGCTCACCAATATATATGTGTGGTCTGGGTGCACATGCCCCAGACCTACAGCTTGAGGAGAAGATATACTTTAAAACATATGGCAGGTACTCACAGATCCCATGAGCAGGCAATAAAGAAGCTTTATTGTAGAAATTAGACCGCATTGTAGCCTTACGCGTTTCGTGCACTTAGCACTTAATCATAGGCTAGAAAACAGGATACAGAATGCACAATATATACCCCATATTCACCAATCACAAGCACAGGCTCATTAGCCAATCAGATCAGGAAAAAAAAGGGGGAAGGACTTTAAAAACAAAGAGAAAATACAAATGTAAATACATATATATATGTCTCTGGGTTAAAATTTATACATGATAGCCCCTGATGAAGTCACATGTGAGTGACGAAGCGCGTTGGGCGGGTCATAGGAGGGGGAGCGTCTGTTGAAGCTTAGATGCGCGTCGCTTAGTGACGTTAAACTAGGTGCGCCGATTTCATGCTAACCGGTTGAGGGAGAGTGGCTCTGAGAGTAGTGAGCAGGGGAAACGCGGGGAAGTGGGCTGTAATGCGAACTTGCTGGTAATGACTGAATAACGAAACGAGTATATAGTGAATTGAACTAAGCGAATGAGAGAGATATATATATACCACATGGACACGGATGTTTGTGCCTAATGAAGCGAGTTGGCTGCTGATTTAGTAGTAAACTCCTTAAGCATATACCACTACCCCGGTCCCTGAAACTTAATTTGGCTTGGGAACACAGCCTGGGGGTGGGAGAAAAGCTGTAGGGCAGCGAATTTGGGGGACAGGAACCAGGCTGTGTGAGTTTGTAGTGTTGCCCGAAGAAAATAATCGTTGTTTGTCCTCATGTAATACTGCTTCCCACCTTTTGTATAAGCTCACCTCTCTAGTGCTGTGTGGCTTTGACTATTGAATCATTTAATGAATTATTATTTCCCTAATCATGAATAGCTGGAAATTTACTAATGAATTGAGCAGAGGCGCTCCTGAGTAGCGGATTCAGTTTGTATCTAAAATCACTAATGTATCCTGTTTTATTGTAAAATGAACTGCTAGACCTACTGTGGTGATTGGGTATAGAATCATGTGAATACAAAACTGAAATTCTCCGCACCCCTTATAATGAATTGTTTTTAATAAATCATTGATTTTTTCTGAATATTGGTGGATCCCAAGTTTTAATAAGAGATTATCTTTTTAATTAGTTGAAATTAAAAGTTATATTTTAATTGCCAAAGGCACCAAATGAAATCTCACTTTTTGTAAATATGTTATATTGAGGTAGTAAATACCAGGTGTTCGGCAGGAATGAATTTTTGAGCCTGTTCTCGAATTATGTTAAAATTTATACAACATTATAGAAATATTATTTATAGTAACAAGAGACATCAAGCGACATTGAGAATTGCATTGTTGTTAACTGAAGGAAAGAAATGGAAATAATGTGTAAACAAATATACTGTATATATATATATTTATATATATAGAAAGGGTACTGCACACTGCACACACAGGGACTTAATGCAAAGTAAAAAGTGTTTATTGATATGTGTGTGTGTCTATGTAAATGTTAAAACATTAATCTCAAACCATTTTTTAAAGCATAACTCTTTGAAAAAAACTTTAAATAACAAATGAAATTTCCAGCAAAAGTGTACAATGCAATAGTCTGTTTTAATTTATCCCTTCATTTAGTTTATGCTAATTTATAAGAACTATTTCTGCACCATAGAATCATATACTTTATTTGAAAGCTCAGAAGGGTTTGTTTTCCTATTATTTCAGGACATCTCTCCCTAAAGAAGCAAGTCTAGTATTGATCGGACTATAACAATTTGCACTTGAGCAACAATTTTCCCTCAAGTGTCTTTTAATGCACTGCAGCATTTCACATTGGAGGAGAGGTAGACCAGTGACACAGATAAATAGTGCAAGTTTGCTGTGTTCAGGGGAAGTGACAGTGTGATAGAGAACAGCACTGTAAGTAGGCTGCACGAGGACAAAACATTGATCTAAAAGACATTCATCATGAGCAACTCCATTTGCAAAGATTAGCTTTGGTTATTGTAATTGATAATGTAGGCTGTTTCAGAAGATTCAAACCTTATTAAACCCATTCTCTTAAACACGACTTTTCTTTGGAAAAAAAAAACACGTCTATCAATCAATATAATATGAGCCCTTTTCAAGTAATATTTTTTTTTTTTAGTTTTTTTTTTTAGTTTTTCCCTAGAAGAGCATGTGAATGCCCAGTACCTGCAGGAAAGAACACATCTTACCATATTAGTGTAGTGTGTATTCAAGTGATACATAATCATTAGAGAAATGAGCAAAGAAGGTCAAATATTGAATAGATCACCAGGATGTAAGTGTCACATTAGCTGAGGACTCCAGGGGACAATGCACAGTCTTGGTGCTTCTTGAGTTATGTTGCCTCTTGAGATTATTCAAATGTAAAATGTAGCTCTGCCCCTATGCATCCAGCCATTGTTTATGTGGAAGTTGTTGGGTGGATAGATGTAGCCTTGTTTGTCCATTCCATTGCACTTGCCTAAGCAGCGGTTCTTACCATATACAATTTTGTTTTTTAACAGACAACTCAGAAAAATATGTTAAATCAACAAATAATACAACAGTTTTATTTTTGAAGATTTGTTAACATAGGATCAGTTTTACTATTATTAGTATTAAATGAGTTCATTCCAAAAATATATTTAACAAATAATCCAATTTTTTGCATGAATCCGTTAAGTGATACAGACCATACATTGTAAGATATTGTTGTGCAAGTTCCATATCTCTTATGAATGATGAAAAGATTTGTTACCATAAAAATTAAAGAATAATGTGGAGCATATGCATAACCAACTCTAGCCGCTAAGGGCACAAGGTCCCCATCTGTGACATCACCAGCAGAAACCCCTACATCTAATGTAGATGGGTTGGAACATCATACAAGTAAAAAAACTATACCCCCCCCCCCCAACATTTGCATTGACCCATACCACCCTACATTCCACTGGAGTAAGGCGTAAGGAGTGAGACCCTAGGAGTAATGATTCATAGTATTATCTCCAGTGGTATTTTTTTTTTTTAATTTAGTGCCAAGGTTCATGCAGTGTGGTCAGCAGCACAATATGAAACAAATGTGTTTGGCTACTGTTTGAAAAGGAAAGGACATCTTCCATGAAGGTCACTTGGGGCATAACTACAAATGAAAATAAACAGCTTGCTGTGTTTCAAAACTACAAGGAGCATGCAGCAATTGTACAAAGGCTGAGTTTAGAATGGAAACTCAGCATGTAACTGGATGAATAGAATCCACCCAACAATCATTGGATAGAAATCATCAGATTTGTATCCAATACCAATACTAAAAAAATGGCAGCCTTGGAAAACAGCAACTCTCCATACTAGTACGTGGTGACATTGCTAGTGGAACAGATCTTTTTGTATTAGAAAGGTATCACATGGGGACAATGTATGTTTTTTAGAGTAGTACCTTGTGAATTATAGTAGATACTGTAGAAAATATTGTATTAACATTTATAAGATATTATAAATTGAAACTCTTTGTTTTCTCATATTCCTATATATTACAGACCAGACCTGGTACCTTGGAAATCAAGCATAGAATAGATCTATTTAAAGTAAATAAGAAAAGAGCTGCAGAAAATGTGCTTGCAAATGCACAAGCACAGCACATTAAATCCATAAATAATTGTACCACCTTTCATCTGCAGTGCTTAAGACTTTACAGATGAGTTATTAGACCATAACCAAAAAGTCTGGCTTACTTCATTAAATATAACTTTTACACAATACATTCTCATTACACAGAACAAAAACAAGGGGATTTATCTGTCTGTTTGACTCACAAAGGCATTTTGTTTTCTGATCGCACTAAGAATGGATTATACATGCATTAGGAGCAGGACTTATCTTCCTTGACCATTGTAATTGATTTTATATTTAAACTCATAGAATAGGGCATCACGTCTTGTAGTGCTGAAAAGTATTATGTTCTGCTTTTTAAAAAACACATCTTTTAATTTGGAACTCAAATGCAATGCAAAATCCTGTTTAAGTTGTTATAAAAGAGTAAAAACCTCTTTAAGCAGCACCAATCTTTTTTTTTATACCTTTAAGCTCTCCGAAGCCTAGAAACATTGCTAGAAATTTTCAGTACAAATAAGTAGGATGATCTAACAGCCCACGTCCTCCCCATCTGCTGTCTCTGGGTAGTGATTGTAGTATACTCCTTTGCTGCTACTAAGATAAATATATGTGAGTGACAACCAAGAGATCCAATGGTGTGTCCAGACATTAGGTAAACAAAGATGACGGTTGCTACTACATGGAATTTGGACCAATTTCATGGGGTAGTTTACACTGTGAAATGGAGCAGACAGGGACTTTATATTAATGGTAAATCATACAGACTTCTTTGCACTTTAATATTAAAATACATGCATACATGGGGAGTGGGTTAGAATTTAATATCAATATTATATCAATATATTGATGGTGTTTACATATTCATACACATATGTAGTCTGTATTGTTATTATTAATGACTGAACCATGATGTAGCATTTTTGTATTTAAAGGCATCCCTTTCAAATGCAATTAAATATGGGATAACTTATTTATTTTATGAAAAGACTTTAAAAAAGTGATTCCTATCAAGGATATACAGCATGAAGTTCAGGGATCGGATAAAGTAGCTTCTGTATGCTACTCTGAATGATACAGTAATTTTAATACAAATCATCTATGACCATATAGCGTGCCAGCAAACTGGTCTATTACACAGAAAACATTGGACTGTAATGGAGATAAATAAATCAACAGGGGCATAATTTATACAAATCTGCAGATTCATACAGCAACCCTGCAAGACAGTTGCATTTAATAGTATTCCTATAGTTTTGTTTATTGAAGGTCTTGCTAACACTATTAGCAAATGCTACATTTACTCTTACACTGTTGTTTGATGTGCTGGGAATGATCCAACCACATGCAAGATTCTGAAGAAACTGTGCAGCAAATCAGAAGCAGCTGCAAAAGTCTATTACCTGGAATAAAACATCATTTCTGTCGGCCCCTTATGTCTGCAAGCCATTTGGCTTTATATCCACATTCACTGTGGAAGTATCACCACGATACTTGTACTGCAAACCCGCCTCCAGTTATTAAGCATCTCGATTGCTGAGTTTTATGTGTGATTAGTAGGCCCCACAAGTCATGTCACCAGCAAATAAATAGCTGTTCATAGCCTCTTCTCCTTGCTAAATGTTGTTTTGCTAAGAATCTTAAAAAAAATAGCTTTTCATATGCCAAAAATGATTTTGCAGATCCCTTAGTTTAAATGCCAGTATTTTGTTAGATTTCAGTTTGTGATATAAATTAATGCACATTATGTTGAAAACAAACGTGTATGATTTAGATTCTTTTGGTGTTTGAAGAAAACAAAAATATTTCAGAAAATATTTTTAAAATGAATGCATTATTATCTTTTTGGTGGGCATTTATGTGATCATAAAAGAATTTCTTAGCTAGGAAGAACATTATTATTCCCAAATTGTCTGCCTCATGCGGTGTAATAGGGCATGCAATTATTGCTTGATGCACTTCTTCTCACTGTAGTTATCACACTGTGGTGAAGCAGAGATGAATTGTAAAGCCATTCAATGCACATGTCTTTTTATTATACTCTGCAAGAGTGTCTGCTTTCCCATCAATGTTCCAAACAATTAACTATGACTTTTCAACAAACTTTTCCTTTCATTCTTTTATTTATATATTTTATTTTTTAACCGATATGCTCACGTCTCAGAGCTAAACCCCGTGGCTATAAATTGTTCCAACCTAAAGTAAAGGGAGTTGATTATTTTTTTTGTTCAGATAGTGTGTGCTATTTTACTTTCCTTATCCTAACATGGGTATGGGTATACATGATTCATTTTATTCAAAGGATTTTTTTAATCCATCATAGACCAATCATTTCAAACATACTAAAAGCATGTGTAACCCCTTTGTGGCTGAAATCAGACAAACCACGGCTATGGACAGAGCATGGGGCACATTGGGACTCTCTTTCAAAGGAATGGGCCTTCGCCAAGTGGAAGGTTTTGGGCTGAATGATGTTGTTGTACTACAACTCCCACTGGTACTGTGTAATGTGTTAAAGTAATAGGATGCCAGGAGCTCTTGCAAATGAACTGGTTAACTCTTTATTGTCCAAGACAGATGTTAATGGTACAGGGATCAATCAATACTCACAGACATGCAGATATAGCAGGACCCACTGAGGATAGTAAAGGAGGGTACCACCAGTTTATCCCACCTCTTGGTAGAGTCTGGGCAGAGTAAAGAACCTGTCAGCTTGGCACCACTTTGGAAGGCAGTCTGGATAGTTATTCCAATCCTCAGGTTGATAACCTTTAACTCTTTATGGGTCCTACGGCTAGGCAGAGATCAGGGGTTATCCTAGCCTGTATCCTGTCACTAGTCCGTGGCCCTAAGCTAAGGCAACATTGCCGGATGGAAGGAATACTTCCGCTGACTTCTAGTTGGCGCTGAGCTGCCCTTACTATATAATCTGACTGAACTCACTCCTCCTAAAGGATGCTATAACAAGGACTGCTATTCTGTCTAAGCCTCGTTCACGGGTCCCTGTCCCTGACTTCTCCATATAGAATGTTGTTATCTGGGGTGAAATGGCTGTACTGGGGCCTGTTTCTGCCTCCAGGCTCAGTGGAGCTGTTGTTGGAAAGCAGACAGGCAGCCAAAGAGGAGGCCACACCGCCTTGCTAGACACTATATGAGGCTGCAAGGGGTGTGAACAACCATATGGACCAATAAAGTGTGAGGTATAACTATAAACTGTTACAAAGACTTCTGCCCAGTATCAAGGGATCTATGGGAAGAGGTAGGGATATCACTCGATAGGGCATTTAACCCTATGGGTCCCTACACATGCTTTACTAAAGACAAGCTAGTTTTGTTGATGTTGATGTACAGAATAAGGACCATGAGAGAGAAAAGAGCGAACGAATAACTAGCCTGGCATCTTAAACTCAATCATCTTAAAGTAATCTAACACACATCTTGAACAAAACCTTAAACAGAATGATCAGGTGCTTAATGGAAGATTTATCATTTCTATATTGGTATTTTTTAGGCAATGTAAAAATGCTTGATACCCCTCTGTGCTATCTGGTATTGACAATGTATTGCTGTGATGAAACAATACAAATTTTTGCAGGACACATTGCAGCAAGGGTAGGAGTCAATAGGGAGTGATACTTGGACTGCACCCTCTTCTACCCTTTAATTTTGGTTTGAATGGGTTCTGACAAATGTTTTTACCTGATGTTGTATGCGTTTGCACACACTCAAGTGCTAGCCAAAGCAAATGTGAAGTGTACACAAAGTTTGGTTGAACATACTCATTGTTCGTCCCACACAGCTTTTGAAAAAATTGTACATAAAAGATTATTTCTGTGTCTATAGCCTGCAAGAGTTCAAAGGGTATGCTTATGGCCACCCTGCCAACCAGAGAGGTTTATTTTGTGACTAAGACATAGGGGCATATTTATAATATTGTGTAAGCCAACATCACTGGTGATCTTGCTCATAACAATGGAATGGACAGAGTAATGAGAGGGCTCAGGAAGGCCAAACTCATATTTGCACTTGGAGTTGGCCATAAACAATGTGCTATTGCTTTCTTCAGGTAAACAATAATAAATGCAGCAATGAGTGTCAATGTGACCCTATTTGAAAGTGGGTTATTTGTTTAGTTTACAGTATTGGTACAGTAGCTTAAATTGAAGGATAAGATGTTACAATGCATAATGTTTAGGCATATATAGTTACAGAATGAATATTACAGATATATAAATACAGACATATATTTACAGACTGAGGATATTTATTCAAAGGCAAATACTTTAATTTTTTGCATTGTGTAATTAATTTGTGTGGGTGGGGGAAAAAACAACCCATTGCAAAATGTTCAAACAATTTAAGTAATCAAATAAATGTTTTAAATTAAAGTACATACTGTAACTAGCATGTTTGTCAGTACCTTTATACTGTATACCATTACTCTGTTAAAGCGATGAATTTATAATAATTTATTTGCATATTTAATACATGCCATCAGAATTCTCTATCGCAATTCATAAAATATTATCCAGTCTAGCCCTCAGACGCTCCCAGTTTGGCAGTTGTGTATTAATTTGTTAATGTCTGTTAGTGTTAGTTAGTTAGTGTTTGTTCCACAAACACAAAGTGGTTGACCGTCAACAACATTTTTTTTCAGGTGCTTTACTTTTGTGCCTGCCGTTTCCAATACATTTTTATTTTGTACTTGAGGTCCTTTGCTTCATGTTAGTTGTGCTGGTGTCAGTTATTACCGACACTCAATAAAACATGGAATTCATGTCCAAGGCCTCAGGCACTGGAAAGCTATTTAATAATGGGAAAAGGTTATATATTAATGTACTAGGTAATGAATAGTTTTGTTTATGATAGACTTTAATAAGAAGTGAATAAGCTGCACTTTATGATAAGTCAATAAACTGAACGTACCTGACAAGGTAAATTAGATCTTTGTTTTAAGATTGTACTATCCTTTTCTTAAATTTGTAGTCCAATTATAGCTTGTTTTCTAGCAATTATTTAAATCATTCTGGATATAGAAGATGTCATCAGATTAATAGCTCCTCGTTAAGCAAACCTCAGTTATGCTTCGTTTATGCTGATAATTATTGCCACTCATTTGTCAGGCAGTAAGAAATATAATTGAACTAATCCATATATTCATCAATACCAGAAACTGTATATCAAGTAACTGATCTATCCTTCTTTATATCAGTCAATGTCATAATGCCTGCATTAAAAGGGCAACTTACCAATAACACAAAAAGACTGGAAAGTATTATAGCTGCTAAACACAAAGTAGAAAAGTCTTGCTTTTTGTCCCCTGGTAACTATATTACTATATATATATATATATTTTTTTTTTTTTCCGATTAGATTACAAATTACTTTTTCATGGCAATAGATTATTATGATAAGAGCATAAATGTGTGAGGAGACTGGAGATGAGAATGTTCCTCATCTTTTTAAAATCAATATAATCAATACATTGCTCTACATATAGAGGTAAGGCAGGATGACTGAACAGACTAAAAGTCCAAAAGTCATTTTATACATATATATATATATATATATATATATACAAAATCGAAAATACAGATGCACCCCAGGTATTTTTAGTAAGAAAAAAACTTAACTTTTAATTAGCATCCTTAAAAAGTAAACAGGTCTAAACGCTAAATAAAAGTTACGTTTTTTTCTTACTAAAAATACCTGGGGTGCATCTGTATTTTTGATTTTGTGTATTGCTGAGCTTGGACCTATTTGCTGGTTCATCATGGATAAATAGAACATGGGGTTGGTTAGCATGGTTGCCTTGAGAAAGGTCCCGATGGGGACCGAAACGTAACGTTGGCTGTTCATGCGTTTTTAATACACAATTGATTGTTTTTGGAATATAACTCGGTGTTGCTGGCCTTTTTTGGATATATATATATATATATATACACATATATATATATATATATATATATATATATACATACTGTAAAACGTTTTAGAAAAATAATGTGCACTCACTTTTGGATTGCTGTACCAATGCAAATATTTGTCTACCCTCAAGAAAAAAAATTATATATATCATATATATAAATTTACATTATATTAAAAAATCTGGTTTTCATAGTTGTCAAGAGATTTGTTGAAGGTGAGTAAATTAATTCATAGACTGAATAGTATTAGTGTAATTATAAAACATTGATGAATATAATTAGCTGCTTAGAGCTATTGATGTTGGCATTCTTTTATTTACTAGTAAATGTAATAAAGTACTAATGGCATGCTCAGACTGGCTAAGAAAACATTCTTAAAGACTACAGCTCAGTCATCATTGACAGTACCTTGTGAAGACAGAGGGACAAAATATGCAGGTGTTTTGGGTAAGGGAAACTGCAGGAAACACATATTTCAAAAGACATGTGGAATATTAAAAGGTGTATTTGATATATGATACACACTAAAGGGTAGCAAAATTAAAGACTAGGGGGGAGATTCATCAAGACACGAATGCTCAGAGCGTTCATCCGAATGCTCCAAGCGTATTTTCGCAGATTTTTTCGCACCCACGCGACTTTTTCGAACGCCTGCATGACTTTTTCAAATAGAACAAATAGTTGTTAGAAAGAAAACAACGTTAAATAGTTACATGAAGAAACTTTGCAATTAACTCTTTTACTGCCAAGCACGTATGGCATACGTGCTGGCAGTAAAAGGGCTTAAACGCCAACGACGTGTCTCATACGTCGTTGGCGTTTAAGCGCTGCCCTCTGCAGCGGCGGCATGTGCCGCCGCTGCAGAGGGCTTCTAACAATGACAGCCCCCCTGGGCAATGTGCCAGGGGGGCTGTCATCAGGGTCCTGCGAACCGATCGCTCGCAGGACCCTCCAGGAAGCAGCAGATGCGATCGCATCGCATCTGCTGCTTCCTGCTTCCTCCCTCTCCCCCAGCGCCGGCCCAAATGACGAAGGAGGCGATCGGTCTTCAGGAACAGGTAAGGACTTTTTTTTTTTATTGCATTTACACACTTTTACACACTTATACACACATTTACATACATTTATACACACTTACATACATTTACACACACTTACAGCACACATTTTAGCATTTTTTTATTTTATTTTTTTTTTTTTTTTTTTTCATTTTTCACACTTTTATACACTTATTTACACTCATATACACACTTACACACTATCACACAACTTTTACACATGTACACACATGTATACACAAACACTTTGGTTTTTTTTTGTTTTGCTTTTTTTTTTTTTTTTTTTCATATTACCACTTTGTTTTTATTTTCTTTTACCTAAAAACTGTTTATTTTGACAGCGTAACTATTGGATCAGATATTCTGGCCACTAATTACACTGTCATGTAACTTATTTTGTTGTTTCACTGATTTGCACAATTTTTGTGGTTTTATCACATTTTATCCCTATATAAGTGTTCCTGATCTGTTTTTAGCGTAGCTTTGCCAGGTGTAACTTTGGTGTACAAAAATAACTTTACCTATTTTGAATTCATCAGAATGTGTACTTTCCAAAAATATATGGTTTTCTGGGGGTCACTGTATAGTTAGGGGGGGGTTACTGCACATAATACACTGACGGGGCTCTGTGTGCAAAAGCTGAGCTGGCAGGCGAGAAATCCTTATGCGCTATTTTCATTTAGGGTTCAGTACATACCGCAGACTTTGGTATATCTATGCATATTGGGCATCAAACTGTTCAGTAGGCCTCTGGTGTTCCTATTTGGGGTGACTTGCCTTTGTACGCAAGAAATTGTGTGAGATAAATGCGGCAAATTGCAACATTTTTAGGCGATTTTCTGAAATCTCATAAAAACCGATAACTTTAGGAAAGCTTTGCGGCTTGGTACTTTGGTGTAGAAAGGACTCTTTACCCTTGTTGGATTTGTCAGAATGTGTACTTTCCAAAAATATATGGTTTTGTGGGGGTCTCTGTATAGTTAGGGGAAGTTTTGGCACATAATACACTGACAGGGGGCTCTGTGTGCAAAAGCTGAGCTGGCAGGCGAGAAATCCTTATGCGCTATTTTCATTTAGGGTTCAGTACATACTGCAGACTTTGGTATATCTATGCATATTGGGCATCAAACTGTTCAGTAGGCCTCTGGTGTTCCTATTTGGGGTGACTTGCCTTTGTACGCAAGAAATTGTGTGAGATAAATACGACAAATTGCAACATTTTTAGGCAATTTTCTGAAATGTCATAAAAACCAATAACTTTAGGAAAGCTCTGCAGATTGGTACTTTGGTGTAGAAAGGACTCTTTACCCTTGTTGGATTTGTCAGAATGTGTACTTTCCAAAAATATATGGTTTTGTGGGGGATCTGTATGGTTAGGGGAAGTTTTGGCACATAATACACTGACAGGGGGCTCTGTGTGCAAAAGCTGAGCTGGCAGGCGAGAAATCCTTATGCGCTATTTTCATTTAGGGTTCAGTACATACCGCAGACTTTGGTATATCTATGCATATTGGGCATCAAACTGTTCAGTAGGCCTCTGGTGTTCCTATTGGGGGTGATTTGCCTTTGTACGCAAGAAATTGTGTGAGATAAATGTGACAAATTGCAACATTTTTAGGCAATTTTCTGAAATGTCATAAAAACCAATAACTTTAGGAAAGCTCTGCAGATTGGTACTTTGGTGTAGAAAGGACTCTTTACCCTTGTTGGATTTGTCAGAATGTGTACTTTCCAAAAATATATGGTTTTGTGGGGGATCTGTATAGTTAGGGGAAGTTTTGGCACATAATACACTGACAGGGGGCTCTGTGTGCAAAAGCTGAGCTGGCAGGCGAGAAATCCTTATGCGCTATTTTCATTTAGGGTTCAGTACATACCGCAGACTTTGGTATATCTATGCATATTGGGCATCAAACTGTTCAGTAGGCCTCTGGTGTTCCTATTTGGGGTGACTTGCCTTTGTACGCAAGAAATTGTGTGAGATAAATGCGGCAAATTGCAACATTTTTAGGCGATTTTCTGAAATGTCATAAAAACCGATAACTTTAGGAAAGCTTTGCGGCTTGGTACTTTGGTGTAGAAAGGACTCTTTACCTTTGTTGGATTTGTCAGAATGTGTACTTTCCAAAAATATATGGTTTTGTGGGGGTCTCTGTATAGTTAGGGGAAGTTTTGGCACATAATACACTGACAGGGGGCTCTGTGTGCAAAAGCTGAGCTGGCAGGCGAGAAATCCTTATGCGCTATTTTCATTTAGGGTTCAGTACATACTGCAGACTTTGGTATATCTATGCATATTGGGCATCAAACTGTTCAGTAGGCCTCTGGTGTTCCTATTTGGGGTGACTTGCCTTTGTACGCAAGAAATTGTGTGAGATAAATGCGACAAATTGCAACATTTTTAGGCGATTTTCTGAAATGTCATAAAAACCAATAACTTTAGGAAAGCTCTGCAGATTGGTACTTTGGTGTAGAAAGGACTCTTTACCCTTGTTGGATTTGTCAGAATGTGTACTTTCCAAAAATATATGGTTTTGTGGGGGTCACTGTATGGTTAGGGGAAGTTTTGGCACATAATACACTGACAGGGGGCTCTGTGTGCAAAAGCTGAGCTGGCAGGCGAGAAATCCTTATGCGCTATTTTCATTTTGGGTTCAGTACATACCGCAGACTTTGGTATATCTATGCATATTGGGCATCAAACTGTTCAGTAGACCTCCGGTGTTCCTTTTTGGGGTGATTTGTCTTTATCTGATCTTTATCAAGAAATTGTGAGAAATAAATGCGGCAAATTGCAACATTTTTATGCGATTTTCGAAAATGTCATATAAATCTGCAAACTTAGGAAAGCTTTACAGCTTGGTACTTTGTAGCAATAAGAAATATTTACCCATTATAGATTCGGGGGGATGTGTATTTTCCAAAAATATATGGCTTTCTGGGGTGAATGTACTTTTTTTGTAGCATTATCCCACATAAAGGATGTAAATGTGTTGATTTTGCAGGAGCTGAAATGATAGATCATATGGGGGTATGTTCCCATTGGGGCCCCTACATGCCACATACTTAGGTAAACCTATACATATTGGGCATCAAACTGTTCAGTGGACCCCTGGCATTCAAATTTAGGGTGTTTTATCTTGGTACCTAACACTATGTGGGAGATAAGATGCTGCAAAGTGGAAGCTTTGAGGGGATTTTTGGAAATGTCATCAAAATTGCTAACTTTAGAAAAGCTGTGCGGCTTGGTACTTTGGAGTAGAAAGACATGGGTACCCATTTTAGATTCGGGGGAATGTGTACTTTCCAAAAATATATGACTTTCTGGGGTGAGCGTACTTTTTTGTAGCTTTATCCCACATATAATGATGTAAATGTGTTGATTTTGCATGAGCTGAAATGACAGAAATGACAGTATATATGGGGGTATGTTCACATTGGGGCCCCTACATGCCACATACTTAGGTAAACCTATACATATTGGGCATCAAACTGTTCAGTGGACCCCTGGCGTTCAAATTCAGGGTGTTTTATCTTGGTACCTAATGCTATGTGGGAGATAAGATGCTTCAAAATGGAAGCTTTGAGGGGATTTTTGGAAATGTCATCAAAATTGCTAATTTTAGAAAAGCTGTGCGGCTTGGTACTTTGGAGTAGAAAGACATGGGTACCCATTTTAGATTCGGGGGAATGTGTACTTTCCAAAAATATATGGCTTTCTGGGGTGAGCGTACTTTTTTGTAGCTTTATCTCACATATAATGATGTAAATGTGTTGATTTTGCAGGAGCTGAAATGACAGAAATGACAGTATATATGGGGGTATGTTCACATTCGGGCCCCTACATGCCACATACTTGGGTAAACCTATACATATTGGGCATCAAACTGTTCAGTGGACCCCTGGTGTTCAAATTCAGGGTGTTTTATCTTGGTACCTAATGCTATGTGGGAGATAAGATGCTGCAAAGTGGAAGCTTTGAGGGGATTTTTGGAAATGTCATCAAAATTGCTAACTTTAGAAAAGCTGTGCGGCTTGGTACTTTGGAGTAGAAAGACATGGGTACCCATTTTAGATTCGGGGGAATGTGTACTTTCCAAAAATATATGACTTTCTGGGGTGAGCGTACTTTTTTGTAGCTTTATCCCACATATAATGATGTAAATGTGTTGATTTTGCAGGAGCTGAAATGACAGAAATGACAGTATATATGGGGGTATGTTCACATTGGGGCCCCTACATGCCACATACTTAGGTAAACCTATACATATTGGGCATCAAACTGTTCAGTGGACCCCTGGCGTTCAAATTCAGGGTGTTTTATCTTGGTACCTAATGCTATGTGGGAGATAAGATGCTTCAAAATGGAAGCTTTGAGGGGATTTTTGGAAATGTCATCAAAATTGCTAACTTTAGAAAAGCTGTGCGGCTTGGTACTTTGGAGTAGAAAGACATGGGTACCCATTTTAGATTCGGGGGAATGTGTACTTTCCAAAAATATATGGCTTTCTGGGGTGAGCGTACTTTTTTGTAGCTTTATCTCACATATAATGATGTAAATGTGTTGATTTTGCAGGAGCTGAAATGACAGAAATGACAGTATATATGGGGGTATGTTCACATTCGGGCCCCTACATGCCACATACTTGGGTAAACCTATACATATTGGGCATCAAACTGTTCAGTGGACCCCTGGTGTTCAAATTCAGGGTGTTTTATCTTGGTACCTAATGCTATGTGGGAGATAAGATGCTTCAAAGTGGAAGCTTTGAGGGGATTTTTGGAAATGTCATCAAAATTGCTAACTTTAGAAAAGCTGTGCGGCTTGGTACTTTGGAGTAGAAAGACATGGGTACCCATTTTAGATTCGGGGGAATGTGTACTTTCCAAAAATATATGACTTTCTGGGGTGAGCGTACTTTTTTGTAGCTTTATCCCACATATAATAATGTAAATGTGTTGATTTTGCAGGAGCTGAAATGACAGAAATGACAGTTCATATGGGGGTATGTTCACATTGGGGCCCCTACATGCCACATACTTAGGTAAACCTATACATATTGGGCATCAAACTGTTTAGTGGACCCCTGGCGTTCAAATTCAGGGTGTTTTATCTTGGTACCTAATGCTATGTGGGAGATAAGATGCTTCAAAGTGGAAGCTTTGAGGGGATTTTTGGAAATGTCATCAAAATTGCTAACTTTAGAAAAGCTGTGCGGCTTGGTACTTTGGAGTAGAAAGACATGGGTACCCATTTTAGATTCGGGGGAATGTGTACTTTCCAAAAATATATGACTTTCTGGGGTGAGCGTACTTTTTACTAGCTTTATCCCACATATAATGATGTAAATGTGTTGATTTTGCAGAAGCTGAAATGACAGAAATGACAGTATATATGGGGTATGTTCACATTGGGGCCCCTACATGCCACATACTTAGGTAAACCTATACATATTGGGCATCAAACTGTTCAGTGGACCCCAGGCATTCATATTTAGGGTGTTTTATTTGGTTACTTTATGACCTGTAGGAGATAAGATACTATAGACTAGAAGCTTTGAAGCGATTTTTAAAAAAAATCACAAATTTTGATAAAAACCAATAACTTTAGGAAAGCATTGCGACTTGATAGTTTGGAGTAGACAGACAGTTGTGCCTATTCTGTATTCCCCAGAATCTGTTCTTTCCAAAAATGTACAATTTTCTGGGATAAACCTTCTGTTAGTGGAATTTTGGCCTTGAAATCCAAAGTATGCAGTTTTTTTGGAGCAGTGCTTTGGGAATTTGGTAGTGTACTGCTGGGAGTTTTTGACCTATACAAGTGAGAAATCTCCATAAAACTATATATATTTGGTATTGGCACGTTCAGGAGACATGGGACTTTCCAAATCAGTTGTATATTCGTGCATAAAATAATTTTTGTTTCTAGTATGTGTGATTATATTATGGAAAATTTGATTTTTTTTGCATTTTTAGACATTTAGAAGCCTATATCTTGTTACAGAATTGGAATTACACAAAAATTCTACCATATTTTGAAAGCTTAGGTTGTTCTGAAAAAAACGATATATTGTTTTCCTTGGTAAACTAAAAGTCCCCCCGAGGAAAGGCCCCTAAAGTGAAACAGTGCAAAATGTTCAAAAACTGTCTGGCAATACAAGTTCCGCTTTGACCAAAATGGCTGGCAGTAAAAGGGTTAAAGGCTGCCATGTTTCTATAGAAGTAAATAGATTTAAAGCAACTTTATTTAATTTTTTCCCCAGTTTATTAAAGTGGAGCAATGTCATTTCTGTTTATGTATGACATTTTCCTGTGACAAATGAGACCGCAACTATTCTCTCCAAGTCTTTTTTTTAAATATTAATATATTAAGAGAATAAAAAAAAGTGGTTGCATCTTTTTGTAGAATTTGAAGATTTGTAATCTGCCTTCAAGATATTCAGGTATTACCTTTTTTTTTAACTGAAAATGTCAAATGACTATTATGAAGGTGCTATAAAGCTGTTTTCTACAATGTACAGAATACTTTATCATTAAATATTACAATATATGTTAGTGGTAGAGATGTGTTTAAGCATTACAATAAGTAAGCAGATTGTATTATTCATAAGGCAACCACGAGGAAAGGAATCCAGCCCAAATAAGCTAACAATACACTTTTAAGTAATTTAAATTACATCAAAAGAATAATTTATCTCATTCAGGTGTAAGTAAGGGGTGAGATTATTATGAAGTGGAACACAATCTAATTGCATTTGTACAAATATTCATCAGTTCCTAGATGAGCAGATGGGCCTTAAAATAGGTTTGAGATAGTAATAGTTGAAATCAAGGGAATTGTCTATGATAATATTTTCCAAAGACAGAGGGTGATTATTAAGATGGGCCTATAACTTGAGAAAGGGCTGTTGCTTTCAGCACAGATGATATATTGCATTGTTAAGCAGTGCAAATGTGTTGCGTGCCTGAATAATGCAATAATCATTTTGGAGGACTTAAGAAGAAATAAAGGGGGAGAGAATTGAAGAATGGTGGTATATGAGAAGTGTGAATAATCATAAAATTACATTATCTGTACAATGTATTTTATTAAAGTAAAAATAACTATATAGTAATGATTAGCTATTGTATTGCAATATTGTAGTTGGTTAAGTAACATTTTATCTTGAGTGGCAACTCAAAGATAAAATCAAATGCTTTAATTTGGTGGGTAAAAAGGTTAGTAATTAGATTAGTGATGAGCTAATTTTTTCGCCAGGCATGGATTCACAGCAAATTTCAGAATTTCGTCATCGGAGAATTGTTTCACGAAACTTCCGGGATAATTAGCCACAGAAAAATTAGTTGCGCGTCAAATTGGATGCAGTCACGGCAAAAAAGGCGTGGTGGTGGCAAAACTGGGCGCGTTTGCGTCTAAAACTGCGGGCGACAAAAAATAGACGCAGGCGACAAAAACAACACTCGACAAATACGTTTCGCGAGTTTTGCGCCGTTTTGCGAATTTTCTTGCCGTTTCGCTAATTTTATGGCAAAGCGAAACGGGACAGATTCGCTCATCACTAGTTAGTAAAAAACATCATAAAAACAGGGCGTCTTCCATTGACATTTACTGTGTTTAAGGAGCACCCTTGCACAGTATGAACAAATGTGATGCACAGTGTTCTTCTTGTGATGTTACCAAATACAAAATTACAAATTATAAAAATACTTTTATTTGCAAAATCTGGAAGGAGAAATATAATCTAACATTTAATAGATGTATTGTATCGGCTTAATAGTCTTTCATATGCTCATATTGAGGGCATGGTAAATGTAATATGTGTGATGACATGGTGCCTGAGGCAGATCTGATCTAGCCTTATATAGAGCCTCTATATGAATATATTTTCAGACCAGGTAATCCACCTGTCATGGAACAATTGGAGCAGATGTTTGTGTCCTCTCTGTGCATTTTGTTCTTCAAACAGAGAATTTTGTTTGCCGGCAATATGTGCTGTAGGCTGAAGGGTATTATTTTGACACACTAGCACACTAGCTAGACACAGACATGTGAGCACATTGTCTCACATTTCATTCTGCTCTTAAAGGAAAACTATACCCCCAAACAGTATAGGTCTATAAAAAAATATATCACATAAAACAGTTCATACATAAAAACCCTGCTTTATCTATATAAACCATTTTCATAAAAATCTATTTTTTAGAAGTGTGTGCTATTGGGTAACCCTGAATAGTAGACAGTGCCCTGGGATCATACAATTTACAGTGCACACATACAAACCAAAGGGACACATACAAGTTAGGTTTATTTTTGGTCAGGTGATCTCTGAGGGAGGACACAGACCATAACAAATAAATAAATATATATATATATATATATATATATATATATATTTAGAAAGAGAGAGAGAGCAGTTTGGTAAGATTCTTTAATAGACCACTTAGTATAATGTAAACTATCTGTTGGTTAAGTATTTATTCTGAGGGTATAGTTTTCATTTAATTATTTATCAATTTTTGAGTTTGTGAATTCAAGTTTGTTTTTCTAAACAAATAAACTTGCATATCGAATGCTCACTTATTTATTGTAAGTTAAACTTGTTCAAATAAAAGTACTCGAATAACTTGAATTTTTGAATTTACACACTTGAAAAAAATATATGTATAGAAACTCACAAGCTTTTAGATGGCAAATTTTTGGGGGGTTTTGCACTTAATCAATACAAGACATTCAAGTTTTTGAACAATAATTCGAATATGAGTTTTTTTAGCGCAAAAAAAAACTTGAATCATGAAAAAAACAACCCAAACTTGACTGTTCTTGCACTAAGTACCAATGCACTCATTGCTTGTATTAATGTGAATGAGGCTTTAAGTTGGCCACACACATGGCAATTTTCAATCTTTCAAGCCATCGGTCGCACGAAAGATCGTTCCAATCGTCCACTAATGTTCAGAGCTGAAACGGCAGATATGGAGGTAGAAACAATAGGATTTCTATCTCCTTCTGCCGATTCAGCTCTGAAGGCTTGTAAGTGATCTTATGATTGCAAGCACTGGAGGAAGCCGGCCTCTGGGCGCACAGAAGAGAAATCCGGCCCGATCTACACCTGAGTGTATCTGTCTAAGTCACTTTGATGGTGATGGATGCCTTCCATCTGCCACAGGGAATGCCTAACCTAGACAGGGAATACTATTACCATACTTATATCTACAAAGTCTGGTAGATAGGATTTCCAATAGAAAGGGAAAGACAATTTCTTGTTCACACTGCTTGCAAGTAATACTTGACTATATATGAGTTGCGGAAACCATACTCTAGAACAGAATTTAAATTATAAAGACCCCAATTCTGTACCCCTTTTTTTCTGACAAACTGTATTTTTTAATGAGATTTCAATTCCTACAAAACATTTTATTGGATCTCACTTCCCAAAATTCCCACTTGTTATTATTGCCTTCTAAGAATCCAACAGCATAGTTATTGCTAATGTACACCTATGCATTTCTGCAGAATGTTTATCTTGTTAGCTGGTAGCAAAGTAAAAAAAGACGCATAAATAACCTTATATAGTCTTGTGGCACAGTAGCTGTGAAGGCTCTGGAGGTAAGGTCTGTCTCTCCCAGAATACTCCATGAGACAGAGCAATTGTGGTGAATACCAGAGGGTGTGTTCTCTTTCCTCAGAAACATAACATAAGACTATTATCATAGATATTGCCATATAATCTAATATATATATTAATCTAATAATAACCAAGTATTGAAGCTGAGAAGGCTCTGTAAGAAAGGTATATCTCTCCCAGAATACAAAGCATATGTTTACTGATGCTGGAAAAACCAGAACAGGTGTTGGGACTTTTTACTTGCCATCTTTGTAAAATAGTGCAAGAAGTAGTAATGAGCTAATTTTTTCGGCAGGCATGGATTTGCAGCAAAATTCCACATTTCAGCATCAGCAAATCTTTGCGTGAAATGGGCGATTGCAATTGTGTCAAAAAAAGACACGCATTAAAAAAAGCTGCATTTCACAAATTTTTAACCGTTTCCCAAATGTTTCTCTCATCACTAGCAAGGAGTGATCTTTCTATCCAGGAAGTAAGAACCAGGGAGTGAAATGGTTCAGCCTATTGGGCAGGATTGGTAATATATTTTTTTTTCTTAAAAATCCAATTACACTTATAACTGTCTTTTTAATTTGTCACACTGTCTCTTTGAACTGATAATAGAAAGAAAACTGTAGATATTAGAAATTTAGTGGAACAAAGAGTAAATATTTTTACACTAATTCTGCAGCATCAAATATAGCGATTTTGCTGTCAGATTTTTTGTAGAACCTGTGCACTAACATACAGTCATGTATACAGGTATGGATCTATTATCCAGAATGCTTGGGACCTGTAAACTTTTCATAATTTAGATCTCCTTACATTAAACATTTAAACATTAAATAAATCAAATAGGATTGTTTTGCCACCAATATGGATTCAAGCATCTTGTTAGAATCAAGAAGAAAAAAGTTTAATTATTACACAGAAAAAAGGAAATTATTTATTTACAAACTATTTGCCTAAAATTGACTATGGGAGATGGCCTTCCCTTAATTTAGAGATTTATAGATAATGTGTTTCTGGATAAGGGATACTGTACCGGAAAAAGGCTCTTTCACATACTTTTAATGTTTAACATAACTGAAGACAACTACAGAGGTATACACAGTTACATATATTTTAAACCCTAAATATATAACTACATTCAAAACAGATCTGTAGTTCAGCCAGGATCTGTAGGACCTTTTTAATCAGCCTTTTATTGACATAATTGTATGTATTAGAGATAACAAGGATTCTTGAGGTATGGTTGGATTTGCAAATGGAAGTATAAGCACTGCTACAGGAGCACTTCAGCAGCATATGTGTAATTTACATCGTTTTTGTTTTTTTGCATGCAAGGATTAGTCTAATCCATGAACATATATTTGCATCATGACTGCAAGTCTAGCTGTGGAACTGCATGTTTATTTAGGCTGGTGATTTATGTAATGAGAAGCTAAAGAATCATAGTTATATTCAAAGACTTTCTGCCCATGTTCATGATTGATGTTTTTCTGAAATGATGCATGTTTCAGTGACCTGTACTTGGCTGATTAACCAAGATAGGGTAGTTGCTTTATTGAGAGGAAAACAATGCTGCAACATCGTCCTGTAGACCTAATCTACAGGGTTAAAGACTTTTTATACCAAAAGGTATAAAAAGGTATGAATTTTTTTCATACTAGTGTAGTTATTTGAGAAACTTGAGGTATCAGAAGAAAATCCAGGAGCACACAAAAAGAATTAGATTAAAAAAGAAAAAAAAGATTAGAAAAAAAAAGATTATTTTTTATATGTGAATAAAATACCAAAATATGGTCCTTTATTGTTAGTTTTTATACTAAACTGTTTACCCAGATGTTTTAGTTGTTAGAGTTAAACTACAAATCCAAGGAAGCACATTTTATATCTCCTTGTAGAAACAGTATATTTATTTAAACATGTTAGGTGCAGTTTAATGGGTGGTGTTTATGTCCTTGTATTTGACCTTGTCTATGTGTTTTATGTCCTTGGTAAATTGGAACAGCCAGGTTACCTTTAGAAATATTAACCATGCACTATCAGGATTTTGCAGACAGGACTATTTTGACATGACTTATTCTTATCTGACAGAAAGGCAGAACTGTTATCTTTCCATTTTTCCCTTTCTCCCTTTAGTCGAGAGTTTGCTATTGAAGTTTTTCTTTGTAAGACAACTGACTATGTAGACGGGAAGAAAATGAACTCCTAGAAAGGTTTATAATAGAAGATTGAACTGAGCTGCTGAAAAATAATTGTGTATCACATAAAAGATAGTATAAATGTGGTATCTGAGATAAAATACAGATGGCAGGTTAATGATTTTAAGCATATTGAACAAAAAATCAGTTTTATAAAGAAATGTATCCATCTTTGTCACATAGTGTGAGAAGTGATTTTGTTGTTTATATATACTTCTAGTAAGGTTCATAAAGCTTTGCTGCTTATTGAGTCCTGTACAAATATTCAAATGAGAATGATTTAATTATGACTTGGCTAGAGCGGAAAGGATAATGTCAAGCTTATTTCTACATACAAGGCTACAAATAAATACATCTACAATGTAAATTATCTTATATCTGCTATCTTTATGTTAATTAAAAAAGGTGTGCCACCTAAAGGAAAAGCATACCTGAACAGATACATGAGACTTTACATCTCTGGAAGCTGGGGATCCATAGTAAAATAGCATTTTCAGCCTTGCTGCACCAGTGTTATCAGGCCCAGGTCTAGGGCGGCACAAATTTAGGGGCGGCATGCGACCTTGCCGCAGTGAAATTTTGCTCCCATGTGGAGCAATGGGGACCTCTCGAACGAAGGGGGGCAGCCTCGGGGCACCCGGATGAAAATTTTGGCACTGAGTGTTTGCACTGTAAAGATTGTAACTAGTCTAGTAACTGATAGCAGTCAGTAAGCAGGTAGCATGTACTGAAGAGCTTGGTTGCCATTTGTTAATACATGTGGGCAAACTTTAGACTTTACATACATTACTTACCCTTCTTTTTTCAGCCAGAAAATGAAAATCTTTGGCAAATTTGCACAGCTCATTACATCATAAAAAGAAGCCATTTTAAAAGAAAGTACATTTGTAATAATTAACCTGAAAAAAAAAATCTGTGTGCTTGAATTACTGCCCAATTAGAAATTCCCCTTTTGAATTTCCTTCTCTGTATAATATGCAGACTGCATTGCTGGGTATTATACCATATTTTAGAAGAGTAGACATGACAGGGCTAGGAAGGCAGAAGGGCCAGACTAAGGTCATAGTGGGGAGGAGGCGGAAAAAGTACTTTGGGTTGCTTGGAGACCAGAGCAGTTTTGAGTCAGTGCACAATTGTTAGACACCCATCTGCCTTAAAATGGTTCAGAGAGAAGGAAGGGGAATTCAATGGTGGAATTCAATGGAGTTTGGCTTCTCCTGGTGGGGTTTCTTGTAAATCACAGCTTGGGGCGGGGGGATGCTTGCCAGAGTGGGAAGGGGCTAGTACCCCCTGGTGTAATGGTGTTTGGTTTAACCTCATGGGTAATGGTCCCAGGAGGAAGGAGTTCGGGGTGAGGCCTACTTATGCCTCTACTTGCCCACCTTAGCGCGGTGAAGCTGGCTGGCCAGCATGGCAGATGGGCCTGTTCACAAAAAATCCCCGGCAAGTATAGATCATCATTAGTTATTAAGCTGTAACTTGTTAGTTTGATTACGCTGTTAATAAAGCTGTGGCCTTTCCATAACCATCCTCGACTGTTGTGTGTATTTTCTTGGACGAATAGGGAAAACGGCAAGTGGCAAAAGTTTACTAAGTGGTCTGGATGACTACATGCCTTGATGCTGCCATGTTCAAAGTTTTCATCCATGGTTTTTACCTAGATAGAAAGATTTTTATATATGTATAAACTCTGTCAGGAAAATTTTGTACACATATTTGCCACAAGAAATTCTTTACCTACTGTTATTTCACAGAGAGCTATTTATAGACTGACATTACATTATTTGTGTGTTGCATCTTAATGCCTGTACAGGTATAGGATCTGTTATCCAGAATGCTTGGGACCAAGGGTATTCCGGATAAGGGGTCTTTCCGTAATCTTCATACCTTAAGTCTACTAAGAAATCAATAATACATTCATTAAACCCAATAGGATTATTTTACATCTAGTAAGGATTACTTAAATCTTAGTTGGGATCAAATACAAAGCACGGTTTTATTTTAACAGAGTAAAAGGAAATCAATTTTCAAAATCAGAATTATTTGATTAAAATGGGGTCTATGGGCGACAGGCTTTCTGTAATTCAGAGCTTTCTTGATATCCGGTTTCCGTATAAGGGATCCCATACCTGTACTTCTTTTTTTTACACAAACATATAGAACATACAATCACACATAAATGCTTGAGTTCTGCAGACGCAAGCAGCACAGGGACTCCCACTTAGCTGCAGAACAGATGGAAAGAACAAGTCATAGTTATACAGCAACAAGCAATAGCATGCCTTCATACTGTATATAGCCTGTTAATAATCACTGTATTGTGTTCGTTCATATATATATATATATATATATATATAAAAGTAAAAATATGTAAATGTATGTTTAGTTGTATGTCATAGTTATACAGCAACAAGCAATTGCATGCCTTCATACTGTATAAAGCCTGTTAATAATCACTGTATTGTGTTCGTTCATATATATATGAAAGTAAAAATATGTAAATGTATGTTTAGTTGTATGTTATCATAAAGGTACAGAACAAAAATTAAGAGTATAATTAAGCGCATAACTAGTTAGGTCAGCACAAGGACAGTTACCTGTAAGGTGTGCAGGGTGTCCCTGGGGTATAAAGCTGGCCATACACGCAGTGATAGTATCATACAAAATCTTGTTTCATCCGATATTTGGTGTTTGTGTGGCAGATCGATGAGGCAACCGATAACGTAAGAGCGCCGGATATTGGTCGTCTCGACGATCAGGAGGGATAAATGATTTTGATGGGGCGCTGTTGCCCGAGCAAAATCTGCTTTTAGGGCTGAAGCGTCAGGTGGAAGTAGAATCCCTATTGTTTCTACCTCCATGTCTGCCGTTTCAGCTCTGAACATCAGTGGAAGGTGGGAACAATCTTTCCTGCGACGTGCCATGGCCCGTAAAGCAAAGGAATAAAAATACATTTTGGACTCACCTACTCTCTCCTTTTCTATAAATGAAATGGTTCTGCTGACATTATTATTTATTGCAGATATTTGACTTACATCAGCATGTTGGTTAGACTGCACATGAAAAATCCTATTTAAGGCTGAACCTCTGTTCATAACAATGCCTGCTGAAATTATTGATGTGCCGATACAAAAGCAGATGTAAAAACATCAGCTAAAGAAGGCAGTCTTTCCTCTTTGCCAATTGTGTGGCTTTCATTACATTTTCTGAGCTTGTTAGCATCTTGTGTTCATGCATTTTTATGGTAAACAAAAGATTTCATTGCAAACGAGATGACAGATTGGGCCAGAAGCATAAACCCAGCCTGCCCAGGAAGTGCAGTGGTGTGTTCTAATAATGGGGAAACAGATGCTCTTAATGTGTCTTTCTCTCTACACCATCTTCTATTAGCTTTTTTTGTTTCTTTTTATCATTGCTTTGGTTGAAAAGCAGTCAGTTCATTACAAATGGCAACAAATGAGGATCACTAAGAGCACTGCTACAAAAACATGTGAGTTAATCTATGTGTCGGATTCAGTTAATTTACATTCTTTAAAAAAAAATATCAGAAGCTCTGGGAAAGGGACATGCAAATTAATTGTTTTGGACTGATAAAAACATTTCTATCTTTTTTTTGGATTGGATTAAAAAATAATGTCATCTAGGAAAGGATTTTTTTATCATTGTGATTTAGGCAGAGAGTTTTACAATGTTAGACATCAATAAAGCAGCGCAGATCCCTCTTCCCGTTATGCATGCTGCTTGCTCTAAGATGAGATTCTGAAAGGTCCATTTTGGACTCTTCTTGTTACTGTTACATTTTCTAGAGAGCTTTCAGTATTCCTAAACTCACTAAAGGTAGCATTTTGTTAAAAAGGCTGTTCATTTAGAGGTCATCTGATGGTCAGCCAAACAGACAGCAAAAAGAGCTGCCATCTGCCATCAGTGGATAACAATAAAATAGCTAGGGCAGAGTTCACCATGCAAGAAAATCTTCCCCATGGTCTTATGTTGACCGAACGTTTACGTTAGCCTCTGTCTACCTACCTATATTCTACAGCACCCTTTCCTATTGCTTATTAGATAAATATATTAGCTGCATTTGCCGTAAATTCATATTTTATGCAATAGTTTTTGTAGAAAATGAAATGTTTTTATGAAATGTTGAATGTAAGGAGGCAGATCCACAGCAGAATTAGATTAGTAGAGCAGAATTATTCAGCCTTTAGCAGCTAGTAACCTTTAAAAATGCACACATTTTGTCAGATAAAATTACTCTGCAGAATTTGCAGTCAGACTAAGAACTACCGGGGAAAATAATTTCATTTACCAATGTGTGGTAACATCTGTCTCAGGAGAAAAATATGAATACAGCATCCATACCATTGCTGAATCTAAAATAAAGGACCAAAGACCAGCCTATGATACCCCCATATGTAATAAAAGGCATTACATTTGCCCAGGTGCACTAACCCTTAGGAACCAATAATATGCTTGCTTCTAAACAGGCGACCAGTAAATTCTCCCTGCTGATTGGTTGCTGTAGGTAGCTAGAACAGTAGAAAAGTTGCACCTTATATTACATGCCCCCTACATTTCTTAAGCCTATGCCTAACTCCAAAGATGTTTTACTAACTGTATAGCTAAAGGATGCTGTAAAGCCCAGGAACCTTGACCTAGACTGTGTATTATACTTCATTGTCCTATAATTTAAAGCAATAAATAATAAATAACTGTGTAAATATGCTACAAATGGTACAACATTTAATAAAATGTTTTTTCTGTTTCTAGTGAACTGGACCTATTTGATAACTTGAAAGAGAGATGTTTGTGCTCCTAGAGTCTACAGACACTTTGTAAGGCAGAGGGCAAAGAAGTGGTTTCCAATAACACTGGTAGAAGAAAAATAAAGTAAGGAATTTGTTTTTCTGTCTTTTTCTCTCTATCATTGTACTAGGAAAATCTCACAGAAAAAAATGAGTTTATTAAAATACTTTAGTAGAATTTAAAGCTACAACACTTTTTTCATTGCATCACATACTGTAAACTACATTCCTGCTCAAGTCATTAGATGTGCAAGGGGAATTTAGTAGTCCAATCTTCTTTCATAACAATAGCAATAGCAGTGTATATATATATATATATATATATATACTGTACTTAAATGTTTGTTATTTGTAACAGTACTGTAAGCAGTATGGTTACATCAGCTAATACTATTCTAAAGAAAATAAAATACCCCTGGCTATGATTGTCACATGGTATGTCACATGATTGGTCATGTCATCATCATTTTTTTTCATTTCTGTGAGGTATTCATTCGTTTCCTTTAGTATTTTAATCCACACGTTGCAGTAGTTTGTTTGGAATATTTCTTTGTGCAGTAAATATGTTTTACAATATCTTGCGTGCTTTCTTAAATCTCATGTAAATACAAGAAGCTTTGTGACACCTGTGTGGGTGTATTCAAGGACTTAGCATATAATTCCTCTTGATAAAGGGCGTCACATTGCCTGAAACATGTTGTGTGTTTTGGTCTGAAATAAATAGCATTTTAGCAGAATTCTGCTTTATGGTGCTCTCCTCTATATTTGGATTAAACAGTGCAGAATGTTACACAGGATTTGCTGTAGAGATTTATTTGCTTTAATAAACACCAGCAAAAGTTAATGATTTATCTTGCTTCTTTTTCCTAAATGTACTTTAAAACTATTAGTGTTATGTTACATAAGGGAGAAATTATGTGAGTGTTATGCATACATATCGATGCATGAACCAGATAACCTAGCTCACAATATCTCTCTGACTTGCATTAGCATTTTACTTGTTGCTTGACCTGTTGACAAATTAATTTTCTTTTACATGTTTTGAAAATAGATATATGTATGTACAAGATAAGGGCAACAAGACTTAGAAAATGCATTTGTCATTAACTGGAAGAATTCTAAATCCTTTGTGTGCCATTTGTCTTTTTGGCTTAGTTATTGTTTTTGTTTTACATCTAAAGATACTTTATAAGGCATTGAGAGGCCAAAAATGAACATGCATGAACACTGCAACTCATTTGGCCCATAAGTTCAACAGGACAATTATGCAACAAAGCAGCCTCTTCTTATCAATTATATATTAAAGCCAACAGAGTTTCCCTAGGGTAAGGACAGCAAACTTACTCTATGGCTTTAATCTACTGCACCTTGTAGCATCCAACCAGACATCCCTCTGGGATGTGTAGGTAATCGTCTGAATTTAGACTGAGTTTCTTTAAATTCTAATACTATTTTCCGGATATAATTATGAAGCAGTATATAAATATATATATATATATATACAAATAGCATAACTAACGTGCATGTAATACTAACATTATTTCTTAAATTCTTCAATAAGAAATTAAAAAATAATTTTCATTTGGTAGTTCATTCATTTTTCCCTCCTTCTGTTTCCCAGAGATTCAACTGTGTATAACAGACTTTAAAATCTTTTTGCAAATAAAAGTTCACAGCCAGATTCATATATAAAGCCAAAGATCAAAATAATTATAGTCCGCTCTCCAGACGTTTCTAGATGTTCTTTTCACATGAAAAGATGCTCAGTAGGAAAAACAACAATTCAATACAATGGTCTTCTGAGCACAACAAACAAGCCTAAGGCACCAATTTTCTCTTACTCCCTCAGTGTGCATTAATGCCAATTACAATATTCAAATAGGGCAGAGACATTATCAACTATTTCAGCATTTAGGTTTTATTAGTTTCATTAATGTGTGAAAAACCAACAGAGCCTAATAATACACACCTTTAAAGCTTCTAACAATCTCTGCTATGTCAATAGTAAAGGAAACATCATCATTTCTAATGAATAGTATGATCACATAACTGATATTAGATGATTTAATAGGTAATTAGTGATGAGCGAATCTGTTCTGTTTCCCTTCGCCGAAAAATTAGCGAATCTTTCAAAAGATCCGCGAAACGGCGAAAAATTTGCAAAACGACGAAAATGTTGTGCGGCTATTATTTTGTTGCACGGCTATTATTTTGACGCCCGCGGCTATTATTTTGTCGCCCACGGCTATTATTTAGTCGCGCGGCTATTCTTTTGACGCCTGTGACTATTCTTTTTTGACGCCTGCGACAATTTTTGGACGTGCGGAAATTCGCCGCAAATCCATGCCTGGCGAAACATTTCGCCCATCACTATACGTAATTGAAATCAATAGATGGATTATATAATGGAAGGTCAAGTTTTCCTGATGATCTCCAGAGCTGTTAGAAGGTAGATGTTGTTTTCATTCCTGCTTGCCACAAGGCTATGGTGAAACTGGTTTGTTGAGTCGTTGAGGTAAAAACTTGAACGCAAAATGAACCAGGGCTCATTTACAAAAGTGGCAAAGTAAAACAAAATAGCCCCAATGTTTTTATATCATGAACCATTACCTACCATAATTGCCTTTGGGCTGGAGCACAAGGACTTACCCATACTTAATATACAGAATACAGAATCTGGAGCCTTGTTAAACAGTATATACTGAATAACAGAAAGGTGCTGGGGTGCCTATGGATGCAGCACATGTGAATATGGACAGCACTGCATTTAGAGTGAGGGCCAACTCTTTCACATTTATTCTAGAAACTTTGTAACCTCTCTAATTTATGACAATATACAAAGATGCAGAGATGGGCCAGTTGATAGCAACCTTTTTTTTATTAGAATGAGTAACATTGTCGAGTATTTGTTCTACAATTAACCATTGAAACTTGCTTCCTGGTTCCAGTGTGCATTCAGACATGGTATCATGGCATTAGAATCCCAGAATTTCCATCTTGTAACCAGCTATTATTTAAACTCCCAGTGCTAATTAGCAGTTTTTGGCAAATGTTCAGGGTTGTGTTTCAACAACACTGGGAAGTTAGCAGGTAGGTAATGGGTTCAAGAGAAGCACGAGGACAGATACAAGTTTGAAGCAAAGGACAAAGACAAGGGAAAATGCTAGAAGGTTCATTGTGTCTGCTTAGCAAATTTGACCTTCAGAAACTGGGAAGTTGGTCCATAAAAATTAAAATAATGTGAAGCTGAACAATAGACATTTTAACAGTTACCAATATTAATAAGTAGTGGTACATCCTACATTGTGGGTTGATGTTTAAAAATTACCGGAAGGATCCAGTTGTTGATCCCTTAAGAATCTTGCAAAAATATATAGCAAAGTGTTCCATTTTTCAAGAAATAATTTCTATATGAAGTAGTTATTATTAAAGCAAATTAAAATGTTTTAGTAAGGTACAACTGTAAAACACAACAAATCACATTCTCTTGCTGCACTATTAAAGATGCCATTTAAGAGTAGGACCTCTTAATAATGCTTTAAATTATACAATTTATCTTGTAGCTGTAGTTGTAGTTTCCTCAACATCTTCTAAACTGCTAACTGCACTGTGAACTATCCAAAACAATTATGTTTATAATAAATCAGACAAGACATTCCTATCCACTATATTTATAGGAATATAAAATGACAGTACTTTATTGTTTGATACTGATGCTAGGGACTAATTGATATTACTGTAATTCTATTTTCTAAAATAATTTCTTTCCTTTAAAGCAAATTCTGGAAGTAGCATGCTTGATTACCTAAGGGAAAAAAGCATGCTGGTATTAAGCGACATAAGGAAGATATCCTAGGAGCTATTAATGACTCTGTGTTACTGCTTTAGATCAAGTTGCAGACAATAACCTGTAATCTGTGTAATCTTCACTTTATACTGAACATTATTTTATTATAGGCTAGTACTACATCAATTAATTGATCCTTCATCTTATCTTTTCCCTCTTACACATTATCTTAGAACATTTCCCTTGTAAAGTAAGCCTTAGTTATCATGTTGAGGCCCAGTTACTTGGTAAAATGAATGTTACTACTTTTGCCTAAATGTGGCAACATTTTGATGAATGTCTTTGAATCCCAAACTGCAGTCCATAACTCCCTGTAAATACACTGAAACAAATTTTGCCATTTGTAAAACTTTGCTTAAGAACATTTTATTAGTGCTGGTGAATAATTGGAACAAAATAAAATATTGACTTCTTCATTTTGTCCTGTAAGAACTCTAGGCTTACTGGGTAACTACCAAAATACAAAATTAAACTGCAGCATACAAGTCGTGTGGCTTATTTATCATGTTTTGAGTTTTATTTTTGTAATTCAAATAAACTCACATTTAAAAATAAGTGATTGCTTGCTTATTTATTAATATGGAAAACTCGTTTGAATAAAATAACTCAAATTTACGAGTTTACAAACTCAAATAAAACTCGAAACTCAAATTAAAGATATGGCTTGACTTTGTCTAGGACAACTCCCATTGACTTCTACATAAACTCTCAAGCTTGTCTTTCCTTTTCTTCATTGATATCAAACCATGTTTTGATTACCAGGTGACTCTTCTAAGAAAATTATTTAATTGATCTTACTCTTGATTCCTGACTAAAAAGTGAAATAAACAATTTTGTAAGTTTGTATATATGTGTCAGCTCATATGTGCATGCATCAGTGTGTAACTGTGTTCTTAGAAGACAGAAAATAAGCATGATTTTTGAACTCTAGGCTCAACTCTCTACGATGAAGTTTACGTATTTAAATAAAGAAAATGTAACTATAGTTTGCCTCTTAACAACATCTGCTCCCATTGGGTATGATGCATACCTGCCAACATTTAAAAATTTTGACTACAACCATGTTTAAGCCACACCCCTAAATGACCATAAAAAAACCAAGATCATACCCCCCCCAGACATGCCATTAGGACCACTGCAGAAATGGGCAATGAACACTACATTAACCCACACATGTCATTAAGATCATTGCAGAAATGGATAGATTGAAAGCTTTGCCTTACCTACACTTGCACAAGCAGAATACCACAAACTTATTCTTCTTTCCCAGTGCTTCCATGCATGCTCTGCTTCTCTTTTCCTAGCTGAAATTTTACTAAAAAATCAAAAGAGAGGGGGGAAATCAAAGATGGCAGAGCATTTAATTGAGAAATGCACATCCATCTTTAATTTTCCCCCTTTCTTTCAAATGAGAAAAACCTTGTCCAGTGGTAATCAGCAAGTTGCAAGTGGCTTCAAACCGTAGGTGGGTACTAAGTGGGACATTTAAATTGTATTTCAGGACTGCTAGTTCTGTAATGAAAATTGGGACTGTCCCGCAGTAGGTGGGACAGTTGTGAGGTATGTGTGATGTCGTAAAAAATATAACACACCTAATCAAAGAGAAAACATACATGACTAAAGAGACCGGAGACTATTCACAATTAGTCACTATTAGTCACAAATATAGCTGATTGCAAACAAATCTTCATATATATAAACTTTTATATAAATAAAGAAAAAATAAAAAAAATAAAAGTATGTATTATTGGAAAATCAGTCCTGCCAGCAACTGGATCCCCACACAACCTTCTTTGAATACCCCTTTAACTCATCCCCTGTAAGTGTATAGACATTTTTAAATAAGAACATAGAAGTATAGATTGGCTTTTTTTTATCATACACTACACCTTCCTTCCTTTGTGGAATACACATTTTTACTTTTGTTCTGCCTTTAAAATTGCTTATGCATTTCTAGTACAATTTTAAAGGCACTGTACAACATAAGAAATTACGAAAGATATAAAAAAAACCTCAGCTTTCTGAGGTCCTTATGAAGTACTGACTCTAAAAAGAGGTCAATGAATCATTACGTTCTGCTGGATCAATTTAGCTTCTCACACAAGAGAAATGACTTCATTGTGTCTGTGTCAAGGGATCATTCTCATTCTCATGCTAGCCATTTTAGTCCTGGTGTATAAGTCAGTTAATGATGATCGACTGATCAATAATCATTTTCTTACACAGAGAGTTTGTAGTGCACAGATTTCTCTGTAGAAAAGAGGATCTAAACACATTTCAGACCCCAAGGGGCTTATAATGCTAATGCAATAGTTTGCCATCATGGAATTTGGAGCTATATGCAATGTTGTTACAGTCACTGTGACTGCTGGTCTTGTGGCCTTTTTGTAGAAGCTAGCAACTTTCAAGGTTGCTTATTTATTAAAGGGGTAAACAGCTAGAATAAATATTTTACAAAAAAACCCTGATCTGACACAGATCAATTATAAAATTTTTATACTTATACTGTATACTATACTTTTATGAAACATTGGAGTTGTTTTTTGCAAGTGTTTTAAGACTACAACATTTTAGGTGGGGGTGCAAAAAGTGACTTTTCTTGTTCTTGCGTATTCAACTGTATTTGTTTTTTACATTTATTGCCATTTACTGGGGTCAAAAATATAGTCAGTTTCTGTTAGCTTTAAACTGGAATTTAATAAATACAGCTTAAATGCAAAGTGCCTGCCAAGACATTAGTTTGGATTGATATATCCTGGATAATAAATGATGGTCAGGAGGTTTTTATTCTGAAAAGAAGGTAGCTTAAATTAAAGAATCCACTGCACTCTATTTTGGCATTACCTTTATATTATAATGACAGTTATCATCACTAATACCATCTGAACAATGGAATCTGTCCCACAGCACAATGCAGATTTGGCTTTAAAAACAAAGCTATTTTCTTGGCTAAATGTTACCTAAACTGTGTGACAATTAATCATTCATTTCATGTATAGTGCCAGTTGTAGCAATCCTAGCTGTTATTTGCAGGGACATTTTTGAAGCATTGGAACGGCACGTCAATGTCGGCAGTTCTTTTATGCTGCAAATTACATCCCCAATTTATTTTGGATTTCACACAGACTGTCATTGTAATTGTAACAATGACTCATCTATTTCTGCATAATTTAATTCTGTCTTCATGTTGTTGCCGTGAAGAACAGTTTTTGAGTAGTATTATGGAATATACATTGGACTATTCCCAGATAGGTAATATGACATTCATCCCAGCATTTATGTGGCCAAAGAGGGACACATTGGAAAAATCTTTATGAAAAGCTCCAGCTACAGAAAGAAAAATGCTAACATGAATGTGTCATATCAAATTAAAAAGAACATAATGTCCGAGTTAGCTTTCAAATTAATTTTCATTTAAAGTGACAAGCAATACGCAAAAAAATAGAGCAATGTGTAATAAAGGGATACTAAAATTGTCATGCTGAACTGTTTCCTTCGCATGGCTAGACATAGGTTTAAGATGGATCTTTGTGCTGACTATAAGCAAATGTTTAGGGTGGTTCTTGTTCACTATTTACTTGTTTTTTACAATTACTAGCAGTTCTTTTTATGACACCAGAACAAATTCACTTGTTGAGACTGGAGATCTATTAAAATAATGAAGTGGTCTATTCCACCAACTGAAATAAATATTATGCATAAATTATACTGAATTATTCTGTTTTTAAGTGCAAACCTTACTGTGCCCTTTACAATGGCTTATTGGTAAGTCACATGACCACTGAAGCTTAGTGGTTAATATGGAACACGCAATTCAGTTGGCCCTTTGATCCCTTGTGTTTACAGTGGCTGACTTTTTGTCATAGGCTACATCTGTCCATGAGATGGTTAAAATCATTGTAATGGTGTAAATAAAATTACTGCATTAGGTTTTCTAAAGTTCTAAATTTAGGCAAACATCTTAATGTATATTCCTTCAACAAAATGTATATTAATACATCTTTCTCTGACAAGGAGAGAGATGTGAAAGGGAAGTGATGATTCCATTGCTTTTTAGTGTGAATATGTTCTCGGGAGCTAATTAAAACTGATTTCTGTGCCTAACATTTCAAATGAACTACCTGGCACCTGCCTTATGTGGGAGACCATGGATTTATTTTGCAGCAAATACTATTGAAAGTAATATCCCCTAACAATAGATTTTTTCTTTTAAAGATAAGGTTAGATGTTTTAAATTGACTATTAAACTGAAACATCATATTCATTTTGCTAGACATGCATTGAAATTAATGTAAAGGGTGCTTATAAAGAGTGTCATATATAGAAATTGTTAATAGTGATGAGCGATTTTTTTTGCTAGGAATGGACTCACAGCGAATTGCCGCATTTCACCACTGGCGAATTGTCTTGCGAAACTTCAGTGAAAATTTGCCGCGCGGCCTTGTCAAAATGGGCACGGTCTCGTCAAGAAAAAGGGTGGCAAAAAAATAGCCGCAACGACAAAAAATAGATGCAGACAACAAAAAAATAGCCGCGGATGACCCAAAAAAATTGCGCACCAAATGCGTTTCGCTAATTTTTCGCCGTTTCACAAATTTTCTTGCCGTTTCGCGGATTTTATGGCAAAGCAAAACGGGACAGATTCGCTCATCACTAATTGTTAATACTAAATTTAGATTTTTAGGGTAAAGTACTGTACAAAAAGGAGAAACATCATGTTTGTCTTATTGCTTTATTAAGTATGGTGGCTTATGCTACAGAAATTGTACAAGATATTTGTATTTATATATATTGAAGTACAAAACAGGAAATGGCTGACATTAAGAAAACCTTTGTATTCTAGAATGATTCCCTATAAATGTATTTGACTACCAAGAATCACAATCTGGCCTTTGCTTGACAGCTTGTTAGTATTTTTACCATGTTGCAGTAAAGATAGCATGTTTTGCTTCCATCTGCACTCTGGTCTCCTTCCATAGACTTGATCATGTTTTCTGTTATCTCATATAAATTGAAGGTCACAGTCATAGTTTAGGCTTTTAGATTGTATTTTAGCATCAAATAAACGAATGAGCTTCTTCTTGCTTTGGGTTACTGACAGAGGTCAAAGACTGTCTGTGGGAAGGATGTGCGGTGACAGAAACTAAAGTCATTGATGTGTTTCTATTTAGTGACTTGGCTAGCTTGTGTACGTAGTACTGCTGATTGCAAATATTTTTTTAAAAAAAAATTATATAGTCATTCTTGTTTTGGTGAAAGTCATTGCAACCATATCTACCTGCATAAAGTATTCTCAATACAGGGCTATTTTTCTGCAAACATTCCACATTTGAAAGGTGAATTCTGATTTTAAAATGGTTAATTTTGTTATTATGGCATATACCTGTTGCTTGATTCATTTCTTTTACAGAGAGAATAATTGTGTTCACATTATAGTTTGCTAATGAACCTAACATTATACCTGTATTGATTTCATGTATATGGTTCTTTCCCTATAATTATTGAATTTGTCTGCCTCAGCCTATTTACACAGAACTGGTAATTATGATATTGTTTGTAGTGATATATATATATATATATATATATATATATATATATAATTTATTGTTATTTGTGTTGTGAAATATACTGTAGATTACATACAATCTAATTTGTAAATGCATCTGCCATATTCATTACATTATAATGCTTAGAGTTGGCATAGCTATACCTAACTCTCCCCTCCTACATACTCAGCAGGCAAGTTCTGGCATTTGAAGAGCAAGAAACGGAAAAAGATGGATGAAATAAAATATTTTGTCATCAATTCTAGTGATTTCTTGGCAGAACTTTTTCCTGGCATCAGAATGCTGCAAATCATTTTTCACAATAATTAATTGGAGTCATACTGCAGGTGGTGCAGCCATGAAACTCTCCAAGAATGGTGATATGTACATCCCGAGACAGACACTGTAGTAAATAATGTGTATAGATTATATGGCATTTAACATCTTTTTAACTTTGTCTATGCGAGTTCCTAGAAGAAAACATGTTTTTCATTTATATAAAATACTCATTTAAATAATTGTAAAAGTATGCCTATATGGCACAGCTGTTTTGATAAGGTTGGAAAACATACCACTAGTGGCGAGAAAATTTTTTTGGCAAGCATGGATTTGCAATGAAATTTCGCATTTCGTCACTGGCGAATTGTTTTGCAAAATTGCTTCAGAATTTCACAGTAAAGATTTGCGGCAGCATAAAAAAAGGTGTGCAGTTTAATAAAAAAGAGCAAGTTTGCGTAAAAAAGTCATGCAGCACAAAAAGTTGCATGGTACCTGTGTCTCGTGCAGTTTCTGAAATTTTTGAGGACAGATTCACTCATCACTACAAACCGCTTACAATACCTTGATTTTGTTGAATGAACTATAAAAGAGTAACGGAAAACTATTTTATTGAACAAAACATTGCCATTTTTTAGGCCAGGCTTCCAACTTGATATATAAACTGTAAACATGCATAGGGATAAGGCATGATGCATATTGTTGCCATGGCTTTATACCTGTAAAAATAAAATGTATGAAATAATCAGTATCCATACTCTATATGTGTGTGCTTACATATTTGCTTGTGTGTGTATAGGGCATACTGATAATACTCAAATATAAATCTGCCTTGATTCTGTGCCTTCATTCAGCATTAGAAAATGAAAGGTTCTCAAGCTGCGCATAGAATTAAGCATCATCTAAATCTATGCATATTATTTCATGAATTTAGGTCACAACTGCTAGACAGCTCTTACAGTTCGCTACGCAGATGCTGGCCTTCCCAGAAAATCATGCCCCAGTTACTGAGCAGAAATAAGTGAACTGGAATAATCAAAGGGAAAAAAAATGAAAGGACATTGTATTGTAGCGTTAACAGCTCAGTGAAAATGAAATATTTAATTTAATGCATACTTAATATTTAGATTGTATGTATTAGCTTTCTTTCAAAGCCAGTTGCACCTTTTAAAGGGATACTGGTCATAGAAAAATTGTGTCTCCATTTTGGATGAATAACTGCCTTTAGATGTACCATTGCTTTTGTATAAAGCTTCTTTAAGCCTATCTCTTTCTCATAGTTAGTGTTGGGCTGCAAATGATCATTAGAGTAGCAAGGCTGTCTGCAGCTTGACACTCCATAGAGTGAGAGAGAGAGTTATCAGCATGTGGAGGTAACCTTGAATAATATATGTAATACATTCAAATACCTTTTGCAAAACTCAGTATTCATGGAAAGGAGAGCAATCATTAATGTGAAGTTTTTAAAAATATATAGATTTCACTACCACTATTTTGAACTGACTTTCAGAGCCTTAACAATATTAGATCTGTATGCAAGCCCTGTCTCCCTTACTATTAACTGTACGAAAGGTAGAATCCTGCACGACTAGTCAAGTGTTCTGCAAACAGAGATTGCTATGCATGGCCTACAGAGATAGGGATAAATCATGTCTGACACAAGATCATGCTATAGATTTTCTCTACAAACAGTTGCCTATTTAATTCTGGTTAAACCTTGGAGCAGATCCATGTACTACATTTTGGTGAGGCTAAAGAGAACTATTGGGGGCCTTTTAAGCCATTTGGGGAAGTAATTGTGTAGAAATCTTGTATGGTTAAAGAGATCATATTGCTTCTATATTTATCATTTATTTTATATACAAGTCCCTGGCAGCATACCCTGCTTTGCAACATTAGTTCAATGAATAGAGTTTGTGCCAAACATATGTTTTGCCTTTTGTTTTTATTAAGAAATATTGGGGCTTTTTTACATTCTGAAGTACAGTTGAGCTCACATGGATGCAAGCAATTTGTATATGGAATCCTTTGTTGTATTTCAGCTATTGTGGCTGCCCATCTCTTTATGAATAAAATTAAATGTATAATTATGTGATCCTGAATGGTGGTGGCAATATGACCCTGATAAGGTGTTTTGTGTATAATTGGTTTGTAATGTTTTCATGGAGCATTTTTAATTTATGAATCTATGACTAGGGGATTTGACATGACAGTCCCTTAAAGTTGTTTTTACTAGATGATGGAACTTTGTATAAACTTCAGGTAGAAGCCCCACACTGCCTCTTTGAAAAGGCCAGAAGGGTCCAAAAGCATACATGATTGCTTCTACTATCTCTGTGCTGAGAAGCAGAGGCAGATGCTTGGCTGCAATCCCTATGGTATATCAGGTGTATGTGAGTTGATACCATGATATCCATGTTATAGTGTAGATGTATTTCAAAGACACACTGGTAATTTAGTTTGGATTACTTGGACTTTAGATCTTTACATCAGATGCTGCTATAGGGATCATCACACATTCTGCTGTGTGGTTGGGATAGCGTTGTTTTTAGTATTGTAATGCTAATCAAGTGTTTATAGGATATGTATAACTTTTAATAAAAAAGCTGAAAATGTGCTTTTGTTAGTGACATTAGTCAAGCTGCTAGCACAGTTATTTAGAATTCCGTTAAGATAAATATTAAAGAATTGTTTAATTGGCAACCTGCGATGCATCCTTGATGAGAGTCCAGTGGGCTGTGTGGTCCCCAGATAATGGCAGTAGCAGCTGTTACTGTTTGTTAAAAGTGCCAATATATTACATGCAAATCATTTTGGTTTTGAGGAGTTTTTTTTTATTGCTGTTACTATATAAAAATACCTATGACTGTGATTTTGGTAGTCACCTTTTAAATGGACAGTTTTTAGTGTTGTGTAAGGTATGCAAATTAGGCCTTAATGCAAAAAGTTGAGTATTGTGCTGGTATAATGTATTTGGGAATGTAATGTAGAGGAAGGGATTGCAATAAATGTTTATAAGATATATATGGGGTTATGTAATATAAATTTGCCCAGGACAGTAACCCATAGAAAGTAGCAAGTAGAATTTACTGCTTAAAAGAAAACATCTTATTGGTTGCTATGGATTACTGCTTCTGGGCAACCTAAGTGATTTTTATTACATATGGGGGATATAATGCTAATTATTTCCTACACTTAATTTATATTCTTCATCTGTTCCCTGGCTTGTGTGATGTGTCACATGCAAATTCTTACAGAAAATTTCAAGTTTGTATTAAGTAATTTAATAGCATCATTAAAATAAGGCATACAAATCTTGAAATCTGGCTCGCTAATCTGTCACATTTTCAGAATTGTAAAGTTAATCCACTGGATGTACTTAATTCTGCAGTGCTTAGCAGCTGTGCTGACATTTTACGTTTAGGGTCAACACCTACTTATCAAATGATTGCTAAAGGCTAAAGTATGAAGATATGTAGAAAAATTAGAAAAAAAAACCTCATTCAATTATTTTTGAACATCCAAAGACTATATAAAAAGACAGCAACAGAGGCAACTTGAAATTGAACATAGTAGTGATGCACAAAGATTGTATTAACAATATAAAAGGGAATGATTAAAGGTGTCCAAACTTTTTTTAATGGGTTAAATTAAACAACTTACACATTATGGCCTTAAGTGGCTTTATTTAATATAATATGTCACAGATTATCTATTTCCATATCTACAAAATTATTCCTTCAGTAACTATAATAATAACCTAGATTATCTTGATTTCCCTCTAATACACAATACCCAAGCTTTCTTTTCTCCTTTCATCTTCTCTACAGTCTTTTTCTATTCTTTCCTGTAGTAATTGGTAGAATAAAAAAAAAACATTTTTTTATTCAGCTACATTTTGACATTTTGTTAGAGTAAACAATGGTTTAGTGCAGAACAATATGAACATGAAATATTATCTTAGGGTTTATGTTATTCTCCATTCTATCTTCTGTGACATTTAGATCAGATTGGGAAAGAAGGTATTCATTGATTTACATCTTGCAGTTCTTTTCAAGTTTACTTTTACTTAAAATGAACAAATAGATTTAAGGAAGCCAAATATTAGTAACCAAGTAGAGGGGATCTTAAAGATCTGAACATAGTTTAGATTTAGTTTACACACATAGGGGCCGATTCATTAAAACATGAGTTCGAATCCCAAATGGGAAAAATTCGGATTGGATACAATAATTTCTGAAGATTGCAAATATCATGAAACTGCTTACGAAAAAATCATATTAGTCACGATAATATTGTATAATATAACTAGGGTATTTTCAAATAATATCTTTTTATGATCTTTTTTACATGTTCTCAATTTTTAGCCACAGCAATAGGACTAAACAGATATTTAGGTGCACATGAATGTTGGCTGCACTCTATCTCTCCTGACATTAATATTTTCAATACATAATAAAAATACAAGTTAAAAAAAAAGAAACAATGTATAGTAGTCCTTGTAATCACAACATTGTATGTATTTCTAAGATTAAGTTGGAGTCTGAAAATAAATCAAAGAAGTTCTAGTCAATATAGAGCATCAATTAATGGCATAAATGAACACCAATTCCCCAGAACTACAAAAACATTGAGCAACTAAGTCTGGTCTAACAGAATGCTTGCATTTCAAATCTAAATCATAAAGTGGACATGCTCATACAGTACAAGAGTATAATGTATGTTGCAGTGAATAAGCCAAGAAATACACAGTACCTGGAGGTGTTAGGTGACTGACAGTCATCCTATTTGTGTTAGTTCAGGTCTGAGTTTATAAAGAAAGAAACATCAGCATCACCTCATTGCTGAATTCTCCCACTACGGGATTAGCAGTTGAGTCAGAAGTAGTTGTCACAGATCATTTTATGAGAATGTTATCAGTTATCAGTGGCAGTCTTAAAAGAAAATGTTATTAGTCAGTTGACTTTTTTCCCTGTACTTGCTAGCTGAGCAAAATACATTCATGTGCAGACACATGTATAATGCTATGAACTGTTCAAAGTTTGCAAGCAAAGGGAGGATTAATATTAGTTTTGCACATATTTTTTGTAAAGACATTATACTCTATAAAAGACATCCTATAATAAATGAATAAACCTTCATTTTATTATTTTTTATAAAATATCAGTGTAGAACTATACTATATAGAACTAAAATGGTCTAGGAGAAGATATGTCTTGTTTAAAAAGTTTATGTGCTTTGGTGCAGGAAAGCACACAGGCAGATGCAGTGACATATTTTTTTTAAACGCAAAGATGCTCATGATGATCTATAGATAATGAGCCGTGACAAGTCTGGAATTGATGAACCACACGTTTTTCTTAATAGAAAACAAGTAAATCCCAGTTCTATCTTAAAAGAAAGAAAAAAAAAAAAGTATGCTTTGTTTAACCAAGGACTAGAAAAAAAATCTCTGTCAAAAGTTGGCATAGATCTGCTTTACTGGTTAAAGTACAAAGTTTAACAAAATATAGAGAAATACATTTACTTCCCATGTCCCCAAACCTTTCACGGTGGTTTTATATCCCAGCACATACTCTAACTCTACAGGTACTTTATCTCAAGGATAACAGAAATATATGCATGGTACCAGTAAGTTTTCCATTGAACAAATCTACGTTAGTTTTGCAAAGCTGAGTAGTGTGTAGTGGTAAGTTCACCTATTCTATCACAATATATTGAAACTGGTAATTAATTAGGGCCTCACTAGACCTTCTACACTCCTGCCCCCCTGCAAGTGCGGGGTCTGCTTCCTCTGTAGTTACACCTCTGGTCCAACCATTAACCACTTGAAAACTGCACATTTTGTACAGAAAAAAAGGTGTTTCTGAAAATGCTCTTATTATTTTACCCACAAAAATACACCACCTTTAAGCAGGTTGTACAAAATGTGATATGTACAATACTTACAATGCTGTTGAATAAAAGTATGTTGCACTGAGTTTTTTTAGGCAAATGTTATTCTGCTCTTATTACATTTTCCATATAGTGTATTATCCTGTAATAATAGCAGTCGGAGAGATGAAGACATTTTCTATAGAGACTGGCAGAAGGTATGTTAAGAGAGAGAGAGAAAGAGCAAGGCATGAAGAAGTAACACAAAATAAAAAAGAGAGAGAAAGCTTATTCTATTGCATTTACTGACACTGGCCATATTTACATTTGAGCAGTATCCCTCTGCAACCAGTCAATGATTAACTATGTTCAGCCAGCTACAGAAACAAAGCAAATGTTTGGTTGCCCTAGCTTTCTGCACTAGGGAAAACTGGCCAGTTAGTAAATGTGCCCCACTTTTTTATTGTGGTCCAAACAGTTCACTATTCACTTACCCGGTACATATAGCCTAGTGATATGCAATATGATTCTTATGGCTTTGATGGTTGAAGGCTTTATGGTTAACATATTGGTTAGCCAATACCATTGTTGCATGTAAGTTGTCCTAATTACCCTGACAAATGTGTGTGTCTTTAATGACAAATGAAGTGGTTCCCTCCTTCAACCAATTCCTCATGTTAAATTACAAAGCTAGCAATATGATTAAACCGACTTCTCTGACTGCACATCCTTATCAAACACTGGTTTGCCTGACAGATCTAATCACTATGAAAGGTCTAGGCTTCTCTTCTTTTTATTTAATTATCTGACACTTTTTAACTGCAGTCTGGCAGCTATAGGCATGTGGATTTCATTTTGCTCATATCCTTTTTTGAATGGTAATATTGATAACAATCGCTTAGGGTTTATGTCTATCTGATTCCAAAATGTAATAAATGAAATAAACCAAAATTAAGTAACTATTTCCATTAGATGGGAAGTAACCTTATTTTAAAATTATCTGTAGACAGGGCCGGAATTAGGGGTAGGCAGAAGAGGCACCTGCCTGGGGCGCAACAATTGGGGGGTGCCAGGCAGGAACCTCTCCTGTCTACCTTTATACTGTGCTCCCTTGTCATTACCCCCCCCGGTTATCATAACATGGTGGGGGCAATGACCCCCCCCGCAGGGGCGAGGTGGCATACCAGGTTGCCTAGGGTGCCCAGTCGCTTGACCTGCCACTATCTGTATACTTAATTAGCCAGGACAGAATAGAATAATGATAATGCCAAAAGTCATGTTGCATGGAGAGAGATGCAGAATGTAGGATGGAAAAAGCAAAGCAAAGAGAAAGAGAGAAATAGAAAAATGGGGAATTTGGTATGAAACATTATGAAAGATCAATAAATTTAGTACCAGGACAAAGATATATGTTCCTTTATGAAATTCTGTTGATTTTGATGAGGCTCTGGAATGTAGTGATTAAAAAAACAAAATTTTTTTTTTGGTGGATTAAACTTTGTGGAATTAACAATAATATTGCGTTTACGACAATGACTCCTTAATGCCACACCTCCTCTGATGAAGCAACCAATGGACAAAATGTGCAAGGAGGGCAGAGCATGGGGTCATATGGCACTAGGAAGTACCTTGGTTGTTTGGTATGGTATTAATTTTTGTTGAATTTTTAATGTAAATATCCAATAAATGTTCTGTTTGTAGCACTGCTTAATTGTTGTTTATTTAATTATTGTATATTTAAGATACAAAAAAAAAGGGAAAATAAGTGAATTCAGTTGCAGGACTAACTTATCTGTGCCTTTAAAAAGATCCATTCATTTTGATGATGCTCTGAAATGTAGTAAATAAAAAAGAAATTACAAGCCAGGTTATTTTGGTGGATTGAACTGTGTGGCATTTACAACAATTTATATGTTTATATAAATATACCTCAGTATATTTTTAAATTTAAAATATTCTGAATATATCTTATTCATGTAGTGATTCTTAGCCTAACTAGTTGACTTGGGCATTACTGTGGTTAGACTGATACAGTATGTGGGAAACTTGGTCAAGCCAACAGGGGAACATACCAAAATTGGGACTGGTTTTGCATATTGTATAGACTAGAGTTCCTCAAAGTTTTCTCACCTATTTTAATGACTTAAATGTTTAAAGCCTTGATGTTTAATTTGGGAGAAATAAATTTAATTTTGCATCAAAACACCCTCCAAATTACTTGAACCAAGATTGTCATAAGCATGCAGATGTGCTTTTGTGTGTGTGAGACCTTTTTTTCCACTTTGACTAATCCCTTCTGATCCACGTTAGATAGATCACAGTTTGCAAGGAATCAGTAAGTAGTTGTGTAACTAATGCTTTGGAAAGCTGTGTGCAAATAGCTTTGTCTGTTTCAGAATCATAAGATGGTCAGATTAGGCTCATTCACACTTTAGAACCAATTTGTTCTGCACAGTCTAATGGGAAAACTTATCGTATCATTTTGAGCTGTTCCAAAATAGAGTGCTCATGATTTTCTGCATTAATTTCTAGGGCAACTGTTAGATATTTTATTTTAACCATGTAATTTTTATCTGGAAACATCCACAAATAAAGCTGAGATGAAAGAACCTGTTATTAATTTTACATAATGTATTAATAGCTGATCATAGTTACTAGGGAAGTCCATAGAAGTCCATGTGTCATATTTCAAAGCAAGACAATGGTGTCTATAATTCCATGATAAATAATTTGTTCAACAGATCTCGAAGTGTAATATTCGAGCAATTTTTTTAAAATAAAAAAGCACTCTCTTTTTTATATGATGCTTTTTTTAACAATGGTTAACTTTGCATCTAAGCTTACAGTTTCATATATTCCCACAAGGCCATCAGCATCACACTGTTTTCTCTATGGATATTTTATAGTTTGAGGCTCCAAAATCTAGTTTTGAAGGAGCCAAATCTGTGAATAAAAACTGCAAAGCCATGAAGAACATTGTTAGCTATGCACAAAAAGAAACCTTCAGTTGCTATCTCAGTGATGATTTGCATTTCCATAGCAAATAAATTATTCACAAGGAAGTTGTATTGTTCATGTAACCATTGTTAATACTGCAGAATGTTTTTGACATTTTTCTTTCATCTGCAACTGCCTAACTACATACTTTTGCCGGTTAAGCATTTATAGTTTTACATGCATAGTAGTATTTTCCATCTAAGTTTAAAGTTCAGATGCTTTGCCTAAAGTTTCTCCCAGACTAGCAAAGAATGAGTCTGTGAAACGTACCTAATGAAACCCATTAAGCTCATTATAGTAGGCAAGCAGGGGTATCACTGTGACAGTCTTGATTGATAAGCTGTAAACCGCATTGTAGTTGCATTCAGTCAATACATTTTACTGATAAAATCCATTGGCCAGTGGAACTCCAGAGCAGGTATCTCATCATACAAATCCTTTTGTGTATTGTCTCACTGGTGTGCATAGTGCAGATATCAAATATAGGATAAATATGAAAACACTGGTGTTGCCAGTCAATTATCGCTGTGCTTGAAATTTTACAATAACTTCCTTCTCTTTAATTATCTATGCACAGTGCCTGAGTCATGTTCTATATCACATTAAACTTTATGGTTCATGCCCAATAAATATGTTTCTGATTTAAAAGCTTCTAGAAAACAAGCAGTGTTCTGAAAATTAAGGATCTGTATGCATACATCAAAGTAAGGAATGTAATGGAAATATACTTATCTACTTCAAAGGAGCAGAAAAACTGCATAAGAAAAATATTATTTTGTATTTTTTAAGCCATTATTATTAATAAGATTTGCTGAAACATAGTTAAAGAAGAAATCTATTTTGTATGCCTGTAATTATTCATACAGCCTCTATCTATCTATCTATCTATCTATCTATCTATCTATCTATCTATCTATCTATCTATCTATCTATCTATCTATCTATCTGTCTGTCTAGCTATCTATATATCTATCTATCGTTCTGTGTAACTTAACATTGCTAAATCATGTGGCAATGATTGTTGCAACCCAGCAACATACATGCATTATAAGTGTCCGTGCTTTTTTGCAAGTAACGTGGGAACCATGCCTTAGTTTAATAAGATCCTGGAAAAAGTCCTTTGTTTCTCTACCTCTGCTTTGTTTTCGGCTTCTCACCATTTGCATCTCTGCCACCATAAGCATGGTATGTTGTTAAGATTTCTCAGTTTTTAATTTGCATGTTTAATTTGAAAAGGTTTTCATATATAATCAAATCTAAGCTGAGAAAAGGTGGGCCATACATCACTAAAGCTATTGTATCATATATTTGTTTATAGGACTATAGGGGAAAAAGACAAGAAAGACGTGTCTAGAATTCTACAATTACAACCGACAAGATCAATAGGAAAAAAACAAAAACAATTTTAAGACTCCTGTGATGTAAAATGCTTGTATTTGAGGGTCAATGAGAATTCAACTAAGGAAATGTAATGGAGGTCATTTCCATACCAAGATACATACAAGGGCGGTCTTCATGAAAATGTTAAGGGCAATGCTATATAATACCAGATGAGTAGAGAAGTAAGTGTTGAGCTTAACTTGCTTTATAGAATCAGTGGATGAACATTCATTCCCCTGTGCTTTGTGTTTCTAACTGGCACATCTTCAGCCATGGTCTGATTCATTATCTTGAAACACAAGCCTGTTTCTGATGTTTTGCAAGGCAGTTTGAGGATACACATGTACTGCAGGGGGGTAGCCATGAAACTTCTTTAAGATGCTTTAGGATGGAAGCTGGACAAGATCATAAATTGTATAAGATGATTGATCTATTCTGATATAATTACTGTTCTTGTAGAAAGTCAGTGTTTAGAATTTAGAGTTTAAAATACTATTAAAACGTCTTTTAGATGTGTACTAAAATGTAAAATAAACCAGTCATTTGAATCAGCTGATGCCCAACGGATTTCTTTTAATAATTGTTTGTTTTAAAATTGGGAATTGTAATGTATTCACTGTATATGCAATATGTTTCATGGTTTGTTAACCTATTCTCACATTTGCTAAGCGTAGTTAGAACTTCATCATGTGCATATGTCTTTCTTCACTTAATTTCAATATAACGGCAGGCTGTTTCGGAAAACCAAAAATCTTGGGAATACTTTTATTGCATGGTTTAACATGAGAGGATGGATTAACTTAGAATCTTGCTCTAGGTAATTTCAAGGTTTTGTAGTTCTACTTAAAGTGCATCTCTTGCTGTAATTGTCTGCTGGTTGAAAACATTAAAATATTTTACTTCAAGGACCAGAAAGCATATTGAAGGCTTGAAACATTTTTATTTAATAAAAATATATCATTATTTGATTTTAAAAGCAAATTTTCTTCATGTAGTCTAAATTCCATGCACTAGTACTGTAGGTAGACTGCAGAGGTGCTATAATTACCTGTTACCAAGGCTACCACTTACTTGGCAATTTAGCAGTGGCTCCTGTGTAGGCTAATAGCTATTTGCTAGTCAGAAGCCCTTGCCAGTGATTTGTTTTGCTGGCTCTACAGCATGACACAGGCCAATCACAAGTAGAATAAGACTTACATGTGGTAGTACTGAAGAATATAAATATTTTAGATAGAAGCTTTGTGTGATCTATGCTACCAAGCCATCAGGCATAAGAGGCGGAAAATTGGTTGCATTCCATGGCTGATAACTTACTAATTCTGCTGATTTAAGAACAAATGTATCTGTAAAAAATACATTATTTTGAAAGCAGAGATTTCTTATATAGGTTTTACATGTAAAAATAGTATTGAAGGGTTTAATAAAATATTCATGACAAGTCTAGTCTCATAATTTGATTACCGCCTATGATTAATTCCTCTTTAATATCCTGAAGCAAAGCTATCACCATTAAATTGGGTTGTTTCTCTTAAAGAATAAGTAAATCTCTAAAATGATTCTAAATAGTGCCCAGAATAATATACCCTCCTCCCAGCACTTAGTCTCATGCAGATTCTGTATCACAAGCAGCTCAACTTCAACTCTCCCTGCTACTTGACTGTGCGTAAAGTGAAAGAGGTGTTAACTGTGCATGCCTGATTGATTTTCATTGGAGCAGAGGCAGCAAGCATGCGCAGCAGGCATCTCTTTGACCGTCTGCACAGAGAGAGAGAGAGGAGAGCTCAGCAAAGAAAGGTGGTGGGGCTTCACACTAGACTAGGAAGTAGGTGAGAGAGCTGCTTGTGACCTCTTGTGATACAGAATCTTATTTGTGATACAGAATCTTAATGATCCTTTAAAAATTAAATTTTGGTATAATTAAGTCAGTGATATAGTTAGACAATTTTCAGTTGGTCTTGTTTTATTTTTTGTTTCAATTGTTAATTTAATTATATATTAATATATAATATATAATATGATATAATATGATATATAAATATCTAATAATATATATTATTGGATTGATTTTGTTAAGTCTATAAATTTTTTTACTCCTGCTAGAATGCTGAAGAAAAAGAATTCCTTTATATACCAGGAAAAAAATAAGTTCACTATTTGTAGTACCCATATATTTCTGTGTGGTTTATGAATTAGTTCTACAGTAGGGCATGTGACAAATAAAGAAAACTGCTGGTACTATAAGCCAAATGAGATTGTTGTTCTCTTTAAGGGAAATATTAAATCAATGCCTTTGTAGCTTTCTCTTCCTAGACTATACTTTGTAAACCTTGGTTTTATGGGTTTATTGAACAGTAAATCAACATTACTCTACTGCCACAGTTCCTTATGAATCCATGAAGTGTGAGCTTTCATGTGAAATAAATGAGACTGCGGTGAAGTAGGGCACAGCTAGAGTGCAACTTGCAAATTGAATTAGGATATTCTATTTCTGTAAAAGCATATTTTGTGACTTGAGATAAAAGATGCATTCAAGAACTCAATTTTCTGTAGTTTGCACTTGGACACATTTGTATTCTGAAACCTGAAATGTGCTTTACTGCCAAAGGCTGCAGGTAAATACTGGGAGCCAGCAGCCAGTTAATATTTTAAATATTTTTGTATTGTATGTATATATGTATTATTTTGAATAAATACTGCAAAGCCATATATGATCATTATAGTTTATTTACTTAAAATCTGTATACAGACGTTTGTTTTAAAATATAACCATGGCTCTTCTTAGGAGACTGATTTAGTGTTTTACTGACCAAATCACAGTATCATAGTAGTGACCTTTGCCACCTTATAAGTGGTATTGTGCATTGACCATTTTAGGCATGTGTGCATTACTCCCGGAGACAGTTTGGAAAGTGGCAGTGAATGTTAAGATAGTTTTAACTGTATTAGTGGGCATATTTATTATAGATCCAACTGGGGAATCCAAATGCAATGAATTAAGGATGTACTTCTGAGCAGTTGATTGCCATTCTGCCCTAAGGAGTGGTAGGGGTATCAGTAGCAGCGCTTAGAATTATTAAAGAAGGGAAGGTAAAACCTAAGTAAGCTTTATCGGAAAGGTCTATGTAAATATAGCCATAAGCACTCACAGAAATGCTGTACTGAGTCCTCTCTCAAAAGAAACACAAGATTTATTGTCGCATTTTTTGGTGAACATGTTCTTTGGTATCAGACTTCCTCTTTTTTAGGACTCCTTAATATTTGGTGCTTGAGTCTGCTTAGTTCTCTCCTCTCTCCCTCCCCCCCCTTCTCCTGCTCCCCCCTCCCATAAGAATGCATAAGAACTCACTTCCCCCTTCCTTAGGAATGTGTGATCTGATCTTCCAATGGCTATAGCTGCAGCCGGAAGGTACCAAGACCAAACTAAAATGGCAGGGGGAGCTTCTAGAACTCTTTACTCAGGTATAGCCAAGTTTTCTGCTGAATAAATATAATGTTCTCGGTGGCACTAATGTGACGAATCTATTGGCAGTAAAATGCCAAAATGACTTTCCTTCTCCTTTAACTGTCCCAGACCTTGCTCCCCAATGGAAATCACATGCAGGGAGACAGGAATTGGACAAAAGTTTCATAAATGATATGTAAAAAATATGTGTCTGTAAATTATAGTAAATGATAATAAATCAACCACACTGTAATTATTTCTTGTATACTGTATTATTTGTTAGTTTTGCATTGTTGGGACACCACAAATACACTAATCCTGCCCTGTACTCGAGAAGTACAAAAAGTACTGAAGTTTTAACTTTCAACATTGCAAATATATGGAGCTATTTTATCAAATATTCAGGGTTCCCAGCAGTTCCATATGGTTTCCCCATTAATCAAAACGTTTGATCGAATTGCCACATTTATTAAATCTAATACATATTCAGTTTGTCAGTATGTGTTTGACTGCTTTGAGCAGTCAGATACTATCCTTTTCTATAGTATGACAGTCCTTGGTGCCTCTCACCCATCCGAATCTTGACTCCACAATATGTATAGCAGTTGGGGAGAAGGGATTCTGTTATTTCCAGTGAGGAAAACATTTTTTTTATAAATTAAACCCCTTTGTAATGTTTAAGAGAAATGTTTAATGGGTGATCAAATCAGTATGTTACACTGTAGTATTTTTTATTATCTCTCTCTTCGAGAATTCTCTTAATTCTTGAATGATTTGAGCATACCTTTGATAGTCTGCAAAGTTTCACCAAGTAAGTATTTGTAGTCTGCCTTTTTTTCCACTTAGAAAATCTTCTCAGTAGGAAGTCTATTGCTTTGAAATTGCTTTTCTGGGTTTGTGCTGCAATTTATGACCTTTCATAGCGGGCAAACTTGTGCATCCTTGAAATATAAATTGTTGTGTTGTCATGTCTGCTCTAAAGCATATTCTTGTGTTTTCTTTTCTGTTGTCTATTATGCTGTCAATTGAATCAATAATTGTCACATTATATTCAGAAGCTTCTGCTCAGTGTTACTTTAGAGTCATCGCAACATTATGCCATTTATTCTGCTTTTCATTGCAAGCCAGTACAATGGGGTATCTAAAATAGTTTACTGAACATCCTTATAATGGAATTTTGTTCATAATGTGTTTTGTCTGTTTCGCCTATTTAGTGCAATTGTGTTTTCATAAACTAATTTCTAATTATGTCTTTATATAGCACAAATTCACAAATGTAAAAAAAAAATGTACTGTATTGTCTATTCGTCTGGTAATATCCCTACGCTGTATATATCAGATGGAATGCAGGTTACTGTGCCTGCTTATTAAGCTCTTGTGCTGACAAGATGTCTTTTCTCGCAGTGGTGACCATTTGTCACGAGATTGTGGAGACTGTGCTGTAAAAGGAGTCCTTGAAGTAACTTTCTTTTTTTAAGTTTTATTTTAGAAAGCATTTATGACTATAAAAAATATAGTTTTCCTAATGTGACATAATTAAATGCAGATCTGTCTTCCAGAACCCTATTTACCAGAAAGTCCCCAAATATAGTAATGCCGTTTCCCTGCTATTTGCTTTTTTCTGCAATAATAACATAAAATACAATTTGATTTTAACTTGGATAACATCATTGTGGTTCATATTATCCTATACAAAGCATGCAGGATAACAGATAAAAGATTCTGGTTTGGAATCACCAGTCAAAGCAAATGGCTCATACTCCAAATTATGTACTCCAAATTTTCCTGCAGAATTATGCTTAATACAAAGTAATACCTATTGTAGCTTAGGAAAAACGAACGCATTCACAAATTAAAGTTCAGTGTGCAAAGTGCAATTTCAGATCCAAGTCACCATGTTTTCTGGCCCAGTATTATGTTTTTTCTTCCACAATCCTCGCCATACCCTGCCCTCTATCCACCCATACATCATAAATCCACCCCTTTTATGTAATTTCTTTCTTTTCCCCCACTGGCCAGTAAAAACAATTTAGAAAGGTGGCAACCCTTGGTGCAAGTTGTGTCTAGCATCTTTAGTATGGAGCCTTGTACAAAACAACAATTTCATCTGACTTACTAAATGCAAGCCTGGTGCACCAAATGACAGCAATTGCATTTGATGTGGATATTAGCCATGTCTGTGCACTTTTGTTAGAATCTGTACTTGTCACTTAACTTAATAACAAATTTGTTGAAAGACATGCATTCACTCAGATCAACTTATTATACAAAAAAGTATGTATTAAGTTATGTAATATAAACAGTGTAGCATTACATGCCTTCTTTCCCATTTTGACTTTAAAATGTACAATCACACCAGTGGTAAAGTAGCTGGAGAGACCTCTACTGTTACCCCAAGGAGTTCCTGCAAACCATGTTATATTTGACAAGCTGAAAAAGAAAAAGAGATATAAAATATGTGTTCAAATAATGGCTTGTGCATTCAGCTGTGAGATAGATCTCACCAGTCTGAGACCTACTAGTGCATTGTGATAAAATGGTCCTCAGCTTGAGTGCTTCCAGACAAAGTACAGTTATGACAGCTTCCATTTAGCCCCTAAAAGCTGCCATTTCCACCAAGAAATTTAATGTTGTTGAAGCTATTTTTAATGCTATTGAAAGTTGATGCCTTACTGTGTAAAACACAGTCATTTAATGTATGCCAAAAATAGCACTAATGGTCCAGTGTCAAACCACTCACAACTGATGATTCCTTTGTATAGAATATATATTTTGTTTTACTGAAGCTATGCAAGGTGGACTGCACAATGGGTAAATTTTGTTCTTTTTACCTATGCCCTGTGGTTAACCCAGTATGTTAAGGCACTGTGGCCTCAGCATGTTAGTGGATAGATAGCTTAGTGGAAAAAAATAAAGCTTACTCCTGAGTGACATTCCACCTCTCTGTACATTTTAATAGGATTTTTAAAGGCAAGGTGATCTCTCAGTTTGATAAATAGGTCTTTCAAAATAGAAATAGAAATTTCACTCTGTTGGAATATGATGTCCTCTAGTTTCACTCTTTGATAAAATACCCTATTGCAGTGTGGGTCACCTAACCCTGTAGATTTCGGAAAGGCCGCAGCTCACTTAGAGCAGAAGGAGCTCTGTAGGGTGTGCAGTAATTCTTGGTTATGGCAGGGAGTAGTTACAGGCTAAAAAACAAATCAGAGTCTGAAAATGCTTACCCCCTCATGTAATAAAAGGCAGTACATTTGCTCAGGTGCAGTAACCAAATGCAACCACAAAGAAGTTGCTTTTAAACAGGTGACCAATAAATGCTATCTGCTGATTGGTTGCTATAAGTTAATGCTCCTGGGCAAACTCAATTGCTTTCATTTATGAAGACTGGACAAATTTACACATGGATAGTAACTCATGGAAACCAATCACATTTTTGCATTTATTTTTCTACCTGTAGCTGACTGAAAAAGAATCACTGATCGGTTGCTATGGGTAAATTTGTCTTGATAAATAAGCCCTAGTGTTTTTTATTACATAACCCCTTAAATCCATTATCTGATATGGCTAAATCAAATGCCTATTATGACCGTTATTTAGTTACAGTTTACTGACTACTAATATTTCAGACACATATAGATAGCGACTGGCTTCTGTAATGGTAATCATGCTGTGACAAAGGCCTAATTTATCAAATAGTTAAAATGCAAATGATTCTCAGAAGTATCACATAACCCAATTAGAGCTTAGTATATTTCTTTAAGATTTATTTTTCAGAATGTTACCTAAAACATAAATATGCCTTTACATTGTTAAGCTAGAAGGTAAAAATGGTTTATTCCTGAAACCCTGGAGATACTTGAATATTGAATAGCCAAACAGCAATGCTGTATATGTGTATTATACCTCCATTTATTGATTACCTGTGGTTCCATATGGGTATGCACTGTTATATTATATTAGTGGGACAGGATCACTGACCTATTATTTCAATATTCCAGTTAATTTAGATTCTACAGACATGCTTTATATCACTAACATCTGCATGTAATGTCATGAGTATGAAATGAAGGCAGAAAGACACAGAATCAACGGATGCACATAAAGCAAACACAGTATCTGTACTAACTTTTTTCTTTGTTTGTGCTAAATACAGACTTACAGTTGAAGCATACCTTTTAAAGTGAATGCACAGATACTTCATAAAACCTGAATCAATTTAAATATTAACTAGAAATATGATTGGGAATAGCCTCAGCTTTTGGAAGATTCATGCATTTTTTAGTAAAATATATTTATGAAATTCATGACTTTATTTGCTAGATTTGACAGTCCCTGTCTTTGACTCAAGTTTAAATAGCAAAAATCTAAAAATTAAATTGCAAGCCTAACTTTTAGCATTTTGAGTAACACGCAACATTGATATTTGTTTCTCAGTGAGCTTTTGTCCAGATCCCGCTCTGCATAATGGAAATGTCAAGGACAGCAAAGTAAACATCCAGTCACAGAGCAGAAATATGAAAACCATGTGTGATCTACAGAACCTGTCTCACCTAGTTGTAGAATAACTATTTCCATTATCCTCCAACACAAAATTCCAGAGTAATTGCATGTACCAAACAATTTATAGCAATGTAAATTGCGGCTGATTCGCCAAGATGTTTAATAAATCAGATGCCAGTTGCAGTGGGCTTAATTTGCATGCCAGATAGTGGGCATCCATAACAATGTTTGTGCTTAATTCAACTGCTTTTATTTGACATAATACACAAAATAGCACTGGAGCTACCATAAGCGCCAAAGCATGCTTTGACAAGCATGTATCCAAGGCTATTGTATCCAAGGCTGATATCTACAGTTAGTATTAATGTTTGTATATATAGTTTATGTATGTGAGTGTATAGATAGGTCAGTTTAGGTTTGTGTGTGCTGGGTTTATTTGGAAGGGTTGAACTTGATGGACTCTTTGATGGACTCTTGATGGTCTTTTTTTAACCCTATGTAACTATATGGTCACCAACCAAGTTAAAAAGATCCTAAATAGATACCAGCACTTTGTAAATGGTGTCCTATTTAATTAGGGATGCACTGAACCCAGTTTTTCGGGTTCAGCCGAACCCCCGAATCCATTGTTAGGGAATTGGCTGAATACCGAACCAAATCCAAATCCTAATTAGCATATGCTAATAAGGATATGGAAGAGTGAAAATTTCCCATTTTAACCCATCAAATCCTAATTAGCATGTGCTAATTAGAATTCAGTTCGTCCAGGACCGTGGATTCGGCCGAATCAGAACCCTTCCAAATCCTGGCCGAATACCAAACCAAATCCTGGATTCGCTGCATCCCTATATTTAATGCAAAACTGTTCCAAATAGTGTTCCATAGTAAATAAGTTGTGTAGTGTCATAGTAAGTTCATCCAAGGACAGTGATGTCTAACAAGTTCAACTTTAGAAAACACTAAATTCTTAATAATATGCATGTGAGATTTAGGGGGACATTTACTAATCCACGACCGCTCCGGGCATGTTTTCGGCGACTTTTTCGTACCGTGCACAACTTTTTCATATTTTATGTGACTTTTTCATATTTTACGCAACTTTTTCGTGCTTTGTGACAAAATCGTATTGTCGCGCCGAGTATGAAAGTTTCGGATTCATTCAAGCTTCGGTATCGTGACTTTCCTTGGGCCAGGTTGGAACTGCAGAGTGCCATTAATTCCTATGGGAGGCTTCCAAAATCATGCACAGAAGGATCAAAGTCGGAAAGGTTTTCCTGCATTTTACGATCGTTCGGTACGAAAATTGTGTGACTTTCGGATCGCCAATACGATATTATCGTGACTAATATGATTTTTTCGTAAGCATATTCATGATATTTGCAGTCTTAAGAAATTATCATATTCAATCCGAATTTATTCCATTCGGGATTCAAACTCGTGTTTTCATGAATGTGCCCCTTAGTTTACTCTCATTTTCCAACCTGGCATCTTGGCATTTAGAGGCAGAATCTGTTCTTTATATATAAAGATTTTATTATGCTCAGTGGGTATAGCCAAAAATCCAAGTCCTAAGTCATGGGAAATGATATCTCTGCCACCGGCCCGATTATTACCTTTTCCCTAAGGTTTAAAGCTTTCAATCCCTTTTCCAATTAACTGGCAGGAGCTACTAGCATGAACAGCCCTTTGTGACAAATAACCTGCCAAGAAAAGAACATGAAGGGAAGGGTTTCTGGTTGGATTACAGTCTGAGAAAGCATAAAAATTATTTCAAATTGCAAACATTTTACCTTTATGCTATACTTTTTTTCAGTACGATTGAATAGTACTGTAAATAAAATACCCTTTTTTGTCTAAAATAATGAACCCCTTTATATAGTAATGTCTATAGGTTTAAAGGATAAAAGAATTTATAGAACATATACATTTGCTTGGTCTAAGGATTCTTAGGCATGTAGTTCACCAAATATTGGACCAACATAAGCCTTTGCATAGATTTAAATATGCATTATATGCACCAACTTTCTACCAAGGACAGAATATAACCCAAATCCATGGCTGCACAGTAGTTTGAAAACACTGATTCAAAGGTACGATTAGTACACATCCCACCTTTACCAACATTTTTTCTACTAAACAGGTTCTTAGTAATATATTCTAAGTGAATATGTGTAATTGCCTCACATTAAAAGCCGTGCTGCCCATAATTTTTTTAAACGGCGGTAGCCAAGCAAATTGTTATTTTATTGAATTACTTCTTATTAATTTTATAATATGTAGACAAAATCATTATTAAACAATGAAGAATTCCACTCCAAAATGGACTCAACATCACAACTAATTATTCCATTAGGATAATAATTCGTATTCATGTATTCAGTTGAGCACAGAGAAAGGTGGTTATATGTTATTACCGAATGGCATGTATTTACATTACATTTATAAATGCAAGCGCAAAGTGTGGAGTTCACCATGTTTTTGACCCACAATATTAGAGCCATTGCATCCATTCATGATTTAGCATTTAGCACAGTTGCATTCAGTGTGGTAAACCACACATAGTTGCGCCTGATTGACAAATTTGAAAGCAAGTGCATTCAATTTGTGAAGAGGAAGCATATTATTAAAATTACAGCTTTACTAGATTCTTGAGGTGCAAGTCAGCTGTGCATTCAAGGCCACTGTATCTTCAGGGTTCCCCTACATCACTATGCACACTTTTCATCAGGATAGACTGGGATGGCACGGGACACAAACACATGCAAGTGTGGAGTGAAAAAAAAGACTTTGGAGCTTTTGAACTTTGAACTTAAATCATATCTTTAGAAAAGTTGCTAAAAACAAAACAACTGAAAATGTACACTTATTTACTTTAACAGAGGATAAAACGTACAGTAACTTATAGCAACTTATTATATAGTAAATATCTCTGTCAGTCCTCTGAAACATTTCAGGTACTTTTGCTTAGAAATTACCAACAGAGAAAATTCCAAGCTTTTCATCCCACGCAAGAAAGAACGCTGTCACATTCTCAATCATATTCTGACACAAATGACTTAATGCTTGTTGTTTTGCTGAAATACAGTATGCTATTAATAGAAAAAGCATTTTAATTCACATACTAAAACAGTGCATTTATTGATTAACAGGAAACACCACCAAATACAAACAAATGAGCTCTAAAGACTCTTTCAACTTTCTATAAGCATGGGTCTTGATGGAGTCTTTATTATAATGTAATTATAATAAAGAAGGAATTGTGCCTTGTGATACGTTGGGGAAATGTAAGAAATGAAGTATATGCAAGTTTTAACTCAGGTAGGTAATATCACTAGGTAATAATTAGGTAATACTTTGAAATCCTCTGCATTGATTGAAACAGCTGGCTGCTATGTTTCTGAGTGACAATCACCAGGCATGCAGATGCACCCATGATTTCAGGCATATGCAATTCAAATCCTTGTGGAACAAATCCAGAAGCAGCCCTACAGCTGAACTATTAAATGCCAAGGTGACAAAACTCCTGAAATTTCCCCCCGTGGATTTCTGGTGGACAAAGCCGGGGGTGCGGAAGTGTGGGGTGAATGGTATGTACGCTGCATCGCCACCCCTGTTGTAAACATTCCATTACCCTGTACCTATTTGGGGTAAATTGCTTCCTTCTAGGGGAAATCTCCTGACATTTTTAAAAAAAATGAAGGCTACAGTTTGACGTTTTTTGCATCTATAAGTGTTTCTTGTCAATTTATAAAAAAAACTTCAAGTTAAATTTGCAGGGGTTAGCTTTAAAAAATAATCTCCCTTTCCTGAAGAGTCTTCAACAAAGAAACCGAATTACCCCTGGTTTCTACAAGACTGTGGCCATCTAAATTGTATTAAAATGCATATACATACTTCAAGCTAAATGCTAATCCTTCAAGTATCCAACTCTATGGGGCTGATTTATCAATGTTCAAATTCACATTTATGCCGCAATATAAATGGGTTTCTAAAATTTAAATACTTGATATTTATTAAGTGCAAAAAAATGCAGTTGAAATCTAGAATCTTGCAATTTTTTCCATTAAAATGTTTGCATCTTGCAAATGCCTACATTTAGCAGTCAATAAATGCATTACAATGGCCACCTCAATACTGCTATGTTAAGTGATATCAGCTAACCGCTGGATCCTAAATTGTCTGGCATAAGGCGATTGGTTTATGTAATAAAAGGTGCAAAGTTTGCTGTAGGCACTGTATTTCACTTATGTTGTTGCTAAGAAAATAATGTAATTAAAAAGAGTAGATGAAAAGTCTTTAGTTAACTTAGTTCTGTGTTTGAGGAAGAGAATAAGTGGTTGAAATAGAATTAATTATTTTATTTTAATAACTAGGTTAGAAAATATGATTGACCTGACATTTCATTAATAACAGTGGAAAATTATTTCACATAATTTATAGAGCACTCAATTTGCATCGTAATAGCCTGCAAATATTAGTTCTCGCTGGTTAAATTTAATAAATATGTGATCTCTGGATAGTGAAATGTATTCCTTACAAATACAAACTGGAATTGCTTTTTGCCAATTTATAATTTTGCATTCATTTGAATATATCTTTTTTGTTGCTTAGGTACAACATAATGAACATAATAAAACATAATTTTGAAAACTTTGTCATTAATATTATTGTTACTGTGTATAATTTTATCCAAATTTAACTAATCATGTATTTTTGGGATCTGATCAAGAAGTACCCTCGCTATTCTTTTAAAACTTTATTATGAGCAGAAGTGCAAGAGAACTTACTTGCTGAATGCAAGCTGCACTGTTTTTATGCAAGAAGTTGCCAGTCTTTATCTTCAAGGACAGAGAAAACATTTTTGCATTTTCACACTGACTTCCCTTGTGTCAGTGACCCCTATCAAGTTGCATCTCACTTTTGTATTTACATAAATGTGCACATTTGATAAGATCTTATATGTGTGTGCAATGTTTTGCTTTTTTGAATTTCTTTTGCATGTGCTCAATAGAGAATTAACCCTATGTATTTATATAGAATCAATTAGGTATAATACAACATTTAATTAAATTAAGCAATGTAATTTCAATGAAGCACTAATGATCATTGACCTTAGAGTATGGTATCAGTGTCTAAGCTTTTCTCTCCTCGCTTTACCTGGCACACTGGAATTTTTGCTTTAATGTTTTATTGTATTTATTTTATTTATGTTTGCTGCTTTGGTCTCTAGAGAACCTTACAGTTGCTATTGTCTACACATTACAGTAATCACACATCTATGCACCATTTATGACATTTTGCTCTGATTTATTTGGAAACTTGATCACATAATTACTGAAGACCATATTAATGGGCTTATTTGTCAGTTTTCACATTTGGAAAGTTGAGTTTGTTTTTCTAAATCAAAGAAACTCACATCAAAAATTTGAGTTTAAAACTAGGGCTTGACTTTGCCCATTGACTTCTATAGAAACTTGCAAGTTTTTAGAACTTAATAAATACCAGACGTTCGAGTTTTTAAATCCATAACTCAAATTTGAGTTGCAAAAATACTCAAATCGAAAAAAAAAAAATCAAACTCCCTTTAAACTTAATTCTTGGGGTCAGTAATTATTTTTGCTCAGGCTAAGCAACTACATTTCATTGATAACTTAAATAAGACCTTTGTAACACTTTTATCTATGTTGTTTAGTTTCTTACAAATGTAAAGTCTTAATAAAACAGGTATATTTCACTTGACACTGATAAACCTAATTCACATTCAGTGTTTCTTTCTTGCATCAATATACATTAAGGCTGGCGACCTAATGGGATGGTGTCAAACAGAGTCAGTGTGGATTTTATCAATAGTATACATCACTGTTTTCTGCTTACAAACCTAGTCTTCTAAATGTTATTGCCATGGTAAACTATCTGGGCTTGAGTGCTGAGATGTATTAAGTGACGGTTGCAAAGGGATTCACAGCATGTGTTGTATATCTTATGCTAAGCTAATTCTTAGATCTTTTCTGTGACTTTCTTAAGCAGTCAGTTTGGTCAGTATTACTTAAATCTTATGCTTCTTACAAATTAAATAAAGCCATGATATTACAATTGAAATGAATTTCATAAACTAAAATATATTTTGCTTGGGTTTGGGGGAAAAACCAAAAAAAGGAGGTAATACAGTAATCCATATCTATATTAAACTTTCTTCTTATTTTAATATGCTTTTTGTTAATAGCAATAACAAATCTTAATACTCCTTCTAAGAAATATCAGTGATATGGCATATGCTGCAAATGGCTGTAATGAGCGTTTTCCAAGTTAGCAGTGCCCATAGGCGCCACGTGGTTTCCCAGCATCGGAACACAAACGTTCACTAACGCATGAAGTCATCACATTGTGCTTCAACACCAAATTAAAAATAAAAGGATACTCAGTACCTGGGTTCAATGTAATCAACCGATTACAGGTCTTTTGGAATTATATTTGTTTTATAATAATTTAGTTCTTTATAAAGAAAAATGCATCAGTTTTAGATACAGGTATAGGATCTATTATCCAGAATGCTCAGGACCTGGGGTTTTCCAGATAAGGGGTTTTCCGTAATTTAAATTGTCATACTTGTCTACATGTCTACTAAAAATCATTTAAACATTAAATATATCATTTGGATTTTTTGCCTCCAATAAGGATTAATTATATCACTACCCCATACCTTATTTTAAATTATCATATTATAATGGTAGTATAAAAATATAGGGGCAAAAGCGACAGATAAGTGTCTAGGCAATAATTATATTAATTTAACACAATCTGTAACCATTTAAAATGATTTTTATTTTACACGAAGAAAGTAGCAACATTCTCTTAAAAATGTATTTCTCTGTTTAGGTAGAAATGGTTATTTTGCAACAGGAACTGCAGTAAAAAAACTTGAACTATCAATACCAGACTTTAAAAAGTTACTGTTTTAATGGTATTGTTTGAAGCCCTGATGAACTTGGGGAGTATACAGAATGTAGCAGTGCTGGGAAATTGTCTGTATTGTCACTCTAGCGAGCACTTTACAAAACATCTGACAGCTCTGCCACTAAGTCTGTCAAACTGTCAAAAGAAAAAATGAAGCAACAAGGAAATATCAAAACAGACCTGAAGTGTTTATTTATTTTATGTATGTCTGTATGTAACTGTTTTATGTATTTTGTCTGCATAGTATTTCTGGGGCATGGGGTGACATATAGATATGCAAGCTTAGGCATTAGAATATATTATATGAAAATTTGTATACACATCAAAATGAGCGAGGTTAAAAGTTACAGTTGAAATAACAGTTGCTTTCTGTAAATAAATGCCTCTATGGCCAATTATCTAAGGAATAAATTGCAATTATTATTATTAACAAATCTCCAGATTTCAGACTTATCATAGTGAGAGTACCATGAGATCTATGGACTACCATTACAGCTTGTAATTATTATTTCCTTACCTAAGTAAAAATATTTGAGGTATCATTCTATATGGAAAAAAGTATTATACACCAAGACTCTGTTCTATTTGTAAACTTCTCTACTATCTACCCTTGACCTTCCATCTGACCCTCTCTCTCATATCATGTTCCCTTTGAAACTTGTCAGTGATGAAAGCTTGTTACTGGATTCATGCCTGTTTTCATTTTACAAGATAGGATAATAAAACCGCACAGACTCTTTCTTCAATCAAAGGGCCAATGGCACACTGGGCTGGACCTTAGCTTTTTATCTAACACAATCCCCTCCCCTGCTACATATCTGTGCACAAAAAGGTATGGCATTAGCCTGTGTGCAGACACACAGAGTAGATATCAGTGCAAAAGGAATTCAAAGTACTTCTGTATAGTGGCTCAGTGGATAGAATTTCTGCTTTGCAGCACTGGGTTCCTGAGTTCAATACCAGCCAGGGCACTATCTGAAAGATGTTTGTATGTTCTCCCTGTGTCTGTGTGGGTTTTGGGACTCCACTTTCCTTCAACACTCTAAAAACATACAGGGTGGTTAATTGGCGTCTGACTAAATTGACCTTGATGTGTGTGAATGTGATTTGGACCATGGTTGTAAGCTACTCTGGGGCAGTGATTAAAATATAATCTCTGTAAAGACCTGCATAAATGTGTTGGCATTATATAAATAACAGGAAATGTATTAATATTATAAAAAATAAATGATTTATGATGTAGTTGGAAAAAAAGCCATTGGATTGTTTGCCTATTACATAGTTACATAGTTACATAGTTACATAGGGTTGAAAAAAGACCATTGTCCATCAAGTTCAACCCATCCGAGTAAACCCAGCACACAACCTATACTAACCAATCTATACACTCACATACATAAACTATATATATACAACCAGTAATACTAACTGTAGATATTAGTATCACAATAGCCTTGGATATTCTGCTTGTTCAAAAACTCATCCAGGCCCCTCTTAAAGGCATTAACAGAGTCTGCCATTACCACATCACTAGGAAGGGCATTCCACAACCTCACTGCCCTCACCGTGAAAAACCACCTACGCTGCTTCAAATGGAAGCTCCGTTCCTCTAATCTATAGGGGTGACCTCTGGTGCGCTGATTGTTTTTATGGGAAAAAAGAACATCCCCCAACTGCCTATAATCCCCTCTAATGTACTTGTACAGAGTAATCATGTCCCCTCGCAAGCGCCTCTTTTCCAGAGAAAACAACCCCAACCTCGACAGTCTAACCTCATAGCTTAAATCTTCCATCCCCTTAACCAGTTTAGTTGCACGTCTCTTCACTCTCTCCAGCTCATTAATATCCTTCTTAAGGACTGGAGCCCAAAACTGCACTGCATACTCAAGGTGAGGCCTTACCAGGGACCTATAAAGTGGCAAAAATATGTTCTCATCCCTTGAGTCAATGCCCTTTTTTATACAAGACAGCACTTTATTTGCTATAGTAGCCACAGAATGACACTGCCTGGAATTGGACAACTTGTGATCTACAAAAACCCCTAGATCCTTCTCCATTAAGGAAACCCCCAACACACTACCATTCAGTAGATAGTTCGCGTTTATATTATTCCTACCAAAGTGCATAACTTTGCACTTGTCAACATTGAACCTCATTTTCCAGTTTGCTGCCCAGTTTTCCAATTTTGTCAAATCGCTCTGCAAAGCGGCAGCATCCTGCATGGAACTTATAGTTTTGCACAATTTAGTGTCATCAGCAAAAATAGAAACAGTACTCTCTATGCCCACCTCCAGGTCATTAATAAACAAGTTAAAAAGCAAAGGACCAAGGACTGACCCCTGCGGTACTCCACTAACCACACTGGCCCAATTAGAAAATGTTCCATTTACCACCACTCTTTGTACTCTATCCTTCAGCCAGTTTTCTATCCAATTACAAATATTATGTTCTAGGCCAATATTCCTCAATTTGATCATTAACCTTCTGTGAGGTACTGTATCAAACGCTTTAGCAAAATCTAAGTAGATGACATCAACTGCCATTCCAGCATCAAGGTTCCTGCTCACCTCCTCATAAAAGGCAACTAAATTAGTCTGGCAAGATCTGTTACGCATAAAACCATGCTGGCACAAACTAATAGTATTGTGAACTGCAATGTATTCAACTATCCTATCCCTTATTACCCCTTCCAGAAGCTTTCCTACTACTGATGTCAGACTAACAGGCCTATAGTTTTCAGGCTGAGAACGAGATCCCTTTTTAAATAATGGCACCACATTAGTAATCCACCAGTCTCTCGGCACCATGCCAAACCTCAACGAATCCTGAAAAATTATGTGAAGAGGCTTGGCAATCACAGCGCTCAGCTCATTTAATACCCTGGGATGAATCCCATCCGGTCCTGGACCTTTGTTTACCTTTACATGTTCAAGTCTCTTTTGAATTTCCTCCTGAGTGACCCACGCGTCAGTAGCTAAATTACTAGCACTGGGTATATTAAAAGGGAAGCCTTCATTATCTGGCTCCTCAGATGTATAGACCGATGAAAAATAAGAGTTCAAAATTTCTGCTTTTTCCCCGTTCTCATCAAACAACGTACCCCCCCGTGATAATAAAGTTCCCACCCCTTCTTGCTTCATTTTTTTACTATTCACATAATTAAAAAATAATTTTGGATTCTTTTTACTCCTTGCTGCAATATCCCTTTCCATCTCTATTTTAGCTTGCTTGATAGCTTTTTTGCATGCTTTATTTGCTTCCTTGTACCTGATGAAAGTTTCCACTGTCCCAGCTAACTTGAATGCTTTAAAAGCACGTTTTTTATTACCAACCTCGACCTTAACTCTTTTATTCAGCCATAAAGGTTTTGCTTTGCAATGCCTCTCCTTGCTTACAAGGGGAATATACTGTTGTGTATACTTGCAAAGCAATGTTTTAAAGATGTTCCATTTTCCTTCTGTGTCTAACCCCATGAAAAGCCTTTCCCAGTTGACACATTGCAGAGATGCCCTTAAACTGGCAAAGTCTGCACGTCTAAAATTGAGCGTTTTAGTTACTCCCTTATAGAGCTGTCTCTGCAGCATTATCTCAAAGGAGACCATGTTGTGATCACTGTTACCCAAATGCTCACCCACACAAATGTTAGAGATAAGTTCAGTATTATTAGATATTACCAGGTCCAAAATAGACTCATTCCGAGTAGGTTCTTGAACCACCTGAAATAAAAAGTTGTCATTTAGCATATTTACAAACCTACTAGCTTTTTCTGACTTAGCCACCCCATTACTCCAGTCAATGTCCGGATAATTAAAGTCCCCCATAATAACAACTTGACCCAATTTTGAAGCCTCCTCCATTTGCAAAAGTAGCTGGGACTCATCCCCCTCATCTATACGGGGTTGTTTATAGCATACACCAATGATCATTTTCTTTGTGACCTTCAGCCCTACTGAAATTTCTACCCAAAGAGATTCAACGTTTTCATTTGTAATGTCTTTATTACATGGCTTTAAATCTGACTCTACCCATCCAAATTCACAGCCCAGTCGCATCCCCCATCCCACCAGGTCTCAGTGATACCAATTAAGTCATAATTTTCAATACATGCAATAGCCTGCAGCTCCCCTATTTTTCCCGACAAGCTACGCGCATTAGCCAGCATGCAGCGGAGATTACTACTTCTTCCTCTGATGCTTACATTAGCTAAAGGACAGTTAGAGCTAAGGTGAAAATTAGTCTGAAAATTAGTCTGTCTTATATATTGAGATATGAATAATAGAAAACATAAAGAAACTTGATCTGTTATGTTACTGTTATGTTAGTGAACTAAAACAGACTGATATTTGGGCACTTTGACTCTAATGATCATGTGGCATACTATACTAATTAAAAGACAAATACAAAATGGTGTTGCATAGCTTCCCAAAACAGGAAGTCATGAAGTTCAATGCAGTCAGTGCACTTTTAATTTCTAGTCTTTTGCTAGGAGCAGGCATCAATACTATTTTACATCTATGAAATATATCTATGGTAAAGCCCAATTATATCAACAAAGACAAAGCACAGATCCAGCTTCATACAGTTCACCATATCTAGTATGCCAAGGTATGTTAAACATATACCATGAAAATTCAAAGACCTCCTGTTAAAGCAGTGTTTCACATTTGATACCGAATTCTTAGAACAATTGTAGAAAAAAAGATGAAGAGATTTGTACTTGAAGAATGGGAAAAATTGCTGCAAAACCTAAAAAAGCAAAAATAGCCAAACTGGATGGCTCAAGAAACTCTTAAAAGTGCTTGGAAAGTTAGAAAAAAATAAAACCAGATCATAAAGAGAGTCAGTTCCAACATGACCACATAGAGAGAATTATTTCAGTAATGTGTGCAGGAAAACTCTTATTTAGAGTCCGAAAGAGGTCTGTTGCCACCTGATAGCAGACCAGATTCCAACCCCTTCTCCCAACCCCTTTGTTCTTGCTTATGGTGTGCAGGGGAGTAAGGGAAAGAGGGCAGATTTAGTGGTATAGAGAGTGCATTTGCTTTTAGCCACAACCGGCAAAGATCTGCCAGAGGTAAGGTCTGTACCTTGCTTAGTGGCTATAAAGACGCAGAGAGTAAAAGAAACTAATTGGTTCTAAAATATACTCAAACTCTATGTTAAACAATGCTGAGAAAGTCAGGAAAGGATGGGAAGAATACATTTAAGGGACAGATTTATGAGCCATTGAGCCATGGATTCATGAGAAACGAGTACAGTTGAGGAACTCATTCACATTTTTTGCAATTAATTGTTTTGATTTGCTTCTGAACAGGTTTTTTTTCCACAAGGGGGTTTTTGCCAAATATAAAAAAAATATTGGGAAGGTTTTAGATGGTAAGCTTTTTATTTTTGGCAATTACCCCACAAATCTGAGGCTTGAGGGTTCATAAATCTGCATCTAGGTCACCAGATCAACAACCATTTTAATCTGTAGCTGGACAGCTTCAAAACTGTTGGTGGTTAAAGAGGCAGAATTGAAAGCTTTGAAATAATTGAAAAGAACAAAGTACATAGCATTTGACAGCATTTATGTTTAAGTGTTGAGGCAATGTAAGATGATTAAACCCGCTGTGAAATTTAACACCTAATCATTCTGCTCAATACCTGGAACTTCCTGCAGTCAAAAGGAGAATCAAACATCTGCTGAGGAGAGACAGGAGAAAGAGTTAACAATTAGCTCTATGTTTAACACAAGCTACCTATTTTAAGTTTAGCTTCCATTTAATGTGAAGAAGACATTATCAGTGATATAATTCTTGATAGAGAAGAAATAGAAATTGTAGAGAACTTCAAATTGTTTGGATTAACTACAAGCAGCCTTGAAATCAAACAATAAATCACCCCTGGCAGAATGGCTATGAATAACAAGACAAGATCCTAAGTGCAGAGTCGTTTCGGTGCATATAGAGATTCTACTTGTTCAGGCCTTGGTATATCCAATAACATCATGTGAATACAAACATTTGTTAGTGAAAAAGCAAAACAGGAAGAAAATTTATTAATTTAAATCATGGTGCTAGCAAATGATCTATAAATAAATATGTATTATACAGTGCTACTGGTACTCATTGCATTTAATTCTTTTTTTATAATATAGTGATAGAACAAACAGGGGGACACATATTGCAACAAATAAAACTAGAACTATACAGTGCATAAATTAAGCCCATCAGTACCCCCGGTGATTGTATTCACTTACCTGATTCCCCCGGCTAGTGCCCCTGTTAGCAGAAATCCCCAGGAACCCCAGCCTGGGATATCAGGTAGGCGATCTTAATCACTGAGGGTTGCCTAAAATGTAGTACATCCCAGTGATTTTAACTTTCCTTATCCTTTAATTCTTGGTTTCATTTCACCAGTTTCTTTATTGTCGTATATGCATTAAAATGATCTCTTCCCTTGTCTAAATGAACAAAAGTATCCCACATGCTTTAAAATATATTGTCAAGCAAATGATTTTACATTGTTTATCGATTCTCTTACCTATGACTGTGGTCATATATCATTAGCATTTGTTTTGCTTTACGTGATTGCACGCATTGGTATTTCTTGCACCTGTTCTGCTCAGATTTATTTTATGTCACTGGTTAGAATCAGCTTTTCAACAGGGGACAGCTTCACCATTATGTTAAAGTTATATTTCTGCTAATGATACTCAACTTATTTCTCTTATCCTCTTTTATGTCTACTCACAGCCAGCTCACTTTATGTATTATGACTTTCAAGCACTGGATAAATTCTGTTTTTTTGAAGTTTTGTTCAAATGAGAAATTCCTCTTATCTCTAAACTTAAATCTCCTTTCTGATAATTCACTATTTTTTTCCTTTGGCTTGCTTTGCTGTGTGTCTGCATGCCTACTATGATAATATTCTCTTCCTATATTAATCCTTCGATTTTTAATTTAGTGCAAAAATTTCCTTTAATCAGTATTTTCATTTTAATTTATGTATAATCTGTACATGAAATAGTCTGTAGTGAATAGTTTGTCTGGTTTAATTACACGGAAAATGTACGGAATATGTTGGCGCTTTATAAATAAATGTTAATAATAATAAGCCACCATACTTTGGGGATGTGTCTACTAACACTGAAGATAAAAATTACCAGGGATGTTGTCCATAGCAACCAATCAGTGATTAGATTTGAACAATCACCTACAAGTTAGAAAACAAAAGCAAAGCTCTGATTGGTTGCTATGGGCAAAATCTTGATGATAATTATTAGTGATGAGCGAATCTGTGACATATTACATATTCCCTCATATTTAATAAAAGGCACTAAGGTTGCTGAAGAGGAGTAACCTATAGCAACCAATAATATGTTTGCCTTTAAACAGTTAAACAGTAAATTCTACCTGCTGATTGGTTGCTATGAATTACATAACCCCATACATCTGATTACTCTTGTCAAAGGATAAAAGAGGTAGTAAAAAAATACAGTATTCCCTACCAGTTTGATAGTTCTTGCATGTGATAGATTAAGGATTTTGATAGGCATAATGTAATGTATTTATCTTCATTTTTATATGTATTTTTATATATTTTAAATTGTTTTCAATATTTTGAAATGCTATGTGATGGCAATTGTTATAGAAAACCTAAAGAGAAAGCTTGTCTTATCTGTAAGGTTGATCACTGCAAAATCCCACATATTAGCTATATTCTCAATTATGGTTTTATACTGTAACTTTATAACTAAATGTAGCTTTATTTTTTTTATTTTGCAGGCAGAGAAATTGAACAGCGATAGATTAAAAAAAGACACAGTAAGTATATCTTAAAGCATTACTGGTTGCTTATTTCTAGATTAAATAAATAAGTACCTGCAGTAACAACTCTTAAAGGTAGTGCAGAGACTTATGATAGTTATTTCCATTAATGTCGGTGTGAAAAAGTTCTAAAATACAGCTGATATAGTTCAAAGATGCCATTGAATTTCAGCTCTGTGGATTTTGGTTCTATTTATCCCTGATAATCCTCCTAAATAATTCAAAGACTAGTGTGATTGCAACCCATTTCCATAGAAAATCTTAGTACAAACATAAAGTTCTGTTTCAGTTTTTCTCTATAATTATTTATGTATACTGGTTAGATTTTTTTTAGAACTGAAAGTAAATTAATCAGGAAAGATTTATTCACATAATGTGTTTTTGGCCCTGTGTAGTCATATTTGCATTCATTAAAGCAAATGAAATTATGTGAATATCAGTCCAGAAACATTTTGTGAGTTCTTAATGTAAAACAAGTTGGGAATATTATGAATGATTATTCAAATAGATTTTAGAACAGAGTAATTTGCTGTTAATGCCCGCCTTCAGCAGTTTTTTGCTGCAAGCTCAAACACAAAAAGACATGGGGAATGATCAAATATTCCTTATTCAGATGATTAGTTTACAGATACTTTGGAATATAGAATATGGCTGTAATTCAGAATGTGCTCCATATACCTTTATTGATCTGTAACACTTTCATTATGCCTTCTTGAGACATACAGGCACAATGTTCCCAAGAAGTGCATTAAAACACTTGGCAAAACATATCTTAATAGCTAGATATTTGTTAATGCACAACATTGATTTTTGTAAGCAGAGCCTCTAATAGATGACAGCACTCTTATATGTCTGAAATCTTGTTTCTTTGCTTGCATTTTAAATTTTTTATATTTTCATTCATATGTGTAGAAATAAAGGGCCAAATATATTTGCCATGCCAAAATAAAATATTCTTTTGCTTAAATAAGTTGTTTTATTGGGGATTATTCGCTAGCAGGCAAGAAAGTGAATTCTTAATGACTTTATGCTGTGAAAACAGTCAGGTGTCTCAACAGACAGCATACTAATCAGGGTGGTGGAGATGAATATACTTTCTTTCCAAATTTTGTGTCTAGCTGTTTGAAAACATAATTAACTAAACAAGTTGCCCTGTCCCCTACTTTTATTATTGTAATAAAAAATGATATGTGCCAGAATTGTTGATGTGAGTAGCCCTAAAATATAAATAAAGACCCCTAAAAACCTTAACTGCTTCATTGCAGGCCATTTTCTCTTTGATCTATGATGTTTGATGCTGTTTAAATAACCATGTGTCACAAATCCACCAAAAACCAATAAAAGGGTTAATACATGTTGGATGGCCTCAGATGTAAAAACAACTGCCTCCTTCCTAAAAACTATGTAAATATATCAGTCCAACCCCATTATACATCTCCTTATCCCCTACTATAGTGGTTCTTAACCTTCCTAATGCCGTGACCCTTTAATACAGTTCCTCATGTTGTGGTGACCCCCAACCATAGAATTATTCCTAAGACCATTGGAAATATGTGTTTTCCGATGGTCTTAGGTGACCCCTGTGAATGGGTTGTTCAACCCCCAAAGGGGTCACGACCCACAGATTGAGAACCACTGCCCTACTATCTAGTGGGGGGGGGGGCTTAGATATGCGACTCTTACCCAATTAGTTATCTGTATCCATTTTGCAATCAAACCAAAGGGGCTCTAAAAATGAAAATTCCCTCCATCATTTCTGTTTTTTTTAAACGAAAATGAAGGCCTATATGCATCCTTTAGCTTGACATGGCTGCAATTTGGAGAGAGTTTCAGAGCCTTTGTAATAGTGGAGGGAGTTCTCCAATAATTTAAATGCATTGCCTGTAACAGTATTTAAGATTATTTTGTCTCCTAAAGTATCTCTTTTTAACGTCATAAAAGTACAGAATAAACTGTGGTGTATAAGGTGTATATCACTAAAGAGGCAGAAAATCTGAATGAATAGTAAGTGAAAAATGAAAAACATTCTTTGAAATGAATGAATGAAAAAATTTTTTTCTGCATTTTGCAGTAATCATATTCATAAAGAGATAACAGCACAATTCATTCTGTTTGCATGCTAAACTAGGCAGAATTGTAATCTATAAATAAGATATATAATGGCAGTGTCTGTACACTTCAGATTACTTTGTTGATGTGATCTTTACCCCAGGGATTCAGCACAGTCTCCTTTTTATGAAAAATAGCTTTGCGTTTGAAATTATATATTGTTTCTATGACCGTGGAGAAGCTGGAAGACAATTTGCCTTAATATTTTCTTCAAGGTGTCAAATCAAAGATCAGTCACAGTTATGTGTTAATGATGAATTCCCATTTGTCAGCATGTCAATGATTTGAATACATTTAAATATACTGGTTTATACTTGTTGTTAATACAATAAAAAAAATTTAAAAAAAATCTAGAGAAGGTAGTATATACATGTAGAAGTAAAAGTTGACAAGAAAAAACACTAGGAAGGTTATCAAAATTAATTCAAGAAAAAACACAAATGTGAAGATTCATGTGAGTATTTTCTGAAACCTCAGATATTAAGGATTTATTAAAAAATGTTTTTGAAAAGTTGCCATAAAAACTCGGCAAGTAAAAGTCATTGGGAATTGAACAGTTTTATTTATTTTCCCAGTTTATTAAAACATTTGAGATTTTCACGCTCATTGAAAATAAATTGAACAATAGACTCCTGCTGGCATGCAACAAGTTTAGTTTGATTTCTTTTATAAGTAAATCTAGAGTTTAAGGAAAAAAGAGTAAAAAGTTGCTAATTTCCCAACCTTCAAGGTCCTGATTTTCTTACCAGAGGACATGTAGTTTAAAAAAAATTAATATCTTAGAGAAATATAGACTGAGTATTCATTTAGGGTTTAATTGGGTGAAGATCTGTAGTGATCCAGTCTTTTAGACCTCATATCAAATGATTGCTGTAAAAGCACAGAGAGGTCATGTCCCATCCTATTGTGTGCCAGCCAATAAGCTTGCACATGCTGGAGGCCACTACATTTCAAGTCAAATCCATTGATAAGAACAGTTATGCTTGGAGCTTTACACAAGTTTAGTAGAAAATAGCAAATTCTCCAACCCTACTAACTTATAAGCTTTAGATCACATATAAACTCTAGTTTATTACAGAATCTTATGCTGAGTGATTCATGATTTATTAAAATTATGACTTCCAAAGATATAAACATGGCCAAAGTCACTTTGACCAAAGCATTTCCTTAAAAAAAAGTTGTTTCGTACACTGAATTTGAGTTGCAAGTTACGTGAAACTCAGGAATCAATTTATGTTTAGAAAAGCAGCACCCTTTCTTTTGTTATACTGCAACACTATTGCCTTTTATTTTTCACTTTTATAATTCATTGCTACAACAAAATTAGTCCTAAAAGAAGGCAAAACAAATGTAATTAATACATTAAATAATAGTTTCTTTAATTTGCTGTTGTAAATGGCTGCTGTGGAATTGTACTGACACCCAAATTTCTACTTTTTAATAGGCACATGCAGTTAAAAAATATTTTATTGACAGCTTGTGGCTTAATTGGAAAGTAGAGTTTGTTTTTCCTCCAAAAAAAAGATAGTAACCTTGTCTGTAATAAGGTAGAAATCATCTTTCAAGCCGGAGGGGCAGAATGTGTTCAGAGAATAATCTAGAGCAGTGTTTTCAATAAATATCTCTGCCTTTTCTATTTCTAACCTGGAATGTGCTTAAACTGAAATTCCAGTTCTACTCATTCTCTGACCTACTTTCCTACCAGGGGAAATTGCTTCTTGTATGAAATTCCTCAGGGTTCAACCCTCTATGCATTTTTTTTATTAAATTAATCTTAGCTAACAAAGATATATTTAAAAAAATCTTGCATTAGTTATGTAAAATTAATTAATCAGCAGCTACTGGTACTTAATCACAAGCCTGTGGTTTCTTTAGGCAGATATTTTGTTTAGTTAATTATTTATTGATGTCACAAGATGTAATGTACATCTTTTAGTGACATATAATTACTTAAAATAATGTATGCACTGTCATTTGTTCTTGGTAAACTACAGAAGGTAATTTATATCTTTAAAGTAAAAACATATTCTGGGATAGGAATGTAGGAATGTGTAAAACTGATTTGAATAGGGCTGGTATGGGACCTGTTATCTTAAGTCTGCTAAAAAATTAGTTCACCATTAAATACTGGGGCGGTATATATATATATATATATAGAAACAACAACAAGAGATCCTCTGCACTCACCCATTATCAATATATAGGACATTAAGACATTCGGTGCATTTAAGCTACTAAGAAATGCCCTTCCCTTTAAGCAAAACAGGGATTGTTTGTCCATATATTGCAATATACTTCAAGCTGGCCAACTGCGTCAAAGTCATCCCTTTTGACCAGTTCCTACACTGACTTATGCGATTCATTAAGAATTCTACTGCTTCAATATACATTTAGCCAAGGGACTAAGTTTTACCTGCAACTTTCTTGCTTTCAAGTTTAAAACCCCCATATGGTTGCCCTTTTATTGGCTCCACTGGGATCACCTGACTGCAGCTGGGAAGGGTGGGAGCTACAACAAGGAGCTGGCCACTGCTCCTGTATAAGCTATAGCAAAAAAAGGGAAAGTTGTGCTCAACCACTAAATTTTAAACCATTAGGCGGGGGTATATTATATATATATATATATATATATATATATATAACCAGAGCTGTGTCTCAGGGACAAACCAGCCCAAGCTATCCTGAGGAAGAGCACTGGTTGTGCTTGAACCTCTTTTCTTTTGTATCAAGTCCCTGTGTGTGCAGCACTCTTTTTATTATATTTTTGTTTTTGACCTGCACCAAGGGCATTTGGACTTGTATAGGGTGTGCTCCTCCCTGTGTACTATATATATATATATATATATATAGACGGGAAAGTGAGATTTATTGGTCCAACGTTTCGGTTCTTTACTAGAAGGTTCTAGTAAAGAACCGAAACGTTGGACCAATAAATCTCACTTTATTGCATCCTACTATGCTCTGTTGTCCGTGAGTATTCATCATGAGAATCCTGTGAGTGCCGACACTTTCCCGTCTATTCCATTTTTTGCTGCTCTGGCACCCAGGTATCGCACTTAAATTTTGGTGTACTCTCCATTCTGCAATTTTATATATATATATATATATATATATATATATATAGGCACACATGGACCTGTGCCTATGGCGGCTACATAATTAGTAAATGTTTTTTTTTAAGAAAAATAAAGAATTCCCCCTCTGTAAATTCAGCGGCAGAGCAGAATGTGGGGTGAAAGGTCACAAGCCGATGACAGCTGGATGTGATATCATGTGTAGCCATATGCATGACGTCAATTCAGCCGCCTTAGGGGGTGGGGCACTGGACCTAAATACAGCGCTGTCTTATAGGATTGTTTTGCCTTCAATAAGGATTAATAATATATTAGTTAGGATCAAGTACAAGGTACTGTTTTATTACTACAGAGAAAAGGGACATTTTTTAAAATGTAAATTATTTAATTAAAATGGAGTCCATGGGATATGGCCTTTCTGTAATTCAGAGATTTCTGGATAACAGGTTTCTGGATAATTCCTGTACTATCATTTTATTTTAAAAAATATTTTAAAAACACTACCAGTACAAAAAAATACAAACATGGAGAAAATTAAAAAAAATGATTCCTTAGTGTGGCTTTAGCTGTTTAAATCAGTAGTTGGTCCTGCAAATGATTTAACTTATATGTGACTGACACTTTGATATGATTATTTACTCATCCCTTTAGCCAAGTACATTAACAGTTAACAATATAATACATGCGAGCAGTCTTCATTTGCATGGTATAAGAAACAGCAAAACCTCTAGTATATAATCAAGTATGAATCATTTAAAATGTCACTTCATTTTCAGAAGCAATGAAAAGTTGACATTACATTTACTCCCACATAATTTACAATTTGTTTAAATTTTATGCAATAATGTTATTTTTAAAGTGGATTATACTTTTTTCTGCTTTACATAATTATAAAGGGATTGCAGCTATAATACCAAAAATTATATTATACACAAATACGTAATGTACATATAGAGCTAAAACAGTTTGACAATTCCATGATTACTCATAGAATGCAGAACCCATTTAAAATACATGGTAGAAAGTGGCAGGGTAAGGCTTAAAAAAGGAGTTTTGGAAAAAAAAGAAAGACAGTGATTCCCTAAGAAGCAGGATTGTGTTCCACAGTGAGTGGTTAACTTCAAACTTTTTGCTTCTCCATTCTTTGTTGAACTAATATCTGCTGAGGGATAGCTGTGTCAAAATTCATCAGTAGCTAAAGGGCCATAGATTTTACTTCCTACTTTTTAAGAAGTTGCCTCCACAAAGGTTCATCTATCAAATTGTAAAAAAATAGTTTTCATGATGGGCAGCTACTACTTAAAAAACATCTAATATCTCAAATATAAGTCTCTTTATAGTTAGGGGCATTGATCTTAACATGTCAATTTCTTACAGAGGCAAAATTATGTACCACAACATAGGAAATGGAGATACATAAAGATGTTGATACAACCTTACTGTGCCATACAACAAGGCAATTTTAAAAATTATATTGCATTTTGACGGCTTCTCCCAGCTAACAATGCCCGCCCACACTGGGAACTGAGCACTGGCTATATCTGCGCCTTGTGTGAACAATCTCACCACAGTGCCAGTCCCCTTTTTCAAAATGAGAATATTAGCATGTAAGATAATGAAAAAGGTCATGGGAGTTAATAGTGGCTGATAACTGTCTCCCCTATCCTTGTGAGGTTCTCCAATCCTGTGCAATGATTGGGGCATAAAAAGGAAGCTTGGATAAATATACCTGATGAGGGGCAGATTTATTAAGCTCTAAATTTACATTTTAATAACTCTGCCACTAAATGTCCTGTAGGATGTTATTGGTTTCATCTAGATTTTTTAATTTTGACCTTCATAAATAGGGCCAATATTGTGTGGTTAAACATGATCCCCCACTGTCCCCTGCAGTTTTTATTCTTTAACATATGTCAATAGATAGGACCCTTAATAAACAGACAGATTAAATCGATGTGTCCTTCTAGGTCATTGGTCACTAAATGTATTTTGCTAAAAGGGGCAATAGATGATATAAGCAAGACAGAAATGTGTTGCCTATGATTCCCAAAAGGAGGAGAGTGTTAAATGCCTTCAACATGTACTTATAGTAAATTCAAAAATACTTTTCATTATTGATTGTGATATTTTTAGTATCATTCTTTAAGGTAACTAAGTTAACATTTTCAAGACATTCTTTCTAGCTATGGATTGAAATTGCTAAAAGTAACTAACATGCCAACATTCCTCAGCAGAGCACTGTTTTATTTCACTTCTGTAATGTATATGAGTAACAGCCCAAACTGGCTACAGTTAAGGTTGCCAAGTCAATCTAATAAAACAACAACCAATGAAATGCACTTGCTATAGAATGGATTGGAAGGTCATTTGTATATTATATGACATCATTTGTATATTAAATAGTTACATAGAAACAAAACTAGTCTCAATCACTCACCTGAATAGATTCATCCTAGTAGAATGTGTAATTGTCTGGTATTTAAAATTGTATGCACACCACGCTATCGCCATTAAATTTCCACCCTTTCTTGTTCTAACAATGTAGATGTTTATAAAACGTACAGCAAATATCAGAATATTCAGTGTGGGCAAGACAAGAATATATGATATAGATTATTCTTCCAAATGAACCGTCTATAAAATAAAAAAAATGTCAGGTTTACGGTAATAATTTTCATTCCATGTTAATTCATTTGTTCCTTTTTTACTATGTATTGTTTGGTGTATATGATTGAGAATACTGGATAACTTTACAAACTCTTTTAGCCTCTCCTAAAGAATGGTAATAAAAATGAAGATTCACCCATGATCAAAAGAAGTACTAGGATTTGTTGTCATTCTCTTAACTTTTGGGTTCTAGTTCCATACCTTTGGAATATCAAATATCAAAATGTAAAAGTGGCAATCATTTTGTTTTGTTCAACTTTCCATGTACGCAGCGATTTCTATTAACTTAGGGGTTCACAGGGATTTCTGTCTCCATGGGATTAAGTGTTTTATTTGCTGCTACTTAGGTGCGTATTACTGTGTATATGAAAAAGCTTGGCAACATAGGAATGGTGGAAAAGCGTAGATTTATTTCTTTGCTTCACACTTTTCAGGGAAAATATATTCTTGCAGTGTTTGTGTACCATGCTGAGAGATATACAGCAGGTAATATATATGTATTCTGCTGTCTATGTTTTATTGTTTGGAATAAACTGATATAACTTCACATTAAGGATTTTCTTTATCAAAAAGGTACAAGGCACGATGCCCATTGATTTGCACTTTCAGTAGGCTAATTTATTGTGCAGAATTAATCATTTTTTTCTTTTTGTATGCCTTACCAGCTACAGGCAGTGGCAGTAAGGTGACAACGATGACAGGGAACACCAACACACTGTCTCCAGGGATAAGTATCACCATTAGTTTATATATTTTACTCCTGCTAATTGGACATGCGCTACCAATGCAGCATGCTTGCATATAGATGCATTTTTTTACATTAACTTTGTGCTTGATACCATCTGATTCCAGGAGCATAAATTAAAGATAAAGCATGACATTAATTTAGTGGTTTTAGTTTTCAAACTAAAAATTTGCAGGTATATGAAATAGAAAGGATATTAATAGCACTTAATTTGTTTCCTTACTACTTGCAACTGACAGCAAGAGCTACGATGGAGATTGAAAGTAATGACCACTTGTAGCACATTTCCTTTTTCAAATAAAGTCCAATAAAATAACCCAGAAAATAATATTTTTTAGTCTTTACAGAAAAAACACTCATTGATACAATCCAACTGGCTGTTCTAAGCAACTCAAAAGATAACTACTCACAAGGTAAAACTGTTATGCTGGCGATTTGGTATGTGCCAGGAAAAGATTACTGTTTGTCTGCTTTAACACATTTAAAAAGGCTTTGATTTTAGCCACTTCTTTTACAGATGTAGTCGAGGTATTGAAAGCATGTTGAAATTATAAAGCCAATGAAAAGTTACATTTCCCTCAAAGTCATTTGTTCCCTATACAAATGGCCATGACAGATTGCAACAGGTCCTGCATGATACCTTACACTTATGGTACCATGCCAGAGAGACTGGATAGCCTACCATATAAAGAGACATAGGTAGTGGAGGAATATGCTTTGATTAGGTTTGCTAAAATTTTACAAATACAATTTAGCAAGGATTATTTAGTGACATAAACAAAATTTGCCATAGATCTGTTACAAGTATTAAACAAAGAAATCTCTGTCTCTTATTCTACCTTACATTAGCAAAAGCTAACAAATGATTGGTTGATGTGTATTACTGTACTAGGTAACACTTCGACCCCATATATCTTAAAGAGGCAGTACAATAGATTGGTTGCACTTTAGGTTTTCAGGGGCGACATGATTTCTCTATGTACAGCATGCCAAAGCTTGCTTAGCATGAATGAGGCTCTGGTGTTTACCCATAATGCAGACACAGTTAGTCTCCAGCAAATGGTTTTGTTAACAATGCTATTTGTTGGGCCATCATTAGCATACCATACCAATATATCTTTATGATTGTTCAGTATACATATCACAGTAAAATTCTCTTCTAATATTTATAGAAACAGTTTACTTAAACCTATAGTGAAATGTAAACATATTTGATGCATGTCTTAAAACATTGTATGCATAGTTTAGGCCAATTGAAAGCATCAATATATACTTTAAATTACATTTCCCGTAATTCATTGCTGGTTTAGAAATATCAGTTGTAAAAGCTGTTGTCTTACAGCTTTTGTGCTGTTTCCAGAAGTGGGTCCTTAAACCCAGGGGCTATTTTGGGGGTTATATAAAAAGGACTGAGATTACATACTGCGCCTAAGGTTACAGTCAGAAATCTTGCTAATCTTGTTTCCAAATTAGATCAAATAAACAAAAGCATAAAAACATGGATGGTGGAAACGAGTAGAACAGAAAATCTGTATAAAGACTATAATTTTCTATTGCTCTTTCTACGTGCCCCAATGAAATACACAGAATTGACTTATTTGAGATTTTCTGACTGTTGCTTACCTTGCGATGCTGCATCAACTAAAGCAACACAATGCATGGCAAACTAAAACTTTAATCATATTAACATCAGCTGTTCTTGATGCAGGTATTGTGCATGCTCATAATGGCAATTTTGCATCAATAACAGAGCTGCATCACTACAAGTTTATAAAAACTTATCTTTTATATTATCTGTATATTTCTTTTTTTACTGAATCAGCGTTAAATCCAAGCGTATGCAACTTTTTTACAAAGATCACAAATTTTTCACATATGGCAGTTCACAAGATTTGAATGGTATTGTGCCTGGTTTGAACTTGATTGCACCTTGTGTATGCATGCATTATAAACATTCTTTCCAATATCTACTGTTATTATGTCATAAAATTTTTCACAGGAACATCAAATGAATTTACTGGGTTTAGCTATATATTTTTTAATGTAAGAAATATGTGTTAAATGACTTATTTGTAGAACTGGCAACTGTATTGGCTCTTTCTTTCATGAATGTTAAATGAAAGAAGGAAGGAAACACAACAAACTAAGAACATACCTTTCAGAATATACCTTGCAGACGATATAGAAAGCATGACATTAATTGTCCAGGAACAGGTTCCAGTAATATGCTATTGAAATATATAATACTGTGTCCTTATCAAAAATCGATATAAAAGCCAGTGCTTCTACTCTCCAGAACCATTTTGCTTGCTGTCAATTGTAGTACTGTTCTTAATTCTGCAAATAACGACAGCCTTAAGTAAGGCTTTGTATTATCCCATCCAAAGACCGCCAAAGTGTGTTTCAAGAAACAAAATTACAAAAGTAACAAGAAATATCAAAAAATTCTCAAAGAAAATGTCAACCTTTGGTCTATTCATCCAGTAGAGGCTTAGCAAAATTATGTACAATAAAAATAACAATTTGTTATTATGTTTATTGCCAAAAGGTTTGATTATAAAACAAGTGGAGATCTTTGTTTCAGCTGATTACTGAGTACTAGAATTGATGCAGGTCAGACAGGGTACACTTAACTTAACTCATTTTTTGAGTTCATCAGCAAAATAATCATATACTGTCAGTACACATTTTTGGACAATGAAGTAAAATGTATTGTGAAACTTTCAACAGACTTTAAAAAGGAAATTATACATGAAAAATGTAAATATTAGTCTCATTTTTGTTGTAAAATGATTATGGAAAAATTTCACAACATCATTTCGATAGTAGGAACAGAGGACTTTCATTGCTTTAAATAATAGTTTGATATCACATACATTTTTACTGCATTAAAGGTCATGTAACTGGTATTAAGGTTGTTTTTGTGTGTTTAATTGAATTGAGCCAGTCTGTACTAATGTTGCTAGATCATTTGAAAAAAAAAAACAAAATAAACTATTAATAAATGCAAGTTCCTTGGCTGCATTGATGCAACCTATTCAGCAATTTTGATTGAATTTTTTTAAAGCATGCTCTTAGCCTGTAATCTCTGATATATCTGTGAATTAATGGGCTATAAAATGGGTATTTAACTATAAAACTATAAAATAGGTAAGTATTTAAGTGTTCAGATACTGTACAATTATACCTCAGATTCACTATTTTGGGAAATAAACATTTTTTTTTATAAAATGTCTTTTAGCATTCATTTATTTCGCAGTGAAAATATTATTCTGTCTACAGCTAAAGGTAATGACTAAATATGTTTAATTACAAAAAGAAGTCTTCATATGATACACTCAAAAGGAATTTTCATTAATTAAAAATATGCATGTAAAAACCATTAGATAGGGTCTTCACCAGGGTTCTTGTATGTTTCTTTTTTGTTATTTGAATGAAAATTATAGTAAAAACAAAAAAATAACCATACATGAAATCATTCATGTCAAGGACCCATCAAACTAGAAAAGAATTTGTCTAGAGTGAAAACTTTTTAAAGAGTGGTGGAAGCATGCAAAAAGAAAAATTAGAAATTAGGTAAGGCAATCAGGTGCAAAGAAAGTTAAAGAACAATTTTTAAAACTTTCATAACGTGTCTGAGAAGCAGGACACTGTACATTTGTTATGGTTGAATAACCATTTGTTTTGATTCAGCCCTATTGGATGTCTTGATAACGTTTCTTAAACCTAAGACATATTATTAGTAAATTAACACAAGGTTTTGCAGTTTCAGTGTCTGCACTAATTACACTTCTTGCCCATCCTTAAGCATGTGTGTTGTTGTGCCAGCATCCATAACAAGAGTCCACTACTACATGGTAAAGTTGTCTGCTGCTATACACATATGAACTGCATCAATCAATCAAAGCAAGAAAGCATAACAAACTTAAATGAATATTTTACACATTTCCAAAATCCCTATTTTCCTGCTGATGGTTCTCATTTTTAGAATTTGTCCTTGTCACCAGTTACATTGTTACTGATTATTGATATGTTATTGATATTACTTGTTATTGATATGTTTCTCATACATTTAGTTCAGGAGATGTACTTTAGTACTTCAGTCAATGATTAACGTATATTGCACCTTACATTCTGCAAGATATTGCTTATTACCATCATTACTAATAAATATCAGAGAACAATCTCATGTGCAAAATGCCTATGTGACATTAAGGGGCTGATTTATTATTGAGGGTAGGATCATGTAAATCAGGTAAAAAGGAAAAAAGATGAGTGGGGTTTTTATCTCGCTCAATCAACACATTGTTAATAATAAATCAGCATCATAGTGCAGAAATGTGAATAAAAATTCTTGTTTAAAAATAAAATTTAAAGCTAGGTTGCTGTATCAGATGTGGTATGGCTGTTGCTTTGGTTTTAGAGTTTCCAAGATAAAGCACTAAGCTGATATTAAAAAGAAACAATTATTCTTATGGATTTTTGTAAAATGCTAAACACTAATAATCAAGATTGTATTTTACTGTAGCTCCCTGGGATTCATCAGTAGTATTTATAGTGGTTATGATGAATATGTCATTGATTTCCATCTTCTCCTGACTCCATTTTCTGATTTGCAAGAATGACATTTTACATGCTAACAGGACAATCACTCTTTACACATGAGAGCTTTGCAGTGTATTGTGTTGGACACCTCTGACACCTACAGTGTTGATTGTGGTCTGATCATCCATGAAGAGGTCAACTCTCTTCCATGGCAAGGTTATTATGAAAGGTAAAAATAATGATATAAGGAAGTAATGGAAGAAATCAGTGTGTAGACTGGAAAAAACGCAGTTGTCATAGCAAATCAAGCTAAAATTGGATTTTGATGAAAACAAATTGTATTTTTATTAACGAGCACTGCCCTGTAAATACTGTAGATATCCTGTATAAAAACTATTGTCTTATGTTAAAATGGTGACCTCCATTATGAGCAATTGCACTTAGCAAGTGGAATACAAAAATATATTAACAGCTACCAAGCAATGATTTTGTTTTTTCAACGTAACACTCTCTTTTGAGGTTATAACATTTACAAGAATTTAATATTAGCCACTAAGGGAAATTTGAGATGTTCTTTTGTGATTCTTAATGACTCTGAAATTATGCTCTCGTTTTGTGCATTATTGATTGTAAAATAATCTCAATCTGGCAAAAAAGATTGATTGTCTTTTATTTTAAGAGCCTATATGCAGCTACTTGGCTAAAGATAGACTGATGTAATTATGACATTGTGCTACATGATGAGATGATATTACAGCAATAAAAAAGCAAATATTCTAGTCTATGTTTGTAACTCTGCCCTTTAGGAGATGTTTTTATAGACTGACTTTTATTGTATCAGAAGTGCTTGCATTATTAGTAGGTTTTCACCTTTGATGCATTCATGCATTATATAGATTGGCACTTATTAGACCTCAAATGTTATTAGGCCCATAGTATTAATTTATATTTTGTAAAATTGCTTCTCTATTGTATTGGCATTTTCAGAAAATGTAATAAAAGGATAGAAGGATAGAAGAAGGATGTAAAGGATAGAACAACAGATATTTTTTACAGATAGGCCAACTTTTTCTGTTACTTTTACTCATTTTGTGCTGATACCTTTTCAACAGAGATTTCTATTCCATATGATTTGATAAATAAGAAGCTTAAACAGCAAACAGAGAGACAGATATACCTTATAGACATTATAAAGATCTTGAATGACAGAAGCATATTCTTGTGGAAGGCTTTACTCATACTCAAGTACTCAAGCACCCAAAATGTGCTGAAAAAGTCACCATAGGCTTATAGTCGAGTCCCTCAAGAGCACCCTCTAGTACCCCTTGCTACCTGATTCCCGCTGCCCCCATCAACCCCAGACCCCTCCAGTAGTACCTGCGGCTGTTAGTGCGCTCTTCTGCATGCTACATTAGCTCCTTCTTCACGCCTTGTTCCGCCCCAGAAGTGACGTCACGTGCCCCTGCATGTGAATCCTGGCTTCCAACACAGAGCTACGGTAGGGCCTAATTATAGTTACCGATAATCATAATTGATTGAAGTTAAACACATATCATATGTGTTTAACCTCAATCAATCAATAATTACCTACCAGTAGTAGCAATGCTGATCAGGTATATCCATATTATGGGATCAGTGTTGCTAATACAGGTGAATACTGTTAATTATTATTAATTAATTTGAAGTTAAACACATACAGTACAGTAAATAATATACAGTATATGATCAGCCTCAGTTAATGTAATTTTATTGGTATTTATTTTGATTATTGAAACTTTTATTATTTAATGAAACATTTCCCACCCTAGGCTTATACACGAGTCAATACGTTTTTCCAGTTTTAGGTACCTTGGCGTATATATGTTATCTATGTACATATACATGGAACATATTTTCATCTTTTGCTATATTCTTGTTTCTTGTAAAATCTCTGTTCCTTTACACCTAGGTAGACAAAGCTTAAAGTTAATTGAAGTTCACCAGTCCTTTAAGCCTACTGACAGACAGATTTGCATTTCAGCTCTTAAAGGTGAAAGCCAGTTGCAGAATTAAAATGACTCGGCATGAAGCGGCTTCCTATGGCTAGCAAAACCTCCATAACCTAAAGTTAAAAAGCATTATAAATATTAATGAAAAGTTTTCATGTGCAGGATGCCTAAGAACATCTCACTATGAGGGATTTGATAGAAATGTTTATTATTTCCAGCAGGTGAAAATCATTTCACATTTTTGCTGTCACTTCCTTTCAGAATATTATCATGCTCATTATACTTAAATGGTGAAATGCATATGTGTTTTTTCTGAACATTTACTGTTACTACTTTAAATATTAACCACAAAACATAACCAGACTAGAACATTAAATACTGCAAGAATCGCAATAAACATATTTTAAAATGTATCATATCTGGCAATTGCTATTATGTTTGCATTTGTTTTTTCAATTTATAGACCCCTCACACCCCCTTGCATAATAAAAAAAAATCTAATTCTTAGCAACTTTCAGATATAGCTAAATTAAAAATATTACACTTATTTGTAAATGTGATTGCTATATACTCTGTACTCTGCACTAGTTCTGTCTCCTAAAACAATAAAGCAGACACCAGTTGTTGAACACACCTGGAAGGAAACTGTCTTCTGCTACACTGTTTGAAGAGTCAGAACCAGAAAACAAAAAAGGATCAACAAATACTGTGTTTAATTATATTTAGAAATACCTGTAAGCAGCCACCCAAATCTCATCTCTTAATATATACATGAGAGCCCTTTTTATCTAACTTTGCACTGACTATCATAATTTCTAATTATAATCTAAATTTTCCCCTGTAAACTAAAATCAGGAATCCCCTCCTGGGACTGCTGACCAATGACCAACTCAGTAAGTTGAGTTAACATCTTTAAAATGAGAATTGAGTCACTCAAGAGCCTTAAAACCTCTTTACAAGATGTTTAACCATCAAATTTCAAGATTTGTCAGGGAGCCTCTCAATTCTAACAAAAATGCCAATTCAGATGGAACATTATCTGTTTCTAAAGTTGAGCACCCACATTTATATAATGTGCCTGTCTTTATACCTCAGCAAGGGCTGAGCAGTTGGAGTGATTAGAGCTTAACTGGGCAAAGCTATACAGTGTGTGGTCAGGTCAAGCAGTGGGAATGGCCAAAACTGACTGAATTTAGTTCCCATGAAATGGATGCTTCTGCTTTTGGAATATCAGGAGATTGTAGAAACCAAATACAAACTCAAAGAACCACTGTCAGTATTTTTCTAATACCACCTCTAAATAATACATGTGTATAGAATTACAGCTGTACCCTTTTCATATTTTCATGGAGGCATCTATGCCTTCTCCAGTTACACCCTTGATTTATGTAATTTGAAACTTTATCATAAATAAACACTGGGTACTCATGCAATGAATATGTGCTTGTGACATGAATTCTGCATATGGAGAGACTGATCTTGCTCTTTTGAAATATAATCATATAAACAGCAAAAGCCAATGAGCAAGTGTCCGAAAATATCTTCAAAAAAACAGCCAAGAAAACCAGTTTTCAAAAGTGCTTTGCACTTTAAAAGAGTTTTGTTGTATCTGTCCATACCTCATGGAAAGCAAATGCCAAATATGAAACATATGACATTTTCCATGCAGAGAAATATTTCTTCATGCAAAATAAGGCATTTGCTGCATGTTTGGTATAATGGTATTTAGTTTGTATTACGCCATCTTATGTTTATTTTTTTTTTACATGGCTTTTTACATGTATTGAATGGAACAAATGGCTGAAACAGACAAATGTTGGAAGCAGAGGATAAACACTTTTTATATGAGTATTCCCCCATGCATTCTTACAGCTAATTCGTCTTTGCTTGTTTCATTCATTTTCTGCTACAATTTTATAAATGTCAGAATGTTGTAAGGCAGTTTACTCTAAGGTAGGCCAGTCTATCTGGATGGCTCTAGCCCTGTTTATATTACATCGTTGTTTTATTTTGGCCACAAATGTGTAAATGTGTAAAAAAAAATGGAAAACTGGCTTATGGCAATGGAAACCTTAGACAGCACTTCTCTAACATAAGCAAATTAGTGGTGAAAATCCACAATGGTTGGGCCTGGACGTTATAACATCTCTGATTAGCGATCAACATAATGTAATTATTGCACTTTGGGAAACAGGATTACTACTGGCATTTGCAAAGTGTACCACCTTCAGTTCACCTCTCAAACCCAGGTTGCCAAGTATATTCAATAAAAAGGAAGCAAGAATGGAGGCAGGTTCATCATCACATGCCACAGTTAAGGGCATGAATCGGTTGAGACTGGTTACATGTTCTAGCCTTTATTTGAGGACAGAGACATGGAATACACATGCAGAAAGGACTACAACATATTTGTCCTTGTCTCAGCAGAGAAAGAAGGAGCATGCATGCAATTATTTTCCTGTCCCTTAGAAAGACTGATATATTAATTATTCATGCACTTCATTTCAAGCGCAGAGCCCTTTAAAAGGTAAGCTAACAGAACATTAAATGCAAATTTTATGACTAAAGGTCTAAACCACCAAGTCAGTTCAACGTCAGGGCTACGTGTGTGTGCTATGAGCTGGCTTTGCTCAAATAAGAATATTTCTTCCCCGAAATAGATTTTTGAACTATGGCACTGCGAGATTAGTACAGAACTTGTGTAGCCATTAACATGCTGTTAGCAATGAATTAACATCCATTCAAGTCGCTGTAAGTTAATGCATCGTTTGGTAATGGCTTGATAATGAATGTTTGATAATAGCTTGTCATCATATTGCTTAGAATCTCAGGGGCATTTCTCAACTAACCTGTGACATTCATTGCGTCTGTATTTGTTGGCAAGAAATTTTCCAGTGGAGACAATCGAAAAAAATTAATGACAAGCACTTTAAAGATGTAAGTATAGATATGGGGATTAGAGAGACAAACCGGTTTTTGTGGCACGAGAAAGGGTGGGAATAAGGTAAAGCCCATTTTTAAGGAAACCAGAGGATCGCATATGCTATGCATTCATATTAAATGTCCTATAATTTTAACCCTCTGTATTCTTCAACCATTTAAATTCATTTCCCCCCTAAGCACTTAATTGCTAGGAAAATTGGTTGGCTAAATGAAAATGATTATTAGCACTTTAAAGTTTGGAATATTCTTAACCCCTTGCAGGGAATAATACATATTCCATTGTGTATCATTGTGTATCATTACCCATGTTAATTAGCAAAGTTGCCAATGCTATTTAAAGTATATAAATAGTTAGAAACCTAATATAAACAATATGAAAGATTAATAAAACATTACTTATTGTTAGGAAACCATTTCAGCCCTGACAGGTTTAGTTCATGAATGTCATTCAGTCTCTTGTATGACTTGGTATTCCATGGTTTTTGTGCTTGTCTTGACTGCTTGTTGCTGCTCTGATCTGATCTCTGATCTGCTTGCTCCTTTGTTCCTTCATTGGCTTTTGACTTGACCACACTCCTGCTTATGGATTAATCTTGCATTTGTCAATACAGCTTTTCTGACTTTTAGACCTCTGCTTGTTTGGCTACTATGTTGTAGATAACTCACTATTTGATTCCCATGGTTCCTAGCAGCCCCAGTTTCTCTGACTGCTTGCTACCTATGGTTTTTAGCAGCCCCAGTGACTTCCATTGCTTGCTGCCTGTGTTTTCCAGCAGCTTCCCATTACTTTATGCTTGTAGTCTATCAATGCATGCTACTTAAAGTTCTTAGCACAACCAGTTAGCAGAAACACTTACCTATAAGTGACTTTTATCTGCTGCTTATGCTCAGGAAGACGCACCTGCAAAATTAGATTGTTTTTGACTATTGCCGATGAGCTTGTTCCTTACAGGCTTCCAGTTTACCTTCCACTTAAATATCAGTTTCTTCCGTGAAGTTCCTGACACCTGCTGTTATAGTGAGTATGGTATTAGTACACTGTATTGATTAACTTTCCAGTTCACTTTGCTGCTATCTCTTACATGGTTCCTTGCAAGGGTTTTCCTAACATATTCTGTTCTGTCAGTATCTGCAGAGAGTTAGTAGGTAGGTGTCTTACTTATAATTTCCAGATCCTTCCAAAATGATTTTTATTGGCTGCTTGATTTGACACTTATTATTATTGGATGTCTAGTGGAAGAATTATACAACATTTAGATTGTATATATCTTTGATTGTATATTCAGTATAAATGTAATGGGGAAATATGACTTTGCTGAGCTACCTCAGTACAGTCAGTGACAGATTTATTAAAGGTCAAGGTTTTTTCTTTTCTCAGAATTATCATGTGTCTGTATTATTTACCAAATGGTAATACAGCTGACTGCTCAATAAAATAAATATACTGATGCTGTCAGATTTGCCAAGGTCTTTTCAGTGCTAGAACAATTAATTTTTATCTTGAAAAGTAGATTATCTAGATCATATCCTCCCTCCCCCATTAACTAGAATTGCATTATTTTAATGTAATACTCATAATTTTGGGGGGATCACAACTTGAAGGGTTGTTAAAGCTCAGTGCTGCCACTGAGCCCTAACACCCCATTGAACAATAATCGACAGCAGAAATCAGTCTTTAGCTCCCCATAGTATTCTTCCTATAGATATATTGAAAAATTTACTGAAACATTTTTTTATTTCACAAAAGGACAAAACTGCATGTTTGAAAATATATCAGTGGACATAAGTGAAATAACAAACATATATTTTCAGATACTATTAGGGAGACATTTTGTTTTAGTACTGTTGTTTGGCTTGTTTTGCAAATTTTAAGTACTTTACAAAGCAAATACTAATAAATAACTTGAACAAACATAAATATATATGTGTGTGTTTTGTGTATGTTTCTTAGTTAAGGGATACATTTTAAGTTCTCTCTATTAATTACATTTCTGGATTACCAAAATGGGTCTTAATTAGTCACTAGTTTAACATTTGATGATCGTGGACAGATTTATTCCCTAAAGCACATACTTGTAACATTGCTCTGGGAAAGGTGATGAGGATGTAAGCCATTCATATCAATTTTCATTTTTTAGGAGATAGTAGAACTGTACTAATCTAATGATTTTCTTTTACCTTTTTAACAGAAAATAGTTTTAGCATGGCTTCAAGAGAAACATGCTAACAAAAGAAAGAGCCATTTAAGTGTTCATGGAGAGCTAATACTTCTATCATCTTTGGGTACAGTAGGATGAGATTATAATCCTGCAAGCTCAGCATTTGCTGGACAGATATTCCACTCTCAAAATGAGAATAGTAGCCCTTTGACCTAAGGGGATATGATATATAAGCACCAGAGGGCTGCCTTAGTTGAAAGCAGTGATTAGTGAGGAATTGACCACACAGAATATGCCTTTTGAAATGTACAGTTATTTTGGAAAATGTACAAAATAATGATAGGGTACGGATATATGCCATTTAGAAACAGGTACCATTGTTGCATGTATTTGTTAACAATCTAAAAACAAATCATTGGTGCTAAGAAAACTGCCTCATACAGATACAAATAAACAAAAGGAATTCTGGGAATTAATTCTAAACAAGCTCTAAGGAAATCCAATTTACATGGGTTTCTCCTATAGGCTAAAGAAGGGTGAAACCGGTCTGTAGTTGGGAATCTGATCAGCTATTATCCTGGCTTCTGCTTTAAAAACCCAGTGGGTGAGCTTTAGCCTGTAGGATAAACCCATGTAAATGGGATTTTCTTGGAGCTTGTGTGGAATTCATTCCCAGAATTCCTTTTGTTTAACAATCTAAAGAAACAGGTGCAGGTGCATGTACAAATATTGGAGTGGAGTGGGAAAAAAATAGAAACAAGGTACACAAAAGTTTGGAAAGGTCTGCACTTGAAATCAAGATGGACACCCATTCACACCACCTACAGTTTGCAGAAGAACTGGCTCATAAAATCTGGTGAAGGAAAGTGTAATTATTTCTATTGCTTTTACAGTATTGTGGTCATGTTAATTATATGAAATTGTTTATGCACCATGCAAAGCAGTGAGCAAACACATACAGTTAAAAAGATGACTACTATATAAATGTACAATCACTACGTAACTGTCACACATGACAATGCTTTAGAAAAACATACTGGTACCTTTTATGTTTCACGCTTATTTACATTCCACATTTATAAGCTTGACAAACAGGTCTTCCATTACTCACCTAATGCCTTACATTCATTAAAAATGGGAATGGTTAGACCCTTACATTAGAAATAAAAGCAGCTTACTATGCCATAGACAGGAAATGTAGTGTATCCGTTACTCAAGTAGGTTTTGTATAGGTGCTGTAGTATGCTATACATAGCAAAATATCATGGCAGCAGTTGTTTCACCAGCAGTTCATTTTGCTCAGTTCTTTTGATGATATTTAACTATTTTCTTTAAGTTCTATTACTATTTTCCCTTCTCCCTCCCTGCGTTTCATAATTATGCCTAATTAATGCATACAGCTAATTGATAACAAAGCTTTTTGATGTTGTCACATAAAGATTATTGCAGTATATTTTGCTTATTTTAGCTAAATGATTTCTTACAGATATGGATAATGCTCATTTGTGTTTTTTTCCAAACAATGTTTTTGTAAGCACAGAAATGGATTTTTAGCTTGCAGTCCTTGGGTTACTTTTTAATGGTCACACTCCTTTGTACAAGAGATATGATGGAAACCATGATCCATACCAAATGGTTTTCGTTTCATTGATTGCAGCCTGCAGGGATTATACCGATACTGGCTGTGAAACAACTTTGGGGCGAAAATGTTCTCCATGGCTAGTCTTGCATGAGATAACTCCCCAGTGTGAAGGACAAATAGTTGCAGCCTTACCGCTGCTTTGCACTTTAGACATGTCTTTCAGAGGCAGCCTTTTTTCTTTCTTTTTTTCTTTTCTTTTTTCTCCTACAATGTTGCTAAATAGAAGAAAAGTTTGGGAAATAGTAATTGACTGTAACCTGTTTACCTTATTTAACAGGGGCTCACACAGGAAAAGGTTCTTTCATACTAAAACCTGTTAGATCAGAGTGTTCCTTGTTCTCTGCATGCTGCTAACTTTCACTTTCTGATAAACTTACCTAACTGCAATCTAGTTAATCTCGTATTTAAAAAAGCACTTTACTTACAATTATACACCTTTACAACACTGGAACTGTTCATTGGTTTTTGTTTGCACTCATTTCAAAAACCTTTGTTTTTTTTCCTATTTGATGTGTGAAAGTATAAAAATAATTTAGCAGGGCTTTTTGTTGGTTTTATTCAGATTTTGACACATTTGAAATATGAGGTTTCAGCTATATGCTAGTACATAAAACTAAGCATCTGTACCCTGAGGAGTGAGAATTAAATGGCAAAAGTAATAGAGCAAATTTACATAATCCATTTCATGTTATGTCTGTATTGCTTAGTCCAATATTATCTGGTTTGTCTAATAATGAGCAGGTATATCATAGTAACATAGTAAGTTAGGTTTAAAAAAGACATACATCCATCACGTTCAACCTCAACACCTATATATAACCTGCCTAACTGCTAGTTGATCCAGAGGAAGGCAAAAAAAACCCTATCTGAAGCCTCTAATTTGCAATCAGGCCAGTCCCTGAATCAACTTGTTCTAAGAGCTCCCATAACCCTGTATTCCCTCTCTTGCTAAAAAGCCATTCAACCCTTTCTTGAACCTATATAATGTATCAGCCAGTACGGCTGATTCAGGGAGGGAATTCCACAACTTCACAGCTCTCACGGTAAAAAATAATAATATAATATTTAAAAAAACCTACTTTCTTCTAAACAGAGTGGGTGCCCTTGTGTCAGTTGAAAGGAAATAAAAGCATTACAGAGGTTATTACATGATCCCTTTATATATTTATACATAGTTATCATATCACCCCTTAAGCTCCCCATCTCCAGTGTAAACAACCCCAACTTTGCCAGACTTTCTACATAACTGAGACTTTCCATACCCTTATAAGCTTATATAAGCTTCTTGAAAATTGCCCAACATTTTTAATATAAACTTATAGTCCACTGGATTTAGTATTACACATTAGAATGGATTTAGTATTATATGTTAAAGAATATTTTGGGCCAGCATTTAAAATATATATGTATTGCAGATAGGACTCATTCAACTAATCTCTCTGTGTAATATTGTAATGCCCTTTGAATTACCATCCCTACTATTCACCCCCTCACCCCTGGTTCAGTAAGAAATTGACCTCATTGTACCCAGATAACCATGCCAAGCAAAGATACATGTAATATTTAAAATGCACAATGTGTGTTACATTATGATCTCCAGTACTGTGCCAAAATATGCATTTCATAAGCACTTTTCTTTGGAATGGAAATCTCTTCGGAAAAGGAAATGCAAGCAATAGACAAATCATAGCTGAGACATTGTGTTCTTTCTCTTGCAAGCAATTCATCTTCTTATGCCATTAAAACTGCAAGCGTACACAGGAGAAGATGTGTTTTGCTTAAGAAAAAAAAAAGAAAATGTTAAAAAAGGACAAGTACACTACAGAAAAGGCATTTTAAGCCACTTGATGTGTCTTTTTAATTACAGTACAGAAGGGTATGCCAAGCTGAATGCTGTACTAATTTATGTTGAGATAACTGTGGTTAACCATGCAAAGGTGCACAAAAACACTTTGTTTTTTATGTCAAATAATGTTGCAAAACACATTGCCTTTATTTTATTAATAGGGAAAAAAAGCTCAAGCACTAGGTATTGGGAGTGCACCATGTGTGTTAATTCAAATTATACCACATTAGAGAACCAATAGAACATACTTGCAGTTCCCCTTCAGATTTGACTCTAAAACATAACTTATTATTAGCTATTAAAATCTCACTTTTTCTATTATAATGCTAAATAGCCCCACTATATAATGCCCCAAGTTATAGGCGCATGTGTTTGAGGTTAGCACATCAAGTAGTCAAGTAGACAGGGAAGGAGCTAAGAACACTATATGATGCCCCAAGTTATATATCAGTTGTAGGTTCATCTGTTTGAGGTTAGCACAGCAAATAAAGGAGACAGGGAATGGGCATCAGAACCTCTGCAAACAAAACAAACATATCCGGCCAAGGTATAATGCTATAGTGGAAGGCACACAATTTTATCATATGTTTCTGTCAACTATCATATACAGAGTAATAACTGCTCCTGTTCTAACTAAATACCCATACCAGTGTACCAAGTTTTATCTTAATACCCATTCCAATGTGCCAAGTATTAACTTAATACTCATACCAATGTGCCAAGTATTAACTTAATACCCATACCAATGTGCCAAGTATTAACTTAATACCCATACCAATGTGCAAAGGTAAACTGTATAATGTGGAAGGCACTTGGTAAAATAAAGTTGGCTTAATTGAAGGAAGTTTAATTGTGTGCCAAGGTATAACATTAAGGTGGTATGCACGTGATTACACTAGCCTCTGTGAACAAACTATCATATATGGAGCTATTTCTGCTCTTGTTTTAACCCAATCTCAAAACAATTATGCTGAGGAAGACTGCTTAGTTAATATGCACCTGGTGAAATAATAACCCCAGAAGCAAGGGGGTGGGATATGGCATCACAATCGATGTAATGAGAACCTTTAGTAACTAAATTCTGTAGTCCTAATTCTAAAAAACAATAGTATAAGGGTTCTGATTATAGCCCAATTACCCCCTTTCAATGTGAAAAGGCAAATTTCACACTATAAGGTAGTGGTTAAGCTTCTAACACTATTAAGTTCTAATTAACTGTGTATGGGACAATGTTCTTTTTATAAAAACACACACAAAAAAGCACACGATATAGGCATATTTATCACGTATATTTTTTTGTTGGTTTTATGAAACTAACATTTTAAAGAGCAAGTATTTCATTATAAAAGCCCCCAAAAAGACTTTATGCAGTGATGCTTGATGTGTCAAAACATGCACAATTGTGTGTTCTAGTTTTGATAAATCCAATAAATTGTTCTGAAAATCATCATTGTTGGACTGGTAGGGGGTATTTGAATCAAAATTCATAAATGCTTTTTGGCAAAGTGATAATACTGCTCACAGAGCATATTCAGTGCCTTTCTGGAAAAATAAAAAATGCAGGGTAACTTTTACAGGTTCCTTTAGTATGATTGTTTAGTTTATAATTAGAGATAATGGTCTTTTTCCTGTGCTTTCTGTCATAATTGATTGTGACTTTTTTATTCTTGATATTTTATCACCAAAGATGAAAGCAGTGATACTTAGGGGCTGATTTACTTACCCACGAACGGGTCGAATGGAGTCCGATTGCGTTTTTTTCGTAATGATCGGTACTTTGCGATTTTTTCGTATGTTTTGCGATTTTTTCGGATTCTTTACGAATTTTTCGGATCCAATACGATTTTTGCGTAAAAACGCGAGTTTTCCTATCCATTACGAAAGTTGCGTAAAAAGTTGCGCATTTTGCGTAGCGTTAAAACTTACGTGAAAAATGCGCAACTTTTCGCGTAAGTTTTAACGCTACGCAAAATGCGCAACTTTTTACGCAACTTTCGTAATGGATACGAAAAACTCGCGTTTTTACGCAAAAATCGTATTGGATCCGAAAAATTCGTACAGAATCCGAAAAAATCGCAAAACATACGAAAAAGTCGCAAAATGTTCGTTTTCAAGTCGGAACTTTTCCAATTCGGGTCGGATTCGTGGGTTAGTAAATCAGCCCCTTACTGTCCATCTTCCACAATTCCTAGTTCCCTATTCTTCACAGATATTGCTCACCATTTTGGAAGCTTCTGCTCAAGTGGAGTCTTCAGTCTACTTTCCATATCACATTTCCTCATACTAGGGTCAATTTTATCAATGCCTACTGTATTTAGTCTGTCTGTATGTTTTGTTAGTGATGGTGAAAACCCAATTAACCAGTAAGAACATACAAACACCTTGAAGTGCCCAGGTTATAACCAAATAATGGACTTCAACCCTTAATGTAATTATACATACTTTCATAGATATCTTCCATGAAAATATCAGATACCTGCTAAATTTCCTGCTATATTATGGGACAGACTACAAAATAGATCTGAACTGAATGAATATTAAGAATATACTTGAAGAAGTACAGACGAAACTATGTATTTCTGTAGGAAACTGTAAGTGTATTTTGCCATATTTCCTTTTGACCTGTAGGCAATAGAAAAAATAGCCAGTTTCTGGCTAATCAGTTTTAAGACTGACTTTCAAAGTCTCATGTTGCCAGAAGTGTTGCCTCAGCACAATCTATTCCAAAGCTCTGAAGCTAAACAGTAAATATTACAGCTGAAGTCATGAACTCAAGAACCATATAAGTATTGATTTTGTCCTTCAGAGTTCTATAATCACTACACTTTGATAGATGGGAAATATTAGTAAAAGGATAAACCTTTGAGGAATTTCATAGAGCTTAGCCTGTTTCAAATGAGTTCCTCTGTATATAATCGGGGATACTGAAACATGTGTCCAATGGCAGTTTCCACATAATAAAAAGAACCCTTGTGGAGTAAGAAATATGTGTGGATTCAGAATGCCAAATATTCTCACTTCTAAGGCACTCAAATAAACATAGAAAACGGGCAATATTTTAACAATGGAGTTTGCTATACAGAACTTGAATTACATGAGTTTACTAAATGGCCTTTACCTTTATTTTTGTAAATCTAATATGGTATCTAGTTTGGAGAACGCTTGGGAGCTGGGGTTTTCAGATGTGGATCACTATGCCTTAGGGCTGTTAAACATTTGAAAACATTAAAATTTGAAAGCCAAAAATCAAAATGAGTACACCTAAGATGTGTATCTTCATTTTTTCCAATTTTGCAGAAGTCACAATTTATGAATTTATTGAAATACACTTGTTTTTGTTTTTTTTTAAAAAAAACCTCACAAATCAAAAACTAATTTCCACTAAAACCTTGAATGTCTAGTTATTTATTAAAAGATATGAATATAAAAAGCACAAACATATTGAAATGCAGAACAAAAACTAAAAGAATACAAAAACCTAAAATTTTCCTTTTCCATAAGAATTTTTGTGTGCTTTCAAATGAAAAAATCCCTGAAAACCTCTAAAACCAAAAATTAAATAAACATTGTTAGAATTTGCCTAGGACAGTTCCCGTTCTACATGACCCATTCTACTTCTACATGACCTAGACAGCTTTTAGATGCCATATTTTGACATTTGTTTTTTTTTGTGGTTTTGATTATAAATGGTGAAAAATTGCACATTTTTCAGCACAATTTTTTTTTGCGCAAAAAACATAAATTGCATTAAAAAAAACAATGTTAGTAAAGGGGGCCCTTAGCTTACTGTTCTAAAAAAAAAACTTGAGAAAGGCTGTGGATACGGCCGAAATGTTAGATTGACGTTTTTTCACAATAAAAGTATTCTTTATTTTTTCACTAAGACCTGTGAGTGCGGCATTCGTTTCTACTATACCACATTTACTTTATATACTGCACCCAGACATACTTCGATTTAAATACGTGAGTGCCTGCTTTCTACCCACGTTTATATATATATATATATATACATATATATATATAGTTCCAGTACTGGAAGCACACCACATACAGAGTGGTAATTGCCCGGGTGCTTATGCAAAAAAATACAAATATAAGAGCAATACAGGCCAGCACTCACGGGTCTTTGAGAAATAACATGTCAAAATAAAAATTAAACAAAAAATATATGGCTACATGGTTTTTATTGTTTAATTTTTATTTTGACATGTTATTTCTCAAAGACCCGTGAGTGCTGGCCTGTATTGCTCTTATACATATATATATATATATATATACTATACACATTACCCCCAGCACTCCATTATACAAGCCACTCACCTACGTGCACCCAATTAGTTTTGATTGATTAATGGGATAGAGCTGTATTTTTGTATATATTTATATATATATATATATATATATAAACACAAAATGAAATACTGGCACTCACGTATAATCCACAGCTTGGCCTGGGTGCAATCCTCAAAATTAGAATGAACACGAATTGGGAAAAGAAGCCGCACTCACAGGACTTAAGTACAAAAATAAAAAACTTTTAATGGTAAATCAGTGAACTGACGTTTCGGCTGAACACCTCAGCCTTTCTCAAAGTTGAGAAAGGCTGAGGTGTTCAGCCGAAACGTCAGTTCACTGATTTACCATTAAAAGTTTTTTATTTTTGTACTTAAGTCCTGTGAGTGCGGCTTCTTTTCCCAATTCGTATATATATATATATATATATATATATATACTGACATATCAGTTTCTGGTTTCACATAAGCCTTGTTTCATCCAATATTATTTTTTCTGAGTTCCAATTAAAATAGAATTAGAATAGAATTAAATTGCATTTTGTAGGATTATTGCCTTGGCTAAAATTGACAACATATTGCAGGGTTTTTGCTGCTTTATGAACAGAAATATGGCATAATCTTGCAATAACCTATACAATCTGCCTGAAATAAATATCTATCTATTTATCATCTATATATTCGAAACAGATATATTAATGGATATATAAATGTTAAGTTGTAGAGCCATCCTTTGCCTTTAGAGCAGCTTCAGTCCCTGAAATGCTATCATACGAGTTCTGAACTGTTTGTAATGAAAACTGACCATTGTTAGAAAAGCCTCCACTTGTACTTTGAGGGATGAAGGGGGTGGAAATCTACTTTAAACCTTCTCAAAGGCTTGATGATGTTTGGGTCTATTGACAGGAAAGGCCTATGTAGGGATCATACTTCTGGTGTTCATGCCAACACTTTTGTTTAGCAGTTTAAACATTATCATCTTTAAATATAGGTACATCACAAGGAAACAATAATTATATCAAATGCCTCTTTAAGATGACTGTCCATATTATGATGCATATCAACCATAATTGTTCTAAAAAAAAGTGTATTAGGAAAGTGTATTAAGATTTCATCCACAGATAATTTTGCCATGGGTATTTGACAAAAGAGGGTACAGTCTCCGGTCTCATGCTCTTTGTGTTAATTGGCTTCAAAGTAGCCATTCACTTGAGCTCCTCCCTGGTCAGACCTCAGGTGATAATGGGCAGTAGCATATTATCAAGTAATAGAGCATCAACATTTTTCTCTTAATATTTTTCTTGTCATTAACTGAAAAAGAGAGTACTCAGTATCCATTAACTACCTGGGGCACTAAGCAAAAACTGACTCAAATTTGCAACCTCACATTAGGAAGTAAGTATAATTGCCATTGATTTTAGCATAGAATACAATTGGTTTCCCTTATATGATTGAAATTGATATACATTTAAAAGAAATGCAAAATAAGATTATTTCCTTTGTCATTAAAATCTTAATGAATAAGTAATGCTAATAATAAAAATGATTACTTGTTTGTTTGTTGATTACTAAGTTGATAATTTATTTCCATCCAGTACATATTGAAGTTTTCATTAAAACAAATATCCTGGGTTTTATTGTAGTCGGTATCAACTCAGTTACGTTTGGCTATGTTTATTAAATTACTTTACCCATAACTCCTACTAACGGAAACTACATGTTACATTTTTTAGAATAGATGCAGACTATGAGAAAATTATGTGTAACCACATATAGGACAGACTGAAGTACTACTGGCACTTATATTGTGAACTGTAATGTCTTCTTTTGTTAAACAATTTAGGAAAAAATAAAAACTTGCAAGAAAGTAGATACTTAAAAGAAATAATGTAATCTAGATCTAAGAAAAATATATATTTATCTAGTGATTATACAGCGTTATACAGGACAAAAACTAAAAAAATATATATATCTTTCTTCATGAGAAGGCAGCAGAGACTTAGCATGATGTGACTTGAGAATTGCATTATAAAGATAATAAGCTTCTCTGGACTTTGGTAGCGAATAAACATTTCATGAAGATTATCCAGTCACAGTAAAATTGCCACTAGGTAAGACATTCACAATAATGGTATATAAATTGCATATCGTATAGAGCTTAACCTTAGCCTAAAACTAGGTCTCTCCTTGTCAGACTCATTTACGAAGCAAGTGCAAAGTTGCAACATTTGCATAAAATCCATGATGGGTTTTTTTTTATCTGCGCTAAGGAGTTATTTCTCTGAATTTCAGTTAAGGTATGGGTGCTCCGAATTTGTGGAATTCAGAACTTGTAAGCATTTATTCAAGCCCTATTGTTAGTGCCAGTGCATATTGAGCAATTCCTGTCATGTTGATTATTGCAGCCAAGGAAATCGATTAGCATGCAATTCATTAGGTGCAAGGCTGTTGTGTATGTAGATACAAGTGGTACCATTGAATAAAATATGTCCTTAAGGCCACTGCACTTTATGCAACAATACAGACAGCCAATATTTTAGTGCAAGACACAAAAACAGGAAAAAAGAGATTGGATAGGTGGAAGGAATAAAGTAAAACTGAATATAGTTAAAAAGGAGGATGATTTATACATTTGTTTTCCTGCATCGACATTATTAAATAAATAAATGACCCATTACAGCACCAGAAATGACAGATATATTGATTCATATATTATGACCTAAGTAATGACTTACTGAATGGGCCATGGAAGAAATCTTTTTATGTGAATGCTCCTACAATCATTATTTCATTATATGTAACATTTTAATAGAAGAGACCCTACATTGGCTATGTTGCTATATTGGAGCTAACCAATAAGTGGTACTGTATGATATACAGCTAGAAGGAAAGTTTTCTAGTTTGTTTTTTCTACTTAGTTTCATGGCTAAGAGTTAAAATAATAAGATTCAAAACTAGTATTGAGTTAATTAAATGCATTAAATATGTGACTTATTTGCTGCTGGGATCAGAGAAGGTTCCAGAGTTGAGAGTAGCACCAAAAGACAGGATAGACCATGATTTGTCTGCTAGCATTTCCCTCTTCCTGATTATCAGTATTAAATCTTGTTTAATCTTGTTCAGTTGTGTCTGTATTACTGCTGTGTAACCTGCAAGCTTATTGATTACAGGATTTGTCATATATATATATATATATATATATATAAGGAACTAGATTTTCTGCATAGAATACATATTAGCACAAAATTCTAAACACAATGATATCTATGGAAAATGATGTGTGCAAGTCTTTATGGAAGATATGCAGTATTTTACATATCTGTTTTTACTACAATAATATATGGTTGTTTTATAACCTGAGTAATATGTTTGATACAATATGTGTATTGTATAAGAAATATAATACTGGCACAATATCAAAACTATTATGACCAAAAATAGATGTAATAATACAGTAATTATCCTTATAGTTTTAAATTTATCCTAGCCTTAAAACGGTGTCTCTTGGCCAAAACATTAGTTGTTTCATGGATAGTTTTTCCAGTTAGTTGGACTGTTCAAGAAGGAAAAGTAAGTAAAGACAGAAAAGACATAATGAGTGGAAAGAAAATATGATACAATATATTGAAAATGGTAAGACTCACAAACATGTTTATTATAATGTATTATATTATAATGTATATTTTATCCTATGAAGAAAAAGGCAGGCAACATCCTCTATCTGTTCTATCTGCAATAACTCTAGCAGTGCAACAAGTATTAAATGTGAACTTCACCAAAGAATTGTGTCGTGTAAATAGAAGTCATTTTAACCAACTTTAATATCTACAGTAATTGCACGTGTTCAGTAGTCTTGAAGCTATTTATGAGTTAAATTGCAATATATTTAAAAGTTAAAAGCAGCATATTTATCTGTTCTTTGGTTTGGACTTTTGAAACAAAGTTGCTTAGAAGAGATTATTAGAGGAACAATTTTTGCGTGGCGATCCCATTAAAAAGACTAAATTGAGTTAATAAGTTTGAAGGCTAACCAAAAGATCCCTAACAACTAATAAGCACATCCATCAGCAACCCTAATTTAAGTTGTTTAGTGGGGAAAAAGTTTAGTCTCTATAAAAAGGGAGATGATAATCCATCATTGGTAACAAAGAAAGACCATGTCAAATCCAGATAAGCAAGCAGTCTTCATGACAACAAATATAACTAGTTGTTTTGCAAAATAGTCGAAAAAAATTGCTGCGTGACAAAACAAAGTTGACGTGCACTACCAAAAAATGACACATGTTAAAAAAATTGTTGTGCTGGTCAATTTTCCGCTGAAGCAAAATGGGACAGATTCACTCATCACTATTGACCACAATAATTCATTAGGGCAAGCCTCCAAAATTTGGACACTGATGAGAAATTGGTAAAAATGGACTCACACACATTATCATACTCTTTGGGGGATAGTTAGCTAAAGTGTACTAAATATGTCTTATATTTATCAAAATATCTAATTATAAATTTAGTATAATTGTACATTTAGCATACAGTTAGTTTAACTCCTTTTAAAAAGGCAATGATTCTATGTTCATTTAAATAAATGAATGTATCTACTGCACTATACAGGCTGTACATTTGCATTTGTGGAGGAATTCTTTCATCCTGCCTTACCCAATATCCAAGGGTGATGGCTATGGGTCTGGGGTCAGTAGTTGCAATTTAGAAACAGAATTATGCCTCTGATGCTCCCATTTCCCTAACCCTAGTAAACCCATAAAATGTAAGAAAATATAAATAAATTTGCCTCCATTTCTAGGAATGTTCTAAGCCATGTTAAAGTAGGTAAAATGGTTGTACTAAATTAGAAATAAGAATAATTACCCCCCAATCTAATTTATTAGGGAAAACAGGGTAGAGGAAAATCACTCAGTTTCCATCCCAGAACACAAATGGTGCACTTCAAATTACATAAAGGATTAATCCCATTATTAGATTAAGGATTATTATTAGGTATGTTGATGCATCTATTTTCCTAGTAATTCATTAAAGTTTAGCCCATTTCCAGTGCTTCCTCCATTCCATTTCATATATACCTGCTGGTGAATGTGTTTTCAAGTTGAAAAATAATAAATTGAATCACATCAGCATGCAGTAAATGCATCCACTTGGCTTGTATAATAAAAAGTGAGATTTATCTTATAATACATATGCTGATACATATTGCAAAATGTTCTATGACATGACCAGCACTAAAGCTTCTTTTCAGTTTAAAAAATAACTGGATTCTAGGTAGAACAAATATATATATATATATATATATATATATATAGTTTGGACAGTTTGATTCTGTATATAGGGGGTCAAAAAATATGCTTGAATGTATAATTATTGTCTGGAAAGAAAGTATAGTCCCTGTTTATGTTAGAGATGATATAGTAACAATTACATAACAGAACACCATTAGCTCAACATTCATTTTTTGTCAGTTAAGTTGGTGACTTTTTCTGTCTCAACAAAGAAAAAATTGTCATTGAAGTAATTTTTATCTTGGCAGCTGTAGGTTTAAATCCTTCTGAGAGCAGCAGAGATGTAGCTGGAAGGAGTCAGTATCAGCCAACTACTGTATCTAAATAGCTGCTTCGAGCATACTCAGGTTAATCAGTTATCCACACATGTCTTCTATCCACAACCAGATTCACACAGTAGTTTGTTGGAATAAATAATAAAATGCAAACATGGAAAATAAATCTACATAAAATTGCAAATTTGATGAGGAAGTGAAACTGAAGAATTATCTAATTAGTATTAAATCTCATTTACAAATGTATACTATAAATCTTTAGACCTCCACAGAACAAATGAAAGATTTGAAAAGTAATTGAAATATATTTACTGTTGTCCTGCACTGGTAAAACTAGTGTGTTTTCTACAGTAACACTATATAAATAAGCTGGTGTGTAGCCATGGGGGCAGCCATTCAAAGGAGAAAAGGCACTGAAACATAGCGGATAACAGATAAAACTATTGTATTCTACAGAGGTTATCTGTTATCCGCTATGTACCCTGTGCCTTTTCTCCTTTAAATGGCTGCCCCTGTGGGTACACAGCAGCTTTTTTATATAAACTATACTAGTCTTTCTGAGGCAAACACACTAAGGGGCACATTCATTAAAGCACGAATTTCAGATTGTTAAAAGCACGATTGGAAAAATTTCGTAGTAACCATGATAATTTCTGATGTGCGTAAATTGCACAAAATGTTGTGCCATGGTCATACAAAAATATTGTGGTTGCGATCCGAAAGTTACGAAATTTTTGTATCTGAACCTTTTTGGAAGCCTTCCATAGGACTCAATGGCACTCTGCAGCTCCAACCTGGCCAAAAGATACTCACGATACCAAAGCTTGAATGAATTTCGAAATTTTCGTTGTTGTTGCACAAAGTGCGAAAAGTATGACTTTTTTGTGGAATAATGAATGTATCACAAAAAGATTGTACTTTAATGATATTATCATTAACAGTACGAAAAGTTCTAAACGTTAGAAAAAATACAAATTTTCTCTAATCGTGGTCATCATGCTTTAATGAATGGGCCCCTAGGGTTCACATTAATTAAATAATTTTGAGAAAAAGATGATTTTTTTTTTTTTACTTCTAGATATTTTCGAGATTTACGAATGGGTTTTCGCCAGTACTTGATTTTTTTTATATTTGTTTCTCCAAAAAAAAATTCAGAAATTTTCCCATAAAAGTTAATATTTTTTGAAAATAACTCATATAATTCGAGATTTATTAATGCTTAGGTTACTTTTTTCTCAGAAAAGAAAATTTGGCAGGTTTGATCTTTTGAGTACCATTGAGTCCTATGGAAGGCTTCTAATTCTAGAAATGTTTGAGTGTAACTTGAAAATGGTTAAAAAAGTGGATATTCATTCCCAACCTGTCCTTTTGCTATAAACTTTCAAGTTGAAGATAATCCAATCATTGTTTTCTATTTCACATAGTTTCAAGGGGAAATTAATTCTATTTCACCCTGTTTCAAGAGAAGTCTCAGCTAGGGTGTTGATATATAAAAAAAGGGAACCATTAGGAAAGGTTCAGTTATAAATGAGAGTATGAGAAAGGGTGGGGAATATAGAGGGAGAGATATAGGAAAAGGGAGTGTGAGCAACAGGAAAAAAAATACCAAACATGCCACTGTATGAAATAAAGATCATACATTCTTTTAGCAATGCAAACTAGCATATGTGGCATATGCACCTTTACTGAGGCCATTTACAGTATATTAGCCACTAATTTGGTAGCCTCACTTGCATAACCAATTAGCACAATTCCTACTTGAGATCAGCAGTTAACTATTATCAAACAGAGACCTTAAAACACAACCAGGACATGATTACTTTTATAGTAAACAGTTAGTTTTAACTTGTTATGCTTTTTTTAAGTTACAGAAAAAGTAACTATTTTTATCATATACTGCTACAGATAAATTAAATATGTTAATTGAGTATTTTATGAGTACAGAACAATTTCACTGTTAAAGTCAATCTGAGATATTGCAGTCTAGTATTGATGAAAAATCATGCCACCACATCCTACTGATAAGCAGAGGAACATATTAAATTCACCCTAGGTGACAGTACAGGAAATTGAAGTTGATTTGAATTCAAAAAGGAATATATGAAGGCCCTGCTAGACAAAGACGCATTTTTAAACTACACTGCTTCGAAATACAAGGCTCCAGAAGCCATCAATAAAAAGAAACGTCTGCATTTCCATAGCTGTTTTTGTTTTGAAGTATGGTTTACTTTGCACAGGTCTGTATATTTACCCAAATTGCTTGTATGTTTTGATAATAAATCATTCATTGCTTTTACAGAACATCCAGGCTTTACCAAATAGCAATTAGGGACAAAAATTGAAGCTCAGTGGGGTTGAATTAGGTTTGTTACTATTTGAAACTGGTCTCACTTTAGCAGCTAGAGTCACCTTAGACGCTGATTGGAAAAAAGTAGAGCAGGAGGCACAGTGCAATTTTTCATAGTTATTGCTGGTGACACATCTGAACTAGTAGAATGCAGGAAGGGGAAAGCTCAGAAATTAGACAAATGAAAGAGTTTTTCTAGATCAGTTCAAAAGAACCAACACATTTGTGGAATAAATAAAACCTAATAATTCATGGACAGCTGAAAAATAGCTTCATCTATTCTCTTAATATGAGTTCACTTAGGAAAAAAGTGAGGAGCAACTTGACTTCCAAAAGACAGGAAGTAAAGAAGCAAAGCAGGAGTGAAACAGAAATGAAGCAAGTATGTAAAAGTGAGATGCAATTTGGCTAATGAGATTCATGGTTTCAGTTTTGTTGTTGTGCTTACATACAAGCATGCCATGGGTTATGTAATTAAAGTAGTTACGTTGGCACCAGGTCTATTAACCCATAGCAGCCAATCAGATGTTTGTTTCCACACATCAGACTAAATGCTACATATGCTTTTGCTATGGGTTACTACATCTGCTGCAAACTTGAATTTTATCTGCCCAATTGGTTTTGTATCCTTTTATATTCTTCTTCTTAGGGACAAATTTATTCATTTTGCGATTGTGCCCTCAATCCTGCCACAATCATGATCATGTTTTTTAATCATGATAAGTTTTCCTGACAGAGTTTAAAAAATAAATAAAAATGTGAATATAAAACATGATTAGGAATAAAAAACCACAGCCCTGATGTTGCAGTTAATGACAGCAAAAACACAACTCGTAAATTAATAGATTTTCCCCTAAACGTTATCTTCTACTTATTTTGTATTATTCTAAACATTTATAATTTCCCCTCTATACAGTTAATAGTCTACAAAAATACCAAAGGGGAATGGCCATGCAATGCCAGGATCTGTTAGTTAGCTAGCAATGAGTTAGAGGGCTATATGAGCTTTTCATACTTTTCCATTTAATTATTTCTCTCTTTTCAAACAAACACATAGTTTATTTTGGTTCTATGCAATATGTTGTTAGGCTGAAATTAGGTTGTAAGCCAACCTTTAACTGGACTTATTTGGGGTTATGTAATAAAAGTTTGCTCAGTTGCAGTATCCCATAGCAACCAATCAGCAGGAAGCATTTACTGCTCACTTGTTTAAAAGCAAACATCTTATTGGTTGCTACTGATTACTGCTCCTTGGCAAACTTAGTACCTTTTATTACATATGGGGGATAGTTTGAAGTTACTCTACAATCTGCGTAACAATATATGTATTGTAAAGTAGATTGAGTTCTCTTGGCAGACTTTTATAAAATGTTAATTTATTGCATAATGGGTGATTATAATAAACCTGGAAGCCTGGGAATATGCAATGATCATTCAATATATGTTTAAATTAATATAATAATTGTACAGTGATCTATTAAATAACTAATATATAGTGAGGCTGAAAAAAGTCAAGTCAATTGGCATTAATCCTTTGTTAGAGACCTTTCCAGTATTAGCAAATAGAATAAGCTAAAGGAAAAATCTATTAGTGGTATTCACTTACTGTTAGTCATACAGGTCCCTGAATATGGCTGTCTAACAAAGTGAATCTCCTAGGCCACATCTTCACTCATTACATGTATAGGTACTATTACTGGAATACATTAATGAGCAATATCACTATATATGTAAATGAAACTCGGCTAAATGGAGAAATTGCACAGTTACTCTATGTCAAGGTATTCATAGAATAAAAAATGTTAGAAACTTTCCAGCAAAGTATAGGTCCTAATAAATTATTCTATTTCCCCATCCTAATGTTATGGCAGTATAGCCTAATGTGACATTTAAATCTCAATGCAAATGGTCTTAGCTATTCTAAGCCATTTTCTTTTCAAATGTAATGGATAAATTGCTATGGAAATTGCACCTCATTCGTGATGAATGCAGCGTTCTGTGTATTTAATTTAGCCAAATTACAGGTGGGAAACATGTTCCCTTATTGAAAGAAAGGGCATATTTAATTTCACCCTGTGAACACTGCCAGTTTCAAGTGCTGTTCTAAGTTAGGTTCACTAGTTTAAAAAAATGTAATACAAAGAAAAATCCCATCACATGAGACCTTTAGATTAATAACAGAATGAGCAATATATGTGTTCTGTATTGGTCTTGCAGGATTCAAATAAATCTGTTACATTATGTATAGAGATAAAATGCTTTATGTGTTGTAACGTATAATTAGAACTGTCTTCACTACACAAATATAAATATACATATCATAAATATCAGCTGGAAAAATATGGTAATAAAGAATAAAATAACAGGCTACCTTTACTTTTGCATGAATCCCTTCATTGTGAACAATGAATATGGGCCAAATATTCAGGTCTCAATCTCCAGATTGCTCTGTGCATAGTAAAAGAAGCAGTCATGTGATCCATATTTACTGCCCATATTATGAGATGCAGCTTTCTGTTGGCTGATGCAAATGAGGGCTTAGCAGATGGATACTTGGGTATGAGTGGAAATGGCCAGTTAGGCTTTCTGGAGACAAATAATCTACTCTTTTGCACCAAACCTACTACCTGACCCCCATTTTCAGTGAATGATCTCTTAGAAGTTCTAATATGATGTGCTATAAAAGTGCTACAAATTTGCAGTATGCACTTTCAGTATATTCCCAGTATATTCACTGCTGTAATATGCACTATAGCCGACACAGTGTACTTTGTGCTTGAAGAGCAGCCCACATTACAGACTAAGCAGCTATATCTAGGGAGTGTCAAGACAATGTTCCAGAATCCTGGACTTGCCATGGAGGGACACAGCAGAAAAGAGCTTATGGTCATATAATAGAATTGTTCACATTTGGGGTGATAATTTGCATGGTTTTCATTGCTACATTAAAGTCATCTATGCATCATAAAACCTAAATGCTAATTAAATTGGGTTCACAAAAGTAAAATGCACAGTCTACTGCCATAGCAAATAAGCCACAACACACAATAGTGATTTGAAATGTTATTGAAATGTTGCTCTAAATGTGTCAGTGCTAAAGAGTTTTGAAAGTCTGAAATCTGAGTTTCAGAGATAAGGGGCTTCAAAGGAAATGCTGTTTGGACAATAAGGCAGATTTGACCTGGGGGTTCAAGAGCCTATTTTTCAGCGAGCACATACAGAACCAATAACTAAATACTCTGTTTGGGAATTAGTTCTTAGATAAAATTTGAGGCAAATGAGGCAAATCTTTTGACTAAGATAAATATTGTCTTCAGTATGACACTTTTTAAGGAGTCAAAAAAGATTAAGTCTGTAGTAAAAAATGCTGTGAGCTTTGTAATTGAATTGAAGATGTTAGAAAGAGAGTGAATAAGAATTTGGCTGAAACAATTACAGGTTGCAAACCTTCATTAGCTCTGAAGCAGTTCATAGAGCCCCCAAAATGAGGAAGGATCCATCCTGAGAAGGACGGAACTAGAATTTCAATCTGTAGACAGAATGACAGGGATTACACAGATGTGGCATTTAATCTGTTGAAACCAGAGAATAGCATTTAGTAAATGGGAGCAAATCAGCTTTTGTCAAAAGCAAATGCATAAAAATAAGGCAGTAAATCTCATTTCAAGTGGAAATAGTTTCCATTTTGCAAATTGCAAGAATCAGAATATTATGTATTTTACATTTTTGTATTGTGATTTTAAAGTAATTTTTCATTGCTTTCGGTGTTTCATCGCTGACATTGCAGTTTTATACTTAAATTAACACTATATCATATAGTATTGTATGGAAACTGAAGGTATTCTGGATAATACTGTGGAACCCATGTCTGTAATACAGTTTTAATGGTGGTTCCAGGTAAGGCATTTTTATTGTAAATGTGGATCAGCCACATTTTTCATAGTGCCTATCTCTAGCCATTTATACTGTATATGTTAAATTGCAGTTCGGGTGCAAGGCACTGTATCATTAGCCCCCGATTGGCTGACTAGTGATGAGTAGGAATACAGTATATACCAGCAATATGAGTCCCTCTTTATTTTACAGGTATAGGTTTTTGACTTAACAGTTCCAATATTTTCTAAAAGAATCTTAGTTCCAATGAAAATTGATCAGTTAGGAGATTAGGGTTAATTCACTAAAGTGCGATAACGCTTATCACATGCTTTTTTGCGTTAAAATTGACGCAAAAGAAGCGTGATTCGCTAAAGTATTATCACATGCGTTAAGTCGCATATCACATGCATTAAATAGCGTGCAACCAAATGCGTTAATTTTAACGTATTGCGTTAATTAGCGCGCAGAAATAATACTAACGCATGATTCACAAACACTTAGATGCTCTAAATATCGCATTAGTCTGTGTGAAAATTAACACCTACTTGGGGCAGGCGGTAATTATAGAAAAGTACAGTTCATGAGCTTTTGGCAACACAATATGGACTTTGCAGTGGGATTTATTCAAGTATGTGTTGGCCCTAGAGTGATGTAGCCTCCAGTTTGCAGGGAAATGGTCATTTTCAGAACAGTAGTTTTCCAAAAGTAATCGCATGTATGGCTAATATGGCGTGCGTTTTTTTGCATGCGGTGACAATTTGTGCGCGCTGCATTAATTAGCACGCATTGCACCAAATACCGCGCAAAAATAGTCTTTGTGACTTAAATAATGCAAACAGCATCGCGTCTCAATTAACGCAAGTATCCTTTTAGTGAATCGTGCGTTAAGACGCGAAAAATAAGACACAATAAAAATTTTAACGCATGCTATAAATAGCGCTCGAAATATCTACCTTTAGTAAGTCAACCCTATTGTGTTTATATGCATTCCCTTTCCTGGAATCCTTTCCTGGAATTTTTGTTTTTGAATTATACTGTAGGTACATGGCTATTATGGAAAACGTTGTCACTTCTGATTCTTCTGAACACAGAGCTGCGCTTCACGTTTAGTTTCAAAGCTTTTGTTAAACCCAGCATGCCATTATAAATTTTTCATTGCATACGAAGGCTGTTCCCACTCAATTAGTTCAAACAGTATAGGCATGAAACATTTATTCATGTGTTTTGGGCATAGTTTTTCACTAGGAGGGAAAAGATGCTGTCTGCCTTTTCTGCTTACTGCTACTGACAGAAAAACAAGTGCCCTCTTAAAAATAACTTGGTTATTATGTATGAAGTGTGACATTTAATGATTTTCAGATGATACCTAATTAGTATACTATTTATGTTCTGTTGATGGCAACATTTGACAAGCAAAAGATAAAACCATTAAATGACCTCAGTGTCTTTGTCCTTTAGGCAAAAGGAAATGCAGGATTATTAAATTGGTCTCTTTTAACCTTTAATGAATAGGCACACTAGATTTTTTCCACATCTAACTATTGTTATCAAAAAATCAGTTTGCCCTCTGGAAATGCAATGACATGGATATGAAAATTTTAAATGAAAGATAACTTCTTCATCAATGGTATCAACTGAGGTTAGAAAGTGGAATGAATTACAAAGCTAATCGGCAATGAACAGGTCTTTGTTTGCACATAGTATGATAGGAATTACGTGGAAAAAACAATGACATTCCTTCTCTTGACCTATTGATCACCACAAACTGCAGCACCTTGTGTCATAGATTGAATCTGCCATAGTGAGTCAAATTGATTTACAGCTGACTTACAACGCTGTGAAGTGCTAAAAAAAGAAACATATGCACATTTATATGTTGAATTATTCTAAAACATTCACAGCTTACTATATTTGATGCTTCTACCCATCTTATTGGAAGATAAGGGCCAGATGTTACAGACTGAAATAAACTCAAAGAGACAACCCTTTAGAAGATCCCTGTTTGTTATAAAAGAATGTAAAGCACTTTGTAACTTGGTTGTGCTTTATAAATAAATGGTAATGATGATTATACTGGTCAATTCTAAGGGGCAGATTTATCAAAATGTGAGTTTAGAGCCTAATACATAAAAACTCTTAATACATAAAAACATTTTTAGAAGTGTATTTATCAAATGGTGAGTTCTAACTTTCACCCATTGATACATATGCTTCTAAAAATCCCATAGGAATGAAAAGAACGCGGGTGAGTTTTTATGTATTATGCGCTAAACTCACATTTTGATAAATCTTCCCCTTTAAATGTTGAAAATAGTTTTGACCGAATATAGCTTTTAAAAAAAGTGTGTGTGAGAGATTCTGTGTTCAAGTTATCACTTGGGAAATCTAAGCAAGCATTTTGCCATATTGAGTGAAAACAGTGCATACTTAGTGGTGACACTGCGTTGCACTTTGCAATGTAGACTTTGAGTGCCTACATGTACTGATTTTTAAATGTGAGTGTGTGTGGCTGTCTTGATAAGGATGACCTTGGATGCAGTGCTTGCTTTGATGTTCGGAATGCATTGGTAACTTTGAATTTGCCATAATCGCAGTTTAGTTATCTTTGTCCATCAGAGAAAAAAGATAAGCGTGCATAAGTAAGACTTCTAGCCAGAGTCATTAATGCTGAAAATAAATGATACAGTTCTTCCTCAGTAATGACTATAATAATACGTACTTTGCTGCCATTGTTTTATCATTGCGATCAGATCTTTTAAAGTCTCTTGCTGCTAAGTGGGTCAGTCTGTGCTGGTACTGATATAGTCTACTCTGGATAACAAAACACAGCTTAAAAAATGTATAGATTTCAGATAAAACGAAAACACCTGCAGATGAAGATAAATAGAAAATGAAAGCTCTGCTTCACATGCAGGTAAGAGCTTTTGATTTATGGCCAACAGAGTGCAATCATAAAATATCTATTACTTTTTAATATTTGATCCCCAAGCTACTCTTATTGTATGGCAACATAAAAGCTTTTGTATGTAGTTTATATATTGTATTAGTAATAGTGAAACTTTTAATATCTGCAAATAACCCCCCAAGTGCCTAAGAATCTGCATAATGCAACATATACAAGCACGGAAATATGATGCCCAGACATACTGTATATCTTACCAGTTTTTATTACAGCAACAAACAAAATATGTTGATTAAAATGCATGTTTATTAATGTTATACAAAAATGGGTTGCAAATATGGAATTAGTGAATCCTGTGTCCTCAATATCTTTTATATAGAATGGTAGAATCTAAATGAAAATCATTGTAGCAGTGCTGCTTTTTAAAAGCAAGGACGATGGCATGGGCATATGATTTATCAGAAACACTTTATAACATATGGCAAAATTCAGGTACCTATACCTTGCAACTATACTTCATTAAACATAACTGGGGATGCAAACAATATTGATTTAATTTTCATAATATTCATAATAAAATGGACATCAAAAAAATAGTTTTACTTTAAAAATGTAAATTATTAATTAGAATCTGATTTCAGGAGCTGTTATGAAAATGATATTGGTTGCTAATCTGGATGCACTTGAGTGAGTTGGAATCACATTGCACCGATTATTTGCCAGAAATGATTCACAGATTTCAATGGGGCTTGATCAGATATTGGAAAGGAAATCTAGTAAAGATGTTATCCAAGCTTTCTAGTAATTCATGCCTTGGAAAGTTGGCCTGGGGCCCAAATTATTGCATTAGTCTAATTTGGGCCTGTATCTGGATGTTTATATCAAACTAAACTCAGTGGATATTTCCATTTATATTCAGATAAGACTGTAATCTAACTGGGCCCCCTTAAATGAAAAGTTTGGAATGTAACCATAGATTGCCATCTCACTCAACACTTTGTATACAAACATGTTGTCTCACTATAGATTTTTAATGTTGTGATGCTTTTACATCTTAATATTCTGCTTTTTAAATGCCACTTATTTGATTGGCACAAAAGTATCTTTAAAGGTAAACAGGTGCTTATCTGAGCTTTCTAATCATTTAACTTTGTATATTTGAACCAAATAAATATTGTTAATGCACAAACCACTGCATCTTCTCTAAATGCATATTCCAAATGATAAAGCTTTATGTAGCCTCCAGCCTTCATATTCCAAGAAACCACTTTGTAAGGCAACAATCAGTAATTTCATCTTTAAATAAACATCCATGAAAGTCATTGTGTGTATATATATATATATGTATTTTGTATATATTGTGTATATATTTATAGCTTTCGTCCTTGATGGAGTAAAGACCTTGTCCTATACCACACTGTGAGTGTTGTATATATATATATATATATATATATATATGTATATGTGTGTGTATATATATATATATATATACATATAAAGAAAAAAATGATAGAGCAATTGATTGCAGAGGCCCAGCTCTAATTTCCATTGCTGCACATGACTTCTAGGAAAAAGTCCTTGTATAGATGTGCACTCAGGGAAAATGATTTAGTCTTGCTTGAGTCATTTTATAACACTGTGCATAGAGTATGTATGAGCAAAGCCATGTTTCCTGTGAACAGGAATATATTAGCACCCCAGAGGAACAACAGTGCTATTTTTGTTGTAAAAATAAATATACTGCCTGTTTATCTCCTAGATGGCTTACCAGACTAAGGCATTGTTCTACTAGCTGTTGCTAAATCTTCACAAAACACCCTTTAATCAGGGTCAGGCATGGTTTTATGGCTGGCTATTTGCCCTAGACTCACAGTCTCAAAAGGGATTTTATTCAGCCAGACAAGTACCATTGTGACATTACAGATTTGCATTATATAATGACTGTTGCATATTTTACAGTTCACTTTAGGTATATAAAGCTTGTGGCATTTTAATCGTTGTGTATTAAAGTTCTTGGGGGATCGGGGGATGCTGCTGATTCTGCAGATTGTAGTTTGACATCAACTGGAGATTACAGACCCTGTGTTATATTAAGGTTGGACACCCATCCTTCCTCCACTGCACTGGAACCCTGTATAACTCTGGCCATGGGGAATACATTGTGATTTTAGCATAACTTAATCCCTTATTGATTCATTCTTGCATGCAGCAACTTTCATTACACATAGAAATTGTGCTGCTTGTGTTTTTTCTTTTCTATTGCCCCAACCACCTAGACTTATATCACGAAAGTGATTGTTGTAGGAGGCATGAATTAGGTTTTATTGCTTCCCACAGGAGCATACAATACTTGCCTCTAATAAAACAATTCAAACGGTGTCTAGCAAAATAGGAATAGTGGCAACTAATCTTCCCATGTGACATAAACTTAAGGCCTTTGGCACACAAGGGTTTTGACTGCTTCAGTTCTCTAAGGAAAAAAACTGCTTTAATCAGAATGTTCTTCTTCTCTTAAAGTCATTTCCCTTTCAAATGAATGAAAAATGTGCTTTCCACAGCAGTCCTGATACTGCCAGCATCTGGAGAGTATGCCCCATACATTTGAATGTGCAGCCAGAGCAGAAGAGGATGGACTTTTATTTTTTCCTAAAAGTTCATGTACCATAGACCTTTGATAGTAAGTTGTTGGGTTTTTTTTTGTTTTTTTTTTAATTTAATTTGTGTTTGCTTGTATGATAACAAACCTTACTGATTTAAGAACTTGAATTCTCTGCAATTTTTACATTTGCCTTTAGTAAGACCCAGGGTTCAGGTGCTTTTTTCTCTGTCACAGGCATCAGTTCAGTGCAGTTATTATAGAGTCATAGCCATGCATTTTATTTAAAAGTAAACGAAGAAAATAAGGATATGCTTGTGGGAGCAATGAGATATGCTACATATGTATGTGTGCAAATTTATCCCTTCAAGGAGAAATGATTTTTTAATAAAAAATCGCATATATATTTAATACAACAACAAAATCTAGAATGAAAAAGGGGTATTTTATCCTTGCCCTCAATGGAGAAGACTTATAAAGATTATCTTTATTAAGGCATACAAAATTTAAGAGAGAACCAGTTATATTGGAGCCATATTTTCTATCAAATTATTTATGAACCCTTTGGGGCATATTTAGAAAAATGTATATAATACACAAATCAACACCACTTTAATGTTACTGCACAAAGTGTAAAATCACACAGTTTTAAAGCTGCGTAAAAATAACACTGATTTTTACACTTTTAATGCATAAAATTCTTTGTCGCCTTAATTTGTTTTATTGGTTTACGCCAGTCAAAGGTGCTGTAAAATAATTGTGTCATTTTCAGCTTTATATATGGAACTTGGTATTTAATTATTATTTAATTGTGATGTCTTAATTCATTTGTAAGAACGACCACACTTAGATTGTAAGCTCTAAGGGACAGGGACCTCCTTCCTACTGTGTCTCTTACCACATGGCACTTAATCTCTGTGTATTTATGCTTATTTATTGTATTTATTATAACACTTGTCCTCCCTGTGTGTAATTCTGTATATTGTAAGATTGGACAGTAATGCATATCCTTGTATTTATACACACATAGCTCTGTTTATAGGCCATGAATTTTACCGAAATGTTGGACCTTTTTTGGCATAAAATGTTTTACACACCTTTATAAATATCTACTACTATCTACTGAATGACCATGTCAGCCAGAGCATAATGAGAAATAGAATATGAACTGCAGCTCCTCTTAAGTACCTGCTGTTCCTGTCATTCTGGATGTCAGTCTGAATGAACAGAATAATAGAGGGGTGTTTATACCATGTAGGGCTCCAGATGCAGTATCCATTCATTTGGCCTAGAGGCTGATTGGTGAAATACAGCACAGGACCCATGTATAGTAAACTTTAGTTTGTGTAGGATAGTGCAGTGCTAACACAACTCATTCATGAATTCTTAAACCATCTTAGTGTATTCCAAATGCTTGAGCCACATATTGCGGTCAGTAAGGAAACAGGACAAATCCCCTCAAATCCACACAATTCTGTTTGACTGTGCCATATGTTATTAGAGAATCAGATTAAAAGCATATATACCTACATACTGTATATGGAGCAACTGTTAGAACCAAATAGGAAATCTCATTCATTTCAACAGTAATGTGCACAAATGTGGTTTAGTTTTAAATGATGTGGAAATTGTCCAACATCAAAATTCAACCTCATTTTGCAGCAGCAAAAACACCTAACTCCCATAGTATTTTAAGTGTAACCTCTAGACTGCTGACCTCTCATTAGGTGCTGCCGGTGTGATGGAACCCCCCCTGATGGACACATATTATATGGAAGTGTCAAACTAACACAAAGGATATCACTAAGCATTGTTTATACATTTATTGCAAAGGTGTTTTATTTAAATAAACAAAGTCAAATGCTATAATAACAGTTTTCCTTACAAAAGAAGACATAAATCTAACCTGAAATCTAACAGGACTCACTTTCAAATGGTCACTGCACAGGGATTCACTCCTCAGAGAAAAGTATGATTAGAAAAGCTTCAAAAGCTGCCTGATCCAAAGGCTCAAGCCAAAACTTCCAGTGTATCCTTTATTCTGAATGACAAAAGGAAAGCAAGGTGATGAGTCAGGACATCACAAAGTCTTCTGGGAAAAGCAGTCTAAAGCTAGATATTAATTGGTTGATACACATACAGCATTAAATGCCAGACACAAAAACTACCATGTTTAAGCTAGTATAAATGGAGCTGTAATGGTACTACCAATTTCTCAGCCCCAAAGATTTAATGAGCATGTGATAATTTGGGTTTAGTGTTAAGGAGGGAAGATAGATTTGGTCAGAGTCCCACCCCACTTTCATGACTCTGTCCTTTTATTCCAGGTAACTGTCTGCCAAACAAACAGATTGGTGCCAATACCGAGGTAAAGGAGCAAAGAAACATAAGACAGACATACACACACTCACCTACATACCTGCTGCTGTGCTACTTTGTAACAAAGCTGAAAGTACCACTGAATGATGTGAAATGAGAAAATCCCTCCCAATACACATGCCCTATTCTATGTGAAATCACTGAATTATTCTGAAACAAGGGCTGTTTGCTGTTTTATAGGAAATGACACATTTACTTGCCCATAAACACAATATTAATAGAGATTCCAATCTGGTTGTATTATAAATTGGGTGTGCCTTAGCCATGCCCTGTTCTGCCCAAAGACACACCCCAGTTCAAACCAGGCTACACCGTCTGACCTCACTGTTTCATATGCTTTAGGGTGCATTTCAATGCATTTTAATGGGAACAGTTAAGTAAAATTTGGGTGAAAATTCTGACAGAGGTTTACTGAGCTGCTACGGTGACAGGGGGAGAGGGGGTCAAGTCATGGTGAGTTGACATGTCTGTATTAAGGAAAGGTGCCTATGGGGGCTGTGATACAATCTAATCCCTACAGATAATCACTAAACCTTGCTACAGCTTATGTGAGTACATTTAGTGCTGCTTCTATTCTATACTGTACATTTCGTCAGCTACATTCATAGGACAGAGGGGAGCCCATGCAAGTAAACAAATACGTATTAATGTGCAACTGCATCACATTATGTGCTAAGTGTTCAGAAAGAAGGAAATCAGGATGTTACCCTTTGAGAGTTTGTTACCCTTGTTGACAAATCAGGAATGTCATCACTGCTTGTCAGGTGTTGCCAAGACATGAGTCCTTTCATTATTATGACCTGTGTCCGGGAAGAGGCTGGACTTTACAGTAAGCTGTGGGTATCCAAGCTGGGACTCCAAGTTAGGCCCCCCCCCCCCCATCCCCCTTGTAGTAAATGCAATTTTTTTTTTTTTTTGCAAAAATTGGCACTCACCAATACAAAAGGCAATGGCCATTTATTAAAGCATAATATTTATTAAAGCCTTCTATATGTACTGGATATATATATATATATATATATATATATATATAATATCATCTTATCTATACAAATATGCACACAAGATGGACAGTATATGCAGAGTAAACTCTTGGCATGTGTTGTCCTTCCACACAAAAAACCTAACCTTGGTCAGTATCAAAAAGTTTAGTCTCAAAGAAAGCCAGAGATCAGGCATGCAGGAAACAGAATCCGCAGTGAACAAGGTTTTACTAGTGTCTATTGTAGACCTGCAATTGGTTACCATCCCACAAATTAACAGAATAGAGACTGATCTTAGACACAAACATGCTATCTCATCATAGCATACTGTTCATTTAAAATAAATAAATACATAAAATAAAGGTCTTGTAAGAATTTAAACTTAAAATCAACATGTCTTATTTTCTCACATTTATATGGTGTTCATTTGTTAAAGTATTTGGTTAGAATTCAGTGAGGTAAACTACATTGTCAACAGCCAAAAGCTCTGTCCCTACCTAAGGGAATCCTGAGAATGCATAATGACTTTTATGTAGCAAACCTGGCCTTGTTTGTTAGTTATCTAGGATTATGTGTCTGTTTTTATTGAGTATTTGGGGGTATAGAAGTAAACATTTAGTTCAGTATAAGCCCCCTTTGCCCTTGTTAAAATATTTTTGACTGCTTTTATCTATGGCATTATTCATTGAATAATGAGTGATTTGTACACACATGTACACATGAAAGAGTTCCTGTCTCTCCCCTCTGTTGACAGTACTTTAGCAGTTTTCCCTGTGGAAACAGCATTGTCATTCTGAGGAGAAAAATGGGAAAAGCTTTTATGTGCATGAAGCCGTTTTTCCTTGGTCAATTGGATGTGTGTTGTCACAATTTAAAGCCATCTCGGGGGTGTGTTAAACCATATTACAGATCAAGATTATTTTTTTTACCTGCTAGCTAAAGAGATTTGTACAATTTAAGCAAAAGGAGATATTTTATTTAAAAATTCAAAGGCATTTTGTGATTCCAGATTTGCAATTACACATTGTAACAGCAACCAGTTTGAAGAGGTTCCATAGTCCGAAGGTCTATGGTTTACGCACAGGGTCTTTGTCCAACAGCAATAAGAGAAATGTTAGCACTGTCTGATAACTGAATGTTATTATTCATTTAAAAGAAGGGCAAAAGTTGCCTTTGTAAGGTTTAAAATCAAACAAGCATTTTGCTAAAAAGGGAAATCTCCTCTCCGAGGCATACAACTCAGTGATTTTGCCAAACTAATGAGCTCTAATATGTTCTTGATTACAGTTGCTTCCTTTTTTAGAGACTAATGATATAGAAGTAAGAAAACATAATATATAGCTGTATTATTCACTAGATTAAACATCTCATTGGATCTCATTGACTCCCTTTCTACCTTTAGTGAGCTCTGATGTACATCTGGACCCAGTTTTGCTTCCAGCAGCTTGAGATATGGAATTAGCATATTGTTTCTCAGGGAATGCCCTTGAATGTGCTTGAGTAGCTGTCTTCTATTAGACGTGAGCTGCATTTGCAAAGAGAGAGGAAATGTGTGTGTGTTTCAGGCGCTGTGAATAAATCCTGTGTGCATGTAACTTCTTTTAAGGCTCAGAAAAGCTCAACAGAAATGTCAGAAGCATTGTTCAGTGATTAATGAACATCAAGTACTGGACTGGGGTTTGCACTGTGGGATCAGGAGCTCACTTTGCTTCATACTTTCCCAGCGTTCTATTTGGCAGCAGGTGAGGACTTAATCTTCAGTCTCAGTTGTCTGCAGAATGCTTGTGTGTGCACCCAAGCGCATACCTGTATGTTTTATATATACGCCTGTATATGTATCTATAGACAGACATTAACTGGTCTATTTGACCTCAGATTACCTAGTTATTTTTAAAGCAGGGATTTGCAGCTCATCAGGGACTAGTTTAGTACCAATTGCCATTTGTTATCATTTCTATTCTATATTTAGAATAGTTCAAATTAAAACTTGATTTATTTAGCAGAGAGGCAAACATGGCCAAGTTACACCTGACCTGTCATTTAGGATTTCATTTATTAAAATATTCTGTAACTTCATGTAACAATGCTCATTCTGTGCGTATTTAATCCACCATCCTAACATAATTTCATTAACTCAATCAGACATTGTATAGTTTGTGTTATGAACAACTGTATATATGGTGGCATATACCCTGGACATAAACCAGTCATAATGCTGTATGCTATAACACACACAAACACACATATATAATATTTTCTGATAAGCAATTGAACTGAATTTTATACTGTGCAAGGTTGCATGTAAGATTAGTTTTATTCAGTATTTTTCACTTCTCTACTCTGAAAATGTCTGTGCTTGTCGGTAATGCACTGGCCTTAGTGTATCTGTTTATGGTAATCAAGTCAGCCATGGGAGAGTGGGAAACAGACAGCATGCTAATAAAGTAATACATTTGCCCTTTTAAAAATAAGTACAAGAAGAATATAACAGTGCACAAAGCTTTGAAGCGTAAAATGCATGAGTGGGAAAAGATCAACATTTTTCCAACATTTTTATTTGTGAATTTAATAATTGCCTTTTTTTGTTATTACATGGCATTTAAGTCATATTGACGTGGGAATATATATTGAATATCGTACACCCTATTGTAAAATGGAAGGGTATTATAAGTCACCTAGTAGTTCCATGGCCATATAAAGGTATGAGGCTAAAGGCCAGGTGGTTTTATACAGGTCAAGGAACTCTGAGTTGACTTCTAATATCTTTATATTTTAAATTAGGGGTACTTTATTATAATACAGTAGGTTTCTGTGAGTCTTATCAGTGCTCAGTGATGCAATCACTAAGCACTGTTTATAGGGATATCATTTACAAGATATTCATTGCTCTTGTGTATTATATTTATAATTAGGGATGAGCTAATCAGTTCCATTTCACTTCGACAAAAAATTTGCAAAAATTCCCCAAATGCATTAAAGTCAATGGGTGTTTTTCATTCTTTTTTTTTTTTTTAGTGCACAACATTTTTTGTTCAACCATTGAAGGCTATGGGAATTTTTCACAATAAAATCACTATTTATAATATATTATAAGAATTATTATTAATATCACTCATGGAACAATCTCAACGTGAGTTCAAAGTTGGAAATCTTATCCATCCTCTTGTAATAAAAATCTATTGGATTTTAAACATGTGTTCTAATCAGAATTACTAGTAGCATTGTTTTTCCTAGTGTTCCATGCTTTCTGTTCTTATCAGGTAAAGCCTATTCCCTCATTTTTTAACAATCAAAGAGAAGGATCCAATAATTCATGCCCCATGTCCTGAAAGGCTGAAGGTTGTGTCTCAGATCTAAACAAAATGGCCATCTCAAGAAACCATAATCAGGTGGTGTCAAATAAAAAAATGTTCTAGAATAATAGTGTTTGACAACAACAAAATTTCTTCAGGCAATAAACTGAGATGTACCACCCAGAGAAGTAGAACCTGCAAATCTAATTGGTTCATTAAAATTTGCAATGTGTTTTTAGCTTTAATGCATACAATTTGTAACAGAGGTGTTACAGATATTTTGCTAGCTGAACATTGAAGTTCTGTAATGTAAAAATATTACTCAATATTTCAGAATAACAATGGATACTTTTAAGAGTAAGATCAAACCATTTTTTAAAATCTTTCTGAAGCAGGGTCTAAAGGAAATAGACCTGTAAAAGAAGATATGATTAAAAGACATATCTGGTTAAAATGAGTTTAGAGGATTCACAAAATCCTTGTTGAAAAAAATCAAGATTGAATCTAAAGGTGGTCATACATGTTAACGATCTTTCCTGCGACCACTGGTTGTTAGGCACCCCAAAGTGATTGTAATCACTTACCTGATACCCTGGGCTGGTGGTCCTGTCATCAGAAAATTGCACCGGCTTGGGGTAACTTTGTGCAAATGATCCTCTTTCTTCTGCCTTCTTTCTTCAAAATCCTGGGGCCAATGCATGTGCAGTACAGTAAAAAAATCGGGCTTTTTTGTTAAAGTTTGGCTTTTCACTGCTCACTACTGAAGAAGGAAGAGGATCACCCACAGGTACCCCGGGACAGTGCAGCTTTCTACTAACAGAAACACAGAAAGAAAGGGGTAGCCAATCACAGCCTTGGAGTAACTTCAAAAAATGTTGACTTTTTGGGAACTCTTAATGTAACATTAATCTTAACTGACTCTGAGGTGTATTTTTGCAGACCATACTAGGCAAAGCTTGGTCACTGAGCTTCTGTCAATGATTGGGCCTCATCAGTTTTATTTATTTAATAAAACTATAGCACCAGTATGCTAAGAACACCAATAATTATTGATCTGGTTGTAATGTGCACTGAAAGAGGGTGGATGTGTGTGTGCTTTGATTAATATTTTGGTACCTGTTTGGTGCTAAATAAAAATATTTTCCTACAAAACTATAATTGGTTCTCAGTAATTGATTTATTGTATTGAGCTGTTTGAGTAATTGACTCACTGATCTAAATAAATTAACCCCAAAGAAAAAAGATATAGCTTGCTTTAATGAAACGTCTATCTTATTATTGAACCTTTAAAAATGTTAAATGGTTCAGATACAATCTACTTCTCAAGTTATTGTTCTAAGTATTGTTTGATGTCTGTTGGTGTCTTTGAAAATGTAATTTGGTCGGCTAGTTATAATGGTTTTGGTGAAAATGCTATTTATGTATTATATTTGGTTAAAACATTCTACATATGCATAGAACTCTCATCCAATGTAAAGCGTAAGGAAAGTTAGTTACCTTTTGCTTTGATATTATATAGGGACTGATTAAAATAGAAGAATATTCCATTCAATTTTTTTTGCATAATAAAAATGTAGTTTCAAACAACTTTTCAATATTCATAAAAAATATTTACAATTTTATTTGCCAGAAACAGACTGGCAGAAGTTCATAAAATTCATATATTATTCAACCATACTAAAGTCCCTGTTAAACAGAACAATGAATATTTGAGTTTTTTATCACTATAGAATGCACATTGATGTAGAAGTCAATGGAAGTTGTCCAAGGCAAAATGATTTTTTCAATTTTACTTTTTTGAATTTTTCAAAGAGTTTGTAGACCAATTGAAAATAGTGAGTATAATATGAATTAAATGCAATCAGGTTTTTTTTTATCACAAAAGCATGCAAATTTACACTTCACTCTGCACACTTTGTTTCTACTGTGAGAGAGTATGGCAAGCAGTATCAAGTTGGACTTTGCTGTGTTCTATCCTATTATAAACCAATGCTGTGCAAATCCTATCCTATCATGGACCAATGCTATACAAATTCTATCCTATCATGGACCAATGCTATGCAAATTCTATCCTATCATGGACCAATATTGTGCACAATACAGGCAGCTGGGACACCACTGTCAGTAGGTATTTGCATTACTATGATATGTCTTAAAAGTATGATTTTATTCATAGTGTTTGGTATATGGCAGGTATACCTTCTTGAGATAAATGGGGCACTTACTTTATCAAATGTCAAACCTGGTAATCCTGAACAATTTAAGCAGTTTGATATTTTTAAAATGTATCAACATTTTCTTGATTGTCAGAAAACGTTTTCTCTTAAAAAGAGAAAAAAGTTTGATTAAATGAACATATTTATCAAAGTCATCAGAATGTGTTGAGTGCTTTGAGTGTTAGAGTTCAGCACAATCACTAGACTCTGCTAACACTCCTCTGAAGCTCTAATCTCTTCTTTGCTGAAATGTGTAATTCATGATTATTTAGAGTGCTAAGTAAATTGTTACATTTGAAAGGCCTAATATATTTTTTTATCAAGCAGTAGCCATTGTTCCACTTGGGAAAAAAAATGCTAGGATGATAAATTGAAACCATAATTTCTCTTAATTCTAATAGGTACTTAATATATATTTTCTTTTTCGAAGAAAAGAACAGGCATTATTTTATCACTGTATCTATGGAAACATCTAAAGAAATTAAACAAATATAATAGCACTTTTTTGTTAAAATATAATCTTTCTTGAAAATCCACCACTGGTATTAATTACAGATAGTAACTGCAAACACTAATGAAATACATTCTAAGGGGTAAGAAATATCTGAGGTACCATAATTGAATGCATTTTGTAAAAAAATTAAATGTCTTTTTTGAAATCTTTATGAGCAAGTTGAATTGCAATCACAACCATATTAAAGGGTAAAACTGTAAGAGAAAATGGGAAATTGGATGGAAAGAACAGAGGAGAAACAGCCTTTGATCAATTTCGAAGTCATTTTATTGACATGATTTTACGAATACAACATTTGTTCTGCAGGCTCCTGCATAGAAACTCATCCAGTCCAAACAATCAAAGGATATCAGTTGAAACACACATAGGGTGATCACCTGCTTCCTTTCTCAAGGTCTTGTTCAATCGTCTTGACCTTTGAGCTGCCTTGTTTAGTTTTTTTTAAAGCTCTAAAATAGATTTTGATGATATTCATTACCATGCTTTGTGTTGTTAAGCCTTATATCATTTCTCCTCACGATTCAAAAGTATTGAGAGAAACAGCATACAGTGACTTGAGCCTTGATTCTGGAATGACTACAGTACAGCAGATTTTAACTCTAAAGAGAATGAGTCCTTGAAACTCTATTACAAAAGAAACATGTTAGAATTAATGTAAAGAGCTCTGTGTCTGTTGACAAGAAATTACATTATGCTGGAAAATACAGACCCTGAATATTTTCACATTTTCATATTGATATAAACCTATTGATCACATCTTGCTTTGCCAAACTAATTCATTGTTAATAGGTCTCCAATAGTGATGGGTGAAAAAATTCGCCAGGCATGGATACATGGCGAATTTCCACATTTCGGTCAACAAAATTCGCCACAGAAATTTCGCTGCACATTCAAAAATTGTCGCGAGCACCAAAAGAATTGTCGCAAGCATCAAAAGAGAATTGCCTCGCTTGTCAAAAAAATTGCGCCAAAAAGAATAGTCTCCCTCATCAAAAGAATTGTCTCCTGCGTCAAAAAGAATTGTCTCAAGCATCAAAAAAATTCCCTCATCAAAAGGACTGTCTCGCGCCAAAAAGAATTGTCTTTCAGCAAAAGAATTGTCACTCATCAAACGTATTGTTGCACGTATTGTCGCCTACGGCAATTTTTTTTTTGACGTGCTTCATTTTCCCTGCTAATTTTTCACTCATCACTAATCTCCAAGACATATATTGCTGACCTTTAGAAATAACTAAAAATATATTTTTCAGTTTAGCATCTTGACTACCATGACTAGAAGAAAATATCTTCCTGAGAACATTGATGTTTTTGAAATGCTAGAGCTTAATGGACAAAGACTTGCTAATGAAACGGAAACTGAATTTGCTTGTGTAGAGTTCTCAAATAAGCACACCATCAGCTATGGCATCTGCATAACTTCCTCTGTGATATCCAAGGGTTGGTATGACATGCAAAGACAACTTTAGATCAGTAGACAGGTGTTAAGTCCTTGCATCATGCACTTTATGTACCAAAGTAGCACCTACTGGCAAATCAGTGCACAACTCTAATATAATAAGATGTAGGTGCAAACACTTTCCCCCTGGGCAGAAGTACTAGAGCAGTAAGGGCTGCAAGAGCACCAATGGGCTTCCCCCTTCCCGCCTCTCATGAATACAATGCTGCCTAACAAAGGCAGTTTTGTATTTTTGGGGCAGCCACAGGTCTCTGAGCTCCAAAACAAATAGCAGAATCCTGGGCAGTTTGCCAGTTGATGAAGTCAGTGTGCAAATTCATAAAACAGATGCATTGCGCCTGCTTTTTGCACTTTTGCAAACTGCCTTAAAGAACATAAATGAACCCTTTTATGTACGGTATTTTTATAACCTTTTTATTAGAAACCTGAACTTCATTCCGTCATCATTTATGTAAAAGTTTTGCAGCACTTTTAAAAAATGTTATAACAAACAGAGGGCTTAACAATACATTAAACAAAGGTTTCAGAATGAAATAGGAAAATGAGAAAGAACTACTCACAAGAGCTTGTAATCTAGCCTCCTGTTACCGAGATGTCGAAATTGTTTAACTTCACATTACATAATGAAGCATGAAAATTGCAGAAACAGCGTAAATGCAGAAAATGTACAAATAGGAAATCTTCATTTATCTTCATAAGGCAACAAAATGAATTGAGTGTAAAGACTTGAAAGCAACAGTGGTTTAGTACATCAGTACTTAGGCAGTTGCATGTGAAATTGTCTGACAAATTCTAAAAAGTATTATACATATTGATACATTTACAAATATGTGTTCTAGTGAATATATCATTTAAAATGCAGGATAAGAAAGTAATCAGACTGCCTTGCCCACAGAGCTGCCTGCAGGCTGGAAGATAAATAAATATGGGCTGTAACAGCAGTGGGGATAGACTAGCGGCCATAACATTTTCATTTCCCAAGAGAAAATATAGACATAAAATGATATAAATTGGCACACATAATATCCTATCTATCCAACTAAAATATGGAGGTCTGCATTTCCTGACAGTAGCTGTTCACATGTGCCATAAGTACAATACCACTATCTCTAATGAGAAGGGATTTTTGATGATTCCTGATGTTGCTATGATAGATAGATGTAAAACAAGTAAAAATGATGCATATGCCCAGGTTTAAAGCAAACATTCCTGTTGGAGGGTGGGCATTGGTTGTTTTGCTCCTCAGGCCATACCCCCTGGGAGGCCTAGTTCAGGAACTTCTGTGGTGCTTCAAGTTAATCCTAACTTACCTAAATCTTTGAGTCTTTAACATTCCGATTCCTAAAGAAATGCTTTTTTTCAGCATTGTGCAGAATGTTAGGTTTGGTTATATATTTAATTTCATCTTTTCCATTTTGGTAAACAACAGCTGATTGCGGTTTGAATTAAACCTCTTGCCTGAAGCAACTTTCAGATTATTTTCATTTTTAGCGGCTGAAGCAAACAGTAATTTGCTTTTAGGACTGACCTTTTGCAATACTTTTCCAAACACTTTTTTATTTAAAAAAAATTATACAGTATTTCACCAGTTTTTGCAAACTTTTATTATTATTGGTTTCTATTTGTTATTCACTGGTGGTTTCCCAAGCAGCAAATAGGCTGACTGTACAGTATGTTGTAAGGGCCTGCTGCTTGTTTAGAATTGCACTGAACCAATCTGTGTTTCTTGTTTGCATCTTTAGTTCATTCTATATTAAAGGACAAATTCTGACATTTGCGAGCACGTTTTGACTTTTGTCTAGAATGCAATGTTATGCTGGCAAAAGGGAATTTTGTATATTACTGTGCTGTCACCCTGTCCTTTGCTGTGGGGCAAATGGTTATCAGCAGAGATACATAAATCTGCAATTGAAAAGTCTTCAGAATAACAGAAAAATTGATTTCAGTTACTGTCTGCATGTTATTTTTCTTTTTTGTGTTCAAATAAAAAGATTGATATACATGTGTGTGGGCATCCAATAAACAAGCAACATAGTTATTTTTTTTCATGATAGTCAGGGTTCCTGTAAGGAAGAAATATATAAACATATTTTTCATGTCTTATTGTTTAAAAGAAACTGTCTTATTGCTTGTTATGGGCTACTGCACGCGGGCAAAATAAAGCCTTTTATTACTGTCTTGTTGTCTTGGAATGAGAAATGTGCATTTAGATTCACAATACAGAACTGCAGAAATTTAGGGCATTCATAATCCCCAATCTCAACAGTAAATTTGGCTCAAATGTTAAGAACTAAAACAATTGTGGTGTGTGCATTAAATAAGACCTGAAGTTGTGCTTTTTCTTGACATGCCAGTGTGCTTGAATGTCTGCAGCAGTCTGCAGTCTGTTTGGCTTATCCAACTATTCTATCTATTTTATGACCTTGAAATATGACTGCCTCACTTGATTTTTCCTCCCCAGCAACTGGCTTGTCTCTATTTACAATATCTGACCCTTGAGCTGACATTTGTGTTGGGCCTTTTATTTATAATTTTGAAACTGACCTTTCTATTGACCTGGAACCAAGAGAACTGATGCATCACACTTAGTATCCTCGCGGTTGGTAACCACAAGCAACAAAGTACAACAGAGATGAGCCAGCATGCTCATGGATAGCATCATAGCAATATTAGTCAGAACTACCAGAAATCACAGTGGGTAATGCAATAATAGGTCAGAGTTTGATTTGTGATCTGTAGTAACCCAAAGCAACCAACTGGCATCAGCTGATATCATTCTGCCTCTTTTTTAACCGCTGGCGAAACCACAAATTTCAGTACTGTACTGGGTAAAAAAAAGTTCCCTTATACCTGCTATGAGACCAGTGATACATAGTATGTTACTAAAGTTAAATTAATCTGTTGGTTTTCCAAATTGTTATATTAAATAAAAATGTATTCATTTATGCATGGTTAACTTACTTTATAGCTATCATTTGGTGCTAGCCAACATTACTTACACTTACAGCAACTTCATCTGCATCCTGAATGTGCCATGATAAGCTTGGTGCTTGTAAAAATTGCTCTGTTTAAACCCTAGGGGTGGAATCATTACATGCACCACACTGAATTTGCTATAGTTATTGATGAAATGCGCTCATGTTTTCCTTATATATATATATATTATTTTTTTTATTTATTTACTTTTTAATATACATATATGTACTAACAATTGCACTGCTTTAATGTTACCTTATACCAATATACATTAGTTTCTTTTTTATATGTGCTCTTTGCAATGGCCATTTATGGAAACTTTCACTCATATAAGAATACTTTTTCTAACGTTTTTGTACAGAACCAATCAGTAAGTAACTATCAATGTTCTGATACACACTATGAAAAACACTGAAACCTTCTTAATAGCATGAATGCATTGCAATAACATAAATGCATTGCATATGTGGCTGTGACCAGAACATAGCAAGCAAAGAACAACAACAGTATAGAAGTGAGAGAGATGTACACTATCTTTATACAAGTAAAGAAATTTGATGATGGAAAACAGTCTATGATTTGTCCCCTTTTACAATTTATTTGACAATAATACTTGAGTCACTCACTTACAGCTAACTATCAAATGGCCTGTTATTTAAACTTAATAATATAGCCAGAAAAATACTAGAGGCTGAGAAAAGACATGTGTTCATTGATTTCAACCTTTTCTTAAATGTTATATATAATATGTGTATTGATCCATATCCAAGACAAAATACTAGAACAGGACTGTTTTAACGTTCTGTTTTAACGTACACAACAAAGTAAATCAAAATAGTAATCTATTTGTTCTTCAGTTCTGCATTACTTGTATATCAGAAAGGTACCTGAAAGGTAATTGAAAGATTCTTTGATTTATTCAAGCCGTTAATATACAATACGGAGCCAAAGGTATTTATTGAAATTCGTTTTTTGGGCCATCGGTATTATACTGACAAAAATGACACTCTGTGCTTCCTACTTGGTGGAAAATGCAGTTTAGAGAAGGTCCTTTCTTGTTTAAGCAGAATTATAAGCCTATGTACAAAGTAAGGTCCATACAGAATTGGGTTGCAGAAATAGGAGTGAAAGAACTTGATTGGCCTGCAAAGAGCGCTGACCACAACCCAACTGGATATCCATGGAATAAATTGACACACTGATGTAAGCTTAGCCTTATGGTCCAACATTACCTCTTACATATGAATGGAACATATTTCACCAGCATTGGTTCAGCATCTAGCGGAAAGCCTTCCTAGTGCTTCTGATTTAAATAAATACAGTACTTTACATTACTGAAATCTTTATGAGGTCATTAAATAGACAGATGTGTTAAATGTAACAGCACAATATTTGTTTGCAAGTAACGCACTGTGCATGTTAACAATAAGTACTTTAGTTATGACTGACTTCACCATAGTAACCTAACTACATTTTTGTTTACCAGGACCATCTATAAGGAGCAAGAGCCCTTCTCCAAAGGAGTTTACTGTGATAACAAGACTGCTTTAAGGTAATACAGATACTTTAGTTGACTGGAGTTGATATTTATATTATATTATTGTAATGTAACAAGTAAACACAACAAACTCTGAACTACTTTCGTATGCAGATAGCAAATTAATTATGATTTAAATCCATCAAAAATGTTTCATTTAATATATTTTAGGGAACAAAAGCAAAGGTGAACTTCTGACTCTTGAGATTGGATTTGATCCTTTAGACTAATTCTCTTTGAGACTTTAAGCAGATCTTCTTATTTTATTTCTGATAATTCCCTTTGAAACAATTAGTCCTGACAGCTATGGAGTCATAAGAGGTGAAAACCACAAAATCTACTTACCTCCTCTGGTAGAACAAGGTTGTAATCACTTTGTTTCACTATGTTGCACCAGCATGATACATTTGACAAATTTTAAGTAATAATGCAATTTGTTTGTCATTTATAATTTTTCCTGTACTTTATTAAGCAAATTAAGCAAAACATTAGAAAGTATGTAATGAGTGGTAAATGCAGCACATAGATAAACCCCTGCAAATCTCAGGCCCAGTAGAGTTATAAATATTTCTATAATTAAACTGTATTGTTCACAGCAGCTGTGCATAAACTTAAAAAGCATTGTAATAATGAACACGGTGCAGCCACATACACAGGCACCTTATTAAAAAATAATAGAATATCTTCTGCTGGCCCTTCCATTTGAAATGTGAGCTATCCTCGGACTCTGGAAACTGTAGAAATGATAGGCCTATAGAATAACTGTGCTGATGTAAAAATGGACACAATCATTAAAGGTATTTGTCATTGCATCCTCCAGGTTTTACATAGGATGCAATTGCTCCAAGCACATTTCAGCACTCAGTATGCTGCTGGGATTGCATGCAAAATACTGTATTATCATTATAAATATTGCACATTGAGTCTGCAATCACACTCTGCTGTCCTTGCATTTGTAATTCCAGCTGACATGCCAGTACAAGCCTTTGGCATCTATCTATATCAAACATCTTTTTAGGAATGACTCTAATCTCACATTTTGATACATTTGCCCCTTAATCACTGTATAGAATATTCATGCATTTTATCAGTATAATTACTAAAGCACTTGATAAAGGGGTTATCCCAGAAACATGTTGTGGACAATGGCACAATAAACGCACTTCTGCAAGGAAAATCCTGCTGTTGAGCCTATCTCTGTTCCTACAACTTTGATATTTAGCATTTCCCCTTTTTGGTGGTAACATAGTAACATAGTAAGTTGGGTTGAAAAAAGACATACGTCCATCAAGTTCAACCATAATGCCTATATATAACCTGCCTAACTACTAGTTGATCCAGAGGAAGGCAAAAAACCCCATCTGAAGCCTCTCTAATTTGCTGCAGAGGGGAAAAAATTCCTTCCTGACTCCAAGATGGCAATCGGACCAGTCCCTGGATCAACTAGTACTAAGAGCTATCTCCCATAACCCTGTATTCCCTCACTTGCTAAGAATCCACCCAGCCCCTTCTTAAAGTTATATAATGTATCAGCCAGCACGACTGATTTGGGGAGGGAATTCCACAACTTCACAGCTCTCACTGTAAAAAATCCTTTCCGAATGTTTAAATGGAACCTCCCTTCTTCTAAACGAAGTGGGTGCCCTCGTGTCCGTTGGAAGGACCTACTGGTAAATAAAACATTAGAAAGGTTATTATATGATCCCTTTATATATTTATACATAGTTATCATGTCACCTCTTAGGAACTACACTTTTGGCTTCTAAAGTGACCGTAGGTAAAGCTAGAGATATTTTGGTTTATTTAATTACTACAGCAACATACTAGAGATAATATTACACAATTTGCATGTTGCAATGGGTCTGGAAACCAATCACAACTTCTATGGGTAATGGCATCCATATTTCTTACTGCAGATAACATACTAGCTTTTATCTTTACTAAGGAAATAAGTGTGTCAGTCCTACGTAGAGATGGTCAGTGCGTGCAGTAAGCTGTGCACTAAAATTTTAATGCAATTAAAGGAAATAGAAATTTTTCTACAGACTACAGGTTGGGCAAATTTCCCTTTATTATCCCATGCTTAATAATTCAATCACTTTGTGGGCTTTGTGATGGATTAGGAAGTTTGTTTTCCTCTGATGATGGTTTAGAGATTAGTTTGACACCAAGTTCATTTCTTTTAAAATGAATATAATTAAGCTGAACTGCTCATGGAAGATAATTTCACATTAATTAGAACAAGGATTGACAAGCATATTAAATCAGGCTTATTATACATTTTTTGCATATAAATTATATTATTATGTAAAGGAGTTGTTTCCTTACAATTATTATCAAAACATTTTTTAACAGAAGACATTTACATGCTTCACAAGTTTTTCTTTATGATCAAAGCTGTGGTTCATATTACCTTATCCACCTTGCTATTGCAAATGGCGTATCATAAATGTAAAGATACAAGCGGACACAAAGTATATAAGATTAGAGAGAGATAAAATAATTGTTCAAGGCTGTTGTTCAAAAAAGGGCAAATTTATGTATAATGAAATGATTTACAGCAATAGTTCTCGTGAGAGTCATATTATTTGTTGGGATTAGTAATGAGCAAATCTGTCCCATTTGGCTTTGTTGTAAAATGCGCAAACCTTTGAAAAGATTTGTGAAAAGGCTAGGAAAAAATTTTCAGCGTCATTTTGCGCAAATGTTTCCACACCGAATTTGTGCGCCCGTTTTGTAAAATAATCTGCCAACGGTGAAGCACGGAAATTTGCCGTGAATCCATGACTGTCGAAAAATTTTGCTCATCACTAGTTGGGATATATGACAAAGCTAAATGTTTTTTCTCTGTCTCTCTCTCTTAACTAACAAAAAGTGATAGCAAAAGTCTACTGCATTAACTACTTTGACCAAGTATAGACTGAAGTATCGGAATAATAATTTGAATAATATTTAAATAATTTAAAATAGACCAACATTATGTAGTGTTAATTAAAGGAAAACTAAATCCCCAGAATGAATACTTAACCAACAGATAATTGGCAGTAAATATTGCCCTTTTACATCCTTTCCCTTGATCCACCATTTAGTGATGGGCTGTGTGCTCCCTCAGAGATCACCTGACAGGAAATAATGCAGCTCTAACTGTAACAGGAAGTAGTGTGGGAGTAAAAAACAGAGCTCTGTCCATTCATTGGTAAACTAAAATTTATCTGTGCCCTTGGTTTGTGTGTGACCCCAATGAATCATACAATCCCAGGGGACAGGCCTTAGTACTTAATATGACAATTTTCTTTTTAGGATTTTAGGAATGGTACATAGTACTGGAATATTTGTTTGAAAATGGACAAAGCAGGGTATTTACCTATGGGCTGTTTTGTGCAATATATACCTGTGGAGGTATTATTTTCCTTTAAAATATATACAATTTTTCAAGTCAAGTCCAAAATTAGATTATTTCCTAATTATTATTAGTGTGAATGACACTTATTTAAAAGGCATCAGTATATTCTGCAGCACTGTACAGTAGCTGGCTTTGTATATACAGATTACAGATACGGTGAAGGAATGGGCAAGATCAAGAGCTAGCAAAATGAAACATTTGGTAATGAGAATTGCATTTAGCAGGCGTCCCATAGTATGTATACTGAAGAAAATGTAGGGTTGGGTGATACCTTTTATTGGCTAACTGAGTAAGTTAAAATTGCAAGCTTTTGAGATGTAATATTACCATCTCTTCTTCAGGCTTTAAGCTTTAGGTTTTTTAATGGCTAACAAGGTTCAACACCTTACTTCTATGTATACTGAAGGAATACTAGGCTAGTTGATGGGACGAGGGAGGGAATTCCAGAGAAAGTTTGCAGCTCTAGCAATGTCTTAAATGCATTTATGACAAAAGGTCATTTGTGAGGAGTAGAAAAGTAAGAGAGTGTAACAATCGATTTTGTGAGTTCCTGGAGATGATTAAATATGAGAGGTGAAGGTTTATAAAGCCAGGCCAAACTTGCCACTCATCAGTATATTAGCCTGTAAAATGTTGTTCAACCTGTAGTCACAAACATTCCGACACCATTCTGGTGTGTGACTGCTGATGGGCTGAACCCATGCCTGTCTGCACACACACTTTTAAAAGGCAAAAGGCAGATTATCTTTTCTCTGGTGACATAGTAACGCCAATACCAATAATGAAAACAACCTATGTGTATATATATCTATATATATATATCTAACAAAAACTAGAAACCACCGGCACTCACGTCAATAGGTTAAAGTTGCCTGGGTGCAGTCCTCAGAACAGGAAACAAGATTCGAATAGACAAGAAGCCGCTCTCACAGGTCTTACATACAAAAAATAAAGTCTTTTTTATTGTATGGTGAACTGACGTTTCGGCTGAACACCTCAGCCTTTCTCAAAGTTAACACACACTGTGCAAACAAGTCATAAATACATCGAGAGGCGGGAAAATACAGAACCAAGACATGTAGTGGTGACGTCACAACGCTTCTATACACACACAAAAAAACTCTTAAAAGTGCAAATGTAAAATATCATAAAAACTACTACTAACAAAAGCAATCCGGTATCCTTACATAACCTTATAGAAGATACCCGTGTATAAACATTTTACTAAAGGAAGTTATTACCAAGCCGTATAGCATAATATTCACGGTTTCAGTCTATCAAAAAGAGGTCATACTGTGCATACCATCTTAGAACAAAATTTGAAAAATATATAAACATAAATATGAATATAGACATAGACGCTCAAGGCAGAACCCTAGCAGTAAGCACCCGATCGAACATTAAATTAGAATATTGAACGCACCAGTCCCGTGGTCAGATAGTTACGTGGTCAGATGGTACCAGGTAGGGGGCCTCATAGAAGCACATTCATATGTGGGTAAAAAGTATAAGAATTGGTTAACCGTAAGTAAAGAGCAGCCTACCGCGTTGTTCCAGCATGGTGAACCTTTGTAAAGTCGTCTGACAGGTAACTGTCAGCGCCGCGTAGGTCCTTGGGAGACGCTTCGCAGGGGGTAATGATCAGTTAGGCGCTGTTCTGTGGGTTGGCCTTATTGTCAGCTCCGTTAATCGCCAACTGGCGAACAGGGTAGGGCGACCTTGTACTGGCATATCATGAGTGTAGCACTTACCGCATCTACCCAAGCCCACGTGGTGGTGCTATTAATGCTCGATCGATGTGTGGTAACAGGCAGCATATGCTTGTAACACATCACATCTGTGGAGCAACTGTTAGTACTAGCCAGATGGAGGGCAAGAATGAGGATGCCAGCTTTTGGGTATTCAAAATTAGTATTACAGTTGAGCTGTGGCTAACCCGCCCGAGGGCAGAGACTGGTCCGCACAAGTGGTTATAGTACCCCTGTACAAAAGGGGACATGAGCCAACTCGGCATTCCTGGTGATGTCTCACCCCAGTTATAAGCACAAGGCATAATCAAAGGGGCTGGAGTAACTTATTGAACAAATATATTGAGCAAGTATGTGGTAGGCGGAAGTGTTATATCCACACCATCAGAACGGGAATATAGAAAACCATTAACAAAGCTAGGCTGAGAGCTTTTAATCTCTACAGAGCTAGGGGAAGGGGCAGAACAAGGAGAGTACCTCCTAACACCACGACACCAGCAAGTAACCCGGGTATGTCTCCTCCAGTTTCCAGCTTGAACCCCTCTCAGCCTTTTTTAGGGCTAACATCATTACCCAGAAACGGGGGCGCCCGCACAAGAGAAGGGGTGGGCGCAAACACCCGTTCAACAAGAGGGACCAGGGGAATGAGGAAGTAGTATTCAACCTAAGCTCTACTCATTTATCTGATGCTGAGAAAAGCCTGCTTCAAAAAGGCTTGTCATTTGTTCCTTCCTCAACTACCCAGCCCCTTGATATCCTGATTGATATACATAGATTTCAGCGTACCCTTAAGCTCAAGGAACATTTCAGACTCCCCTCTTCACCACACATTGAATTCAAGGCACCGAGTACATTTGAGCCTACAAATACCCCTAAGTCCATAGAGGCATTTACACGATTAATGATTGATGAAACCAGAAAAGGTCCGTTTCAACATGCCAAGTTTGCCAATCTCACAAGAAGTGAGAGAGATGCTATATCTAGCCTTGCCAACAACCCCGGGATTGTAATCAGGCCAGCGGACAAAGGAGGATCGATCGTTATACAAGATTACACAGACTATCGCTCAGAGATCTTGCGACAGTTAAGTGACAAGGACACCTACCTACAAGTACCGACAGATCCTACTGTCAAATACAAAAAACTGATTGATTCCTTTCTACATATGAGTTTCTCCAGTGGACTAGTATCACAGAATACACTTAATTATCTAACACAAATACACCCCATTTGTCCAATTCTTTATACGTTACCAAAAATCCACAAGGACAGCGTGAAGCCCCCAGGCCGTCCGATAGTGAGCGCACGAGGATCATTACTTCAACCCATTGCAACTTTTGTGGACCACTACCTCCAACCGGTAGTGCAGGAGATGCCCACCTATATAAAAGACTCAGGTGACTTCTTGATGAAGTTACTACAATCACAACCGCTGCCACCCATGGCTCACTTAGCAACTATGGATGTATCTTCACTTTATACGGTAATTCCTACGAATCATGGGCTTGAAGTGGTTAGAAACACACTTGTGAGACATCCAGCTCCAAACAGACCTCCAACGGAATTCCTGATCCAGTTGCTACAATTTTGTCTCACTATGAATTATTTCAAATTTGAAAGGTCATATTTCCTGCAAACCAGCGGAACAAGTATGGGTTCTAACGTGGCACCATCTTTCGCAAACCTATACATGTCCGAGTATGAACAAACCCATATTATACCCAATTTTGGCACACACATCTACAAACTATACCGGTTCATCGACGATTTATTCATCATATGGACTGGCACGAATGAACAATTCACCTCCATGGTACAAGAATTGAACTCTCTGCCCTCACCAATACGTTTCACTGCATCAATTGATGCGCATCAAATATCATTTTTGGATCTCACCATTACAATTACTCCAACGGGCATACACACAACTACATACAGGAAGCCCACGGATCGGAACACCCTGCTACATCATTCCTCTTGCCATCCACCTCATCTCCTCAACAGTATACCATACTCACAGATGTTACGTATGGTGAGAAATAATTCACATCCAGCACAAAGGGATGAACAACTTAAGGACCTGGTTGATAGATTTCTCGCAAGGGGATACAATTTCCAAGATCTGAGTAAGTGTATGGACAAGGCTCTCATTAGCCAACAAGAGGAGGTACTCAGAACTGCTAAAACTACACCAGAACCCGTACCAGAGAGATTGACCTTTCTTACGACTTTCAGCTACGATAAGAAACCTATCGTGGATGCACTCTACAATCATTGGTCGGTAATGTCCAAAGATAAAACATTGCCCCCAATATTCAGAACTCCACCTCGTGTTGCCTATAGGAGAAATCGGAGCCTGAAGGATTTACTGATGAAAACAGACCCAGTGCATTGCTATAAATTGGAGAAACCGACTATGTGGCTCAGCGACAACAAACCTGGATGCTTCAAATGTCCATCGTGCACTACTTGTGGTTATTTACTGACTGGGCCAGCATTCCAACATCCCCACACTGGTAAGCCTATACTCATTAAACACCACGTGACGTGCACAACGAAGTATGTAATATACTTTATCAGATGTCCATGTGGCCTTTATTACATAGGCAAAACTATTACCACATACCGAGACCGCATGGCTAATCATAGATCCGCCATCCGTGGTGCATTAGACACCGGCAAAGCCGATACCCCGGTGGCTCTACACTTCTTAACACACTACCATTCATTGGCAAGTATGCGCTCCATGATTATTGATCATATCCCACCCCCTATTCGGGGGGGTGACCGCGAAAAGCTATTATTAAAAGCCGAACTTCGGTGGATCCATAGACTCAATACCCTGAATCCTGCTGGACTGAATGAACTAGTATCATATGCCCCATTCTATCTGTCATAGTCATGTTGTAAGGTGTTTTTATTTCAATGCAGCATAGGAACATTGACTTATTTGCTTACCTTTATGTCACATTGTTCTTATATGTTGTTACACAATAAGGTCTGTATTTCTATTTGTAACACATGTCTATACACTAACCTTCTCTGGGTGGATGTTGGGTTTCTCTTTTTTGCTCTTGGACCATAGCAGTAAGCAGCCTGAATCCTCTAATGTATCCAATATAACATTATGAAACTATGTTGCAAATTTTACATGAGCACCTGGTTACCTTGTTACTTAAAAGCTCTCAGCCTAGCATTGTTAATGGTTTTCTATATTCCCGTTCTGATGGTGTGGATATAACACTTCCGCCTACCACATACTTGCTCAATATATTTGTTCAATAAGTTACTCCAGCCCCTTTGATTATGCCTTGTGCTTATAACTGGGGTGAGACATCACCAGGAATGCCGAGTTGGCTCATGTCCCCTTTTGTACAGGGGTACTATAACCACTTGTGCGGACCAGTCTCTGCCCTCGGGCGGGTTAGCCACAGCTCAACTGTAATACTAATTTTGAATACCCAAAAGCTGGCATCCTCATTCTTGCCCTCCATCTGGCTAGTACTAACAGTTGCTCCACAGATGTGATGTGTTACAAGCATATGCTGCCTGTTACCACACATCGATCGAGCATTAATAGCACCACCACGTGGGCTTGGGTAGATGCGGTAAGTGCTACACTCATGATATGCCAGTACAAGGTCGCCCTACCCTGTTCGCCAGTTGGCGATTAACGGAGCTGACAATAAGGCCAACCCACAGAACAGCGCCTAACTGATCATTACCCCCTGCGAAGCGTCTCCCAAGGACCTACGCGGCGCTGACAGTTACCTGTCAGACGACTTTACAAAGGTTCACCATGCTGGAACAACGCGGTAGGCTGCTCTTTACTTACGGTTAACCAATTCTTATACTTTTTACCCACATATGAATGTGCTTCTATGAGGCCCCCTACCTGGTACCATCTGACCACGTAACTATCTGACCACGGGACTGGTGCGTTCAATATTCTAATTTAATGTTCGATCGGGTGCTTACTGCTAGGGTTCTGCCTTGAGCGTCTATGTCTATATTCATATTTATGTTTATATATTTTTCAAATTTTGTTCTAAGATGGTATGCACAGTATGACCTCTTTTTGATAGACTGAAACCGTGAATATTATGCTATACGGCTTGGTAATAACTTCCTTTAGTAAAATGTTTATACACGGGTATCTTCTATAAGGTTATGTAAGGATACCGGATTGCTTTTGTTAGTAGTAGTTTTTATGATATTTTACATTTGCACTTTTAAGAGTTTTTTTGTGTGTGTATAGAAGCGTTGTGACGTCACCACTACATGTCTTGGTTCTGTATTTTCCCGCCTCTCGATGTATTTATGACTTGTTTGCACAGTGTGTGTTAACTTTGAGAAAGGCTGAGGTGTTCAGCCGAAACGTCAGTTCACCATACAATAAAAAAGACTTTATTTTTTGTATGTAAGACCTGTGAGAGCGGCTTCTTGTCTATTCGAATCTTATATATATATCTATATATATATATCTATATATACATATATACACACAGATATATGTGTGTGAGACTTCTAGAAATTATACTGAATTTTTAAAAGTGCACATAAAGTATAAGTATATATTCAATTATTCATTTTCTAGTTTTGGTAGTCGATACATTGAAAAATATAGCACAGCATGCATTGAAAAAATGTAAGTTGCCATCTGGTAATCACAGGAGAATTGCTTTCTTAGCTGAAAAGCAGCTGATGGCAATTTAGCACACTGGGTATTGAGCTGGTCCGAGTGTTGTTACAGTGCAGGCATATAACTGCTTTAAGAACAAAAAAACAAGCCATTTAATTTTGTAATCCCCAATAACTGCAGGTCATGTAACACATGTTCTGCAAAAGTAATTTGATTGTTACTTTTCTCCAGGCCCACAAATCTTCTTTTCAGATGCAAAAGGAGAAATTAAATGTAGCGTTGCTGCATATTAGGCACTCTACAACAATTTAATAAGACAACAGAAAAACTGATTACCTTAATACTGTGCATTCTAGCCTGCAATTAGAGATTTCTCTTACATGACCCAACTTTGCATGTCATTATTTGTCTACTTCCAATGCAACAAAACAATTGACTTGAAGACAAGCTAATGTTGCATGTGTTACTTTTCCACTAGACCACGCATAATCCTGCCAAATGGAAAATAATCCACTCTTGTGTATATAATACAATTAATTGGCACCCCAGACACTGTAACTATGGTTCTTAATGCATGGCAATGGTTGAACTGGCCTTCTAGCCTTGCAGCCTTTCAGTTATATTGAAACCTGGAAAAATCAGAACCAAAAATTGGTCACTTAATGTGATATAAATTATCCGTTGGCTAAGTATTCATTCTGAAAGGATTTCCCTCTTTAACATGTATTTATAAAGCACCAACATATTCTATAGCGCTGGAAGACACAAGGGGTTGATGACCCCCGGGGGTTGTAACAATATGCCCCTTACTCATTTCCGAAGCACTTGGCCCCCTTGGATACTGCACTCCTACCTTGTGCCTCATAATGACATGCAAGGTAGATTCAGGTAGGGACAGGTGGGAAGGATGCCTGCATGCCTCCTGTCACCCACTTCTTTTGAATAAAATCCTGCAGATGTCAGATTGCTGCCTTTTTTCCACTTTGCACACTGTGTTCAGGTTGCAAATTACTAATCCCTACAGTACTTGTATGATATGACTGTTGCATGTCATGATCTAAAATGTAAAATCGATTAAGCATTAGTATATATTGATTGCCATCGATATTGTGTTATAATGAGTTATAACTGACTTGTAGTGCAATGTCTCATTATATTATTATATTTAATATCTTTTTATGAACTCATTTTAATATTTGTATGTTGAAGATGACCATAGTCTGTATTTATGTGTATAATGCAGGGTGCACAAACTGACTTGGAGTTTAGTGTTTAGCTAATTTGTTTTAACAAATCACTGTACATTTGGATTTGTAATAAGCTCTAGGGTTATTTTGTTTTCCAATTAACTAAGATTAATTTGTGAAACCACATGATGATGGTGCATGCTTAATACTTCTTCTTTCCTTAAGCTGCAGAGGTGTAAAACAGTAATAGCCTAATGTTTTATAGATAGAGGATTGCTAATTTTGCATGACTCTAGGTAATTAGAGTGGCCTTAGGGTTTTTTATGTTCATTTTTTTATCTCTCCTGTTACTCAGTACCTTGCTAAGGTTAGTAGCAGCGCAAACAGATGATAAGGTGCATAGCTTTGACTAGTTTCTCTAGTCTACAAAGTATTTGTACTGATGTCAGTGTCAAGCTGTCCGTTCATGAGGGCAAGCACAATGGGCAACTTGTGCTTTTCTGCACAGTGGGTTTCATTAAAGGTACTTGCATCAATATGGACTCTTCCATATACACTTCAATATAATGGTGTTAAATGCACAGGGCACTGAGGGAACCCTGGAGCTACCACCTGGTCAGAAGGTGACAGCTTCAAAGTTTGCACAGCGTTCTGAGTCAACAGACACAGCACTCAATTTGGAATGGAGGGTCGTAAGGACTGATCACTACTGAGCACAACTATATGGAATGAGCACATTTGGATGCAAGTGCCTTCAATGAAAGTGGTTTTAGATAAAACTCATTGTGGGGAAAAACTCAAATTACCCACTCCATATGTGGACATAGCTAAGCCCTTGTGTCTGTGAAAGTGAACCCACCCTGTGGTTTATTAGTTGTGAGGGGTTTACTATAACTGGAGCACATGCTGCATATTTTATGACATAACTACATAATGGCAGCTTATAACTTCTGGGGAACATATTCTTCAGTAGTTCAGGGCAGTCTATTAGAAAGGCAAAGTTTGAAGTTTGAGGTTCCAGTACATTTTATGGGGATCAAACAGATGGGATCAATGGAAAATATTGGTCCAGCTGGGCTTCAGTCCTCAGTATCCATAAGGAATTCCATAAGTGAATGCTAACAAAACAATCTTCTGGTTTCAGTATTTGTCTCTGTCCCTGTACCTGTACCCACGGAGCTGCATGGCTAGGTATAACCGGCTGCATCCTGTGGCAATGCAATACACAAAATCACACCACACACACCGAAAGCACTAAGAATCGCCTGTAAGTGGTTCAATTTATAAATGTAAAAGTATAAATCTGTGAATTTTAGTCACTTTAAAAAAGAGCAGATATTTGAGAACAACATGATTCTACTATAATAAAAATACACCATACCTGCAAGACACACTTCCCACCTTCTCCAGCTGTTGGTTAACAGACTGCTACACACTTTTTGACAACCAGTCACAGTAATAATAAATGATTTGCAAATCTTGACATTCCGTATTCTGCATTCTCCAAACTACATAAGCAGTAAAAGTCTTGCTGACAGCCACCTCCAGACTTCATTCTCATATTTATGAGCATATTAGCATAACCCCACTAGCAATTTGGTAATACTTCAGTGCCAACCATTTGCTTCATTTATACTCCTGAAATGAACCTGCTTTTTTGCAAAAATTCGGTTTCGCCTGTTCAATAATTACCATTTAAATAATGAATAGTTAACTGCTGTACCATCTTACAGGACCTGAAATATGATTGCTTTGTTCTCTTTTATGGTCCAGCTGACAAACTGTAAATACACTTTAGTGGCAAATTAAAGGTCATTTTGTTGCATATTTGTTCACAGTAGAGATAACAGCTAAGCCCATAGCATATTAAAATCTGCTCCAGTTAGAGTAGTTGATAGTCCTGCTTCCATTTCATTGCGTTGACAAGGTTTATGCATAAAATTAGTTTTGTTCATTGAAATTATGAATAGAATGCAGAATATTTTCAAAAGAAATTATATTTGGCCCAGAAGAAGTTTTTATGATATTAATAATAATGCTTGTAGGATGCTGTCTCGCTATTTTGCATTATACTGGCAAGTGAACTGTGACAAATAAAATTCATGGCTAGCAGAGAACATGGGCATCTCATTCACTTGACATTTTAAGCCGTAGAAAGCTACATTTGAAAATAAACTACTGAAGCAGCCATATGTTTAAAAAAAAAAGAAAGTTTTTGAAATGCCTGTCCTTAAAAAAAAGCATGAAGGGCAGTCTTTCAAATGTGTAATTTGCCTTATAAAAAAGCAATAGTTTAAGAAATGGCTGCTGTTTCTTAAAATGTATCTGTTCTCAATTCTAAAAAATATATCTGATTAGCCGAAAGAAAAACATGCAGTACATAAGAAAGGAACATAACTAAAAAGCAATTTACTTTTACCCAGGTGTATTAATACAAAAAGCACAAAATGAATGAAAATAAAGGAATTATCCCTATCCATATGTAGTATGCGCTCTGGTACACTGACAAAAAGGGGAATATCTATATGAGGTTTTTCTATAATCTGATGTCCATTTTGTTAAATCTTGTAGGAAATATATGGGTTATTTTGCAGTGGTAATAATGGAGAATCACAGAGATGTACCCGTAATTAATTTTTTAATTGAGCCCTTACTCATGGTTTCACTGATCCTTTCCTGTAGAATACTTGATGAAGAATAAGCAGAAACCATCAAAACCTTTGCTAATCCTTTAATGTCCTCTTTATAATTTACAGCTAACAATTTACCCACTGTAAGATGATTTTTCCATTTCAGCGACTTCATTTTCCATTTTAACATATGCTTGTTTCCCATGATCCAGTTTAAGTATAGAAGTTCTGTTTATGTTTTCTGCTAGCATGCCAAATCGATAGCCACTTGTCAGACATTGTCACATGTCATAAAAATCAACCTGAAATGGGTGTTCTGGAGTGAATAAACTCATTAGAAAAGAAAAAAGAAAGCCCTTGCACACTGTGTATACTTCATGCTTAGTTCAGTTGGTAATGGCACCATCATTGGGTAAAAAGTAGCTTTTATTCTAAGCTATTCTAAATGAGTGAATGAGTAGTTTATAAGTAAATGATATTTAAAAAACATAAGGATTTAGTCTTTAGCTGAGAATAAATGAATGAAGACTTTCTTAATAAAACATGTTTCAACCAATAGAGAAGTTTGCAAATACACGTAGATATATAGAGAGAGGCAGGTTTTATTGTAGGAAAACTACTTATAGAAAAAGATGAATCACCCTTTGCAAATTAATGGTAGCTGCTGGTATTTTCATCTCATAATACAACAATGTAAATTGTTTTATCAAGTGTTATACATACTAACAAGCCTAAATATATAGCTACATTATCAAATGCTCACGTTTCTAGTATCATCTGAGGCACTTGGCTGGCAGAGGTATCATGTAATCACAGTTAATCATTCCTCTTAGTGATGCTGAGCACTGATAATTTTATTTTAATTGCATTTGAGTCATTTCTGAAATTAGAAGATTATTCCAACAACCTTTTCTCAGGTAGCAATTGAAGCCTTGAAAATCAGCTGTCTTGATGAAATAAAGTTTCTGTTAACAAAATAACTTACATTTTGGATAAAACAAAAAAAGTAAAAACAATAAATATAGAAAAGCTTTATTTAATAGAAATACTATAAACATTTTATTTGACAACATTTTATGGCTTATTTTTGCCTTTATTTTGCCTTTTTTTAAACAATTTGTATGGTTCCATTTTTTTTAAATAAAATTGCAGCTTATTAAGGACTGTAGTATGTGTGCCATTGAGACATAGGTGCACAAAATAAATTAATATGGCTCTATCCAATTGAAATATGCAATCCTACAATGTGAAGAACTGTTGCTGTTTTAATAAAAGCTTAATTGGTTAAATAAATAAATTACAGAGTATACATGATTTGTATTGGCATATTAATCAACACTTATACCTGTATAACTGAGTGTCTTACATCTATCTATCTATCTATCTATCTATCTATCTATCTATCTATCTAATCTATATATCTATCTTTCTATCTCTCTCTCTCTCTCTCTCTCTCTCTCTCTCTCTTTCTTTCTCTCTACACAATTTATTTCCTGTTAAACTACTGTAGCCCACTTTTTTGGTTATTCTGTGCTGCTACCTGCTGATTACTGGTTCTTGGCGCTACAGGAGTCCTGAGCCCCCGCTTACTATGGGGGTTAATAAGGATTTCTCCCTTAAAGGCGTGCCTCCACCCAGGGATGATGTTGTGGAACTATAATCCACCCCCTGGGAACTTAACAGTCTCTAGTACCTCTGCTTGGGATCCACACACAGCCCCCAGTACCTTGCCCCTCCCTGGGGTAGTAGCTTACCGGCAGGTAGGTGATCCTTGTGCAGGAAATAGTCAGATACACACGGAGTATGATGAATAAGATGAATCGTTTATTAGGGCAGGACCTCTCCAGGAGTGGCACATATTAATTCACACAGCATGCAGGGCTTTATCTCCTCACTACTCATTGAGTGCTTTCTCCTGTTGGGCAACTCACGGTACTCACGCCAAGTGTCTCCTTCTAGGTGATCTCCCCGGTACTCACGCCAGAAGGCACCCCCTCTTGGGGTCCTTCCCGGTACTCACGCTAGGCAGCATCACCACAGGCAGCCCACCCCGGTACTCACGCCTAAGCCCCCTCAGATACAGCCTCCTGGGCTAGCGGTGACCTTGTCCACCTACCTAACCACTTATGGCCCTGCACTCCGGCTGATGTAATGCCGGGAGGTCTTAACCTCACTTCCACTCCTGGAGGGGCAATGTCCGCCCATTCTAAACTCCTGGTGTCCTACATATCACTCCTAGAGCGACCTATTAGAGAACTACTATCTAAACTGTGCCTGGGGTACTCCTTACTGGAGCAGTCCCCAAAATGTCTGACCTTCAGCACATGGCTGCATCCCCTTATATGGGCCTATGCACCACCCTGTGGCCAAATCCCGAACTGCAGGTATACACCCTGTTAACTGTTTAACAACCCAGTCATCCCAGTGTCCCTGTTTCCCAGCACCACCCTGTGGCCTGTCCTAGGGGTTCCTGTCCTAAGGGCCCATTTTTGGTAAACCCCTACACTACTTAGATAAAGTACCAGCGTGTCTTCTCTTTGAACTGACTGAGGTCCCTTTCAATACCCTTACCCTTATTACCCTAGTTGCTTTTCTCTTTATTTTTTCTATTGAAAGAGTACTGCGCTGCATATTCCATAAGAAATGCCAAACATAAATGCATACACCAACAAGGTTATAGTACATCTAATCATTGTTCTTTGACAAATGCAGACCATTAAGAATGGTCTTTGGACAGCATGGTCATAAATTAATCTTACAAAGTGTTGATCACACACAAGTTGATTCCCCTGTGATCTCAATTATGATCAGCTGGCCGGACAAGTGGATCGTATTGGGAAAATGACTGGGCAATATAAACAAATTAATAAAGATTGGGAAGGCAGTGTACAGAGCCCAAACAATCAACACCATTTTTTGCACTTTTCACAATGTCACTTCTCTCCCCCATATGTGCATTCTTCCCTAGACTGAGAGAGCAGGCATCTAGGTGACTTCCCTTCACCTCCAACCAGTCAACTAACAATCACCTACCCATCCCCAAACTTCATTCAAGCTTACACATTAGGGAACAGCATAGGATACAAGCCGTAACAGGGCCTTGTACTTACCATCTGTCATAATGCAAGGTAAGGGCTGGCCTGCACCTTAAATTATTTGCTCTGCACCTCTGTTTTTTTTTTTTTACCATGTCAGGTTTTTTTTTCCAGTAGGAAAAGAAGCATCAGACTATGCAGTTGCTGCAGAGTATGTGAATTGAGGGCTAGATTTATATAGCAGAGACAAAATAAAAACCCATGTGCAGACAGACTAGCTATTTATATGTATAGTATGAAGTTTGTTTTATATCTACTGTTCATAACTTGCATCTTTTCCGTACATTTACTTAAACAGGGCCTTAGTAACACATCATTGTATGGTTTTGGCTACAAATGTGTTATTTTTCACAGTGTTTTTTGCAATGGCTCAGCCTTTTAATTTCATTAAAGGCAAGTATTTCCTGTTTTTAAGTAAGTGTAATATTAAATATTAGGATTAAATTAAGTGTCATCTATTGATGACAACTTTCTATCGCACTCTATGCTAATTAAGCCCCAGCTCACATGTATAATAATATAAAAGCAGATATATGCAATATGTAGTACCTTTAGATATTATTGTTTAATTAAAGGGATGCTACCATCATTTCAGAAATATAACTATATTTATAAACAACTGTAAAAATAGTTGTATCTCTTCTTAGACCCAGGGTTGGACTGGGCTGCTGGGATCCCAATTGTGGTATATAAGTTATACATGTGGGGGGGAAGGGCTGGCAGTAAATGAGTGGGCGGCGAGTTAATAAGCGGTCGAGGACCCCTGAGGTAGCAGCCCTGATGGGCCTTGTACACCCTCATCCAACCCTAATTAGACACTTATATTTTTCATATATATTTATATTTTAATCCACTGTAATTATTTTTTCACAAATAGTTTTCATTATTTTTTCCTTTTTGGGATATAAATAGTTTGGTATGCTTCCTCAGCCTAACAACTATTACTACAAACATCCCAACAATGCTGGTTGTCAAATGCATTGTTCCTCCTGGAACTGGAACTGTGAAATCTGGAACTGACTCACAGCATGGGGTTGTAGGGGTTGCAGGGGGTGTAGGTTGCAGCCAGAGCAGAAAAGTTAGTCTGAGGAACTGTAACCCAATAGGATGGTTTTGGTTCCAATAAGGATTAATTATATCTTAGTTGGGATCAAGTACAAGGTTCTGTTTTATTATTACAGAGAAAAAGGAAGGCATTTTTAAAAATTTGAATTATTTGATTAAAATGGTTGCCTTTTCATAATTTGGAACTTTCTGGATAATGGGTTTCCAGATAAGGGGTCCGATACCTGTATTTGATAAATTGCCCTTGTCTGCATTTTTTACTGTTTTTGGTGTTTTTCAAAGCAAACTAGTTTGCTTTGAAGTAAATATCCATTATTACAATCAATACATTGTTTAAAAAAATTTGTATTTCATATTTAGAACTTTAATTAAAAAAAAGATTTTGTATAATGCATTAAACACCTTTTCATATTGTATTTAAAGGTTATATTCATGTAAATGTGCTTCATTGTAGCTGCTTAAAAGTAGTCTCTTTATCTTTTTGTTACACCGATATGTTCATTAGAGTTCTACAGGCCGATACTTGCAAAACACAATTAAACATAATGAAAAATGGTTCCTTGCTAAAGAGAATCTTTTTTGTTCTAATTGGTTTCAATGCTTTTGTCACGTCTAGAAAAATGCTTGATTTTAGTGTGACAAGTCCATTTAATTTCATTTGTTGGAAAAAAACATCTCTATTCAGACTGAATAGTTGTTTATTGGACCAGAAAATACTTATATTATAAACGTCTGAAAATTCACAGGGCCGAATAGGAAGTTTTTGTCTATTGTTACACTATATTATCCTGTTGTATGATAAGACACATACAATAAATACTATAAAAAGAAATAACTAAACTTTACTTGCATTGCTTGATACACTTTCCTATAGTGCCTTGTTCTTATTTTGGAGATATTTTGGTTTACAGTTGGAGTATACAGAGATCTGATTAACAACCTACAGTAGCCTCATTTTTCCACATCTTTGTACCCCATCAAGGTGAGAACCTTGCCCTCAGGGGCAGAGAGTGGCCAGTTACCAGGGGTGGCAAAAAGCTACCTCTGGTAACTTTAAGAGATGAATTTCCATTTTTTGAAATGGAAATTTGGCTCTTCTAGTGCAGAAAGCACAATAGCACACTAGCGACCCAGTCCCCAAGGACCCACTTTGATGTGGAAGAGGTAAGCTTGGAGCAGGTAAAGGGGAGGTGGCAGCAGTCACAGAAACGCCATTGGCTATCAGAGGGGTGCAAAATGTGGTTAAAATTCAATGTTCCATTTAAAGTGGGACTTAACTTTACACTTAGTTCTTTTCTGAGACGAATAAGGTATTTGATACTGAGTATTAAGATGTAAGGCAATTTGCCTCCTCTAAAGTAATGAGTGCCAAACATCTGTCAATACAAATATAAATAATTATAGTTTCCTGCAGGGGTGCTCCTGCCCCTTAATGCTCCTTTGGGAGGCAGCACCCCTCAAGTTACCAGAGACACAAAATGCCACTCCTGGTGACTTCAGGAGCACAAATTGACACCCCCAGTAAATGTCCCTTTCCCTGTCTTTTAAGCTGTTTTATTCTTCTTGTTTTTTTTTTGTTTTTTTAAAACCCTATCTACAATTGAGCTTCTCCTGTGGATTATTTACATAGGTCAGGTATTATGTTAAAAAAAGCAGCAAGAAGCACATGGAATTCTACATAATTGTCTAAATTCCTTGGTTGCTGATAAAAGGCAAGTTGTGTTTTTCTTTACCAAAAGTAAAAAATGTGACTGATACATCTGTTTACTTATTAGTTATTGCATATTTTATTCCCCCTTTGATATCATCAGACAGATTTTGCAGATGTTATAATTGTTTTTGGTAAAGTGACTATTTTTTAATTTTTATAAACATTAAAAAGAAAATAAAGTGATGAGTATTACCAAGCTGTACCCCCTGTGCCATTAAACAACACCTACCATGGGCACAAGTTCAGTAATATTTCCTTTTACCTTGTAAAGGGAGATGTCATAAAAATATGTCAGCATATACTGAACTAAGGAAGCCACTTGGATAAATGTTGCCATGTTTATTTGGTATAGCAGATTTATTTGCTGATGCTGAGAGAAGGTATTATTTATTTATTTCCTGTTATTTACTATTTATATAACACTGACATCTTTCTGCAGCACTTTACAGAGATTATACATCATTCACATCAGTCCCTGCCCCAAAGGAGCTTACAAACTAAGGTCCCTATCACATACACACTAGGGTCAGTTTAGTCAGAAGCCACTTAACCTGCCTGTATGTTTCTGGAATGTGGAAGGAAACCCATGGAGACACATTGAAATACAAACTCCTTACAGATAGTGCCCTGGCTGGTATTGAACTCAGGACCCCAGTGCAGCAGTGCTACCCATTGAACCACAGTGCTGCCTCACAGCCAGTTTGAAGGTCGTATTGAAAAGATACACTATACATTAAAATAAACTGTACTCACATGATAACCTTACCTTTTAAAATACATTTACCAAATAAATCTGCAGAACTGTGAATAATAGTTGTAGATATAAATATATAATATTTACATTTCATAGCATCTCATTAAACTGGTTTACATATTGGTTGATCTATTAGAACTCAGTATTTGTCACTGTGGGTTCTTTTTGGCTCAAATAAATTAGCATACACTTCATATTAATTGAAGAAGTCTGGCAATAATTGCTCAGTTCCACTTGAAGTTAACATGTTCCAAAGTGCTTATTGAAGTGAAAGAGGTCTTCATTTTATTAATTTGCTGGTCAGGATTCCATCCCAGGTAACCATAGCTTTTGCCTTTACTTTTACGAAGAAACTTTAAGAGCTTAAGGGAAAAAATGCCCCCAATTATACATTTGTTGAATATAGTACAAATTATGCAGACATGTTTTATAAATATGTATGAGTGTTCCCATTACATATTTCAATGTCCTTTTATGTCCCCACATATTTGTTATGTTTCACATATTTTACATTTTAAATATGGAAAATCCGTGATATGGGCACAATGGCTTAAAGCTGTGTACTCCATTTGCATTCATTTGCAGATGGGTAGCTTGTAAATAAGTATTTATTTAGTGAGTGAATGCAATTTATACCAAAAAATGTCATATTAGAAATAGCTATTTAAGCAAACTAGGGGTAAAAATAAAATTTGTGTAGTTACAAAACAGTATATAAATGGGCCACCCATGGCTGGAAAGCTCCCTAAAATGGCATTTAAGTAGGCCTCATTTTTTAATTGTATCTTTATTTTTTATAGTGATGAACGAATCTATTTCTAAAAACTAGCGAAACTTCACAAAAAATGATCAAAACGGCGAAAAATTCATGAAGCCCGACTTTTTTTTTGACACACTGATTTTTTGACACGGCCATGCCCATTTTGACGTGACAGTGCCCAATTTGACATGCCTGCACCTATTTTGACAAATTTGCCCAATTTGATGCAACCGCTGATTTTTTTTTGCTGATGGGGAAATGCGGAATTTCATGGCGTATCTATGCCTGGCACAAAAATTAGCTTATCACTCATTTTTTATGATTCAAGCCTATCATCACATACTTTTCCACTTAATCATCTTTTTAGAATTGCGTTTCTGAAGATTTTGTATTGTTTATTTTTAAATAATTTCTTCTCTTCTGCTTTACTAAAATGAATGGATACTGAGGTCAAATGTACTAGTGAGTATTTTTTGTGTTCCACCCTGAAATGTCACTATTCTTTAATAAGCAAGCATCTATATTTTATTAAAATTGCACATAAAAGTAGCTTTTATTCAGTGTCTCTCATGAGATCCATGCCAATTTTTCACTTCTTTTGTCTTCTTTTGTCTATTACAAATAAAGGAGAATAAACCTCAGTCAAACCTAAACAGTAACACTTTGTAAGCACAGTACTATTTGTGAGTAATTCATGATTAAACAAGAACCTTGCTGTTTTTTAGTAGATATTTTAGTCCTCATGGGGCTAGTATTACACTCTTGATGATTATCCAATAAGAGCTAAAAACCTGAACATTTTTCACCTGAACACTACTGCATCTGCATTTTAAATGGTTTATATACAGTATTCAATATCTTTTGTAGAATCTTGGTGCCTGTTTTACCATATAAAAAAATATACAGAAAAAAACATGAAAATGAGTTTCATGATTATTGAATCCAAAAATAAAGTTTCGTATAATGAATGCAAATTTAGTTTTAAGCAGTATTACAATATTCTTTAAAACTGGTAAAATGATTTTATTGCTGTCTGTAAATCTGACTGTTATGGAAAGCAGCATCTGTCCTTTACTGTTGGTATTTCCTACACTGCTAGTGCTGACTAGTGATGTGTGGATCTACAAGTAGTCAACTCGCACCTGACATGGCCCATGGATCCACGTCTTCTCATATACCTGTGCCCAGCCCACCCCATCTCTGGGGCGGAGTGGCGTATCCCTATAAACAGACGCTGCCAGGAGCGGAAGTGGGGTACAGGTCGTGGGCAGGCAGGGAGGCAGGAAAAGCTTGGCCCCAGCATCACTAGTGCTGACTACCTAAACCAACAAAATATGAGTAGTTGGCTCCCCTTTAGCCAAGGCAACACAGATTTATAAATAGACCCTGATACGAAGCAGCAAAAATGACTATTCTAATGAAAATTATACTTGGGAAGCAAACAGGTGTTTCTACAGGTGCATTGTGTAGTTATGTGTTAAAGCCATGACAGAATTTAGCTGATATTCGGCATTCTTCAATATAATTTGACACATTTTTTTTTATTGCAGGTCTTTGGGGCCAACATGAAATTAAGTGAAAGTCGCCGGGAGGTGTTGGAAGAACTACAAACAACTGTAGCTGCACCTGCATTGCCGAACAATGCCACTGAAACCGTCGCACCTGGAGGAGGCAAAGATAATCACTTTTCTAAGCTGCGAGAAAAGTTCATGAATGAACTGAATAAAATTCCATGTAAGTAAATGGAAACATAAGCCTTCTCCATTATATTAATAGCGGGAATGTAATGTTTCATGGTGTTAATATATTCTAAAAGAGCTTTCAGCTGTATCAGGAATTACTTTATTTTCAGTACTTCTCATTCAGGCATGTTTAAGAGCATCTCATAGAAATTGTGTAGCTAATGGTGCATTAGATTAGTGCAGAATATAAGTGATTAGTGGTGATCTACATTTGGAATAATATAGGTACTGCCAAATGCTGCACAATTCTCTTTGCAGATATAACAATGCTAATCAATGATATTAGATTCATACAGCTTAGATTGAATAGATTAACTACATACAATACTTTTAACAGTTCCAAAAAAGAGAGAAATTCACCTTGAAGTTGCACCTAGATGGCTAATAAGGTATCTGTACCTTTATATACACACATATATATATATATGTACTTTTACAGCAATATAAATACCGCACTCACAGGACTTATGGTGAAGAAAAAAGTTCATTTATTGTTCAAACATCAAACTGACGTTTCGGCTGTGTCCACAGCCTTTTTCAAGGCTTTTCAATGTACTTTTATTTATGCACTTAAAGCTATTTTCAGCGCATGTAGCTTAAATATATGCTCACATCATTACACCCAAAGCTGTCCAAAGGAATAGAAACATACATTTTAGCTGCAGACGCTGAAAAAAAAAGTTTGTGTGCTTTAGGTCAGTGCGAAGCTGACTTCCGGTTCACAGCGGAATTCAAACTGCCATTGCCTTTTCGCCTTTGTCCTGTGGGGCACTTTGCAAGTCATCTGACGATTTAAAAAAATCCAAGAGAAAGTAAGCCTTAATCACAATGGCAGTTTTGGGGGGATTAAAAAAGCATTTTTAAAAATTGTGTTACTGTTCCTTTAAGATAGGTTTGTCTTATGGGTATGGGGACTGGCTCATTCAAACAAAAGGGAAAAATGAATCCTTATTCACCAAATTATAAATCTGAATAGTAGATCCACAGATAGAAATAAGATGTAGTTGTAGAAAATAAGGGTGTTAAGCTGGCCATACACGCACCGATAATTTGTATGATATTCGGTGCGTGTATGGCAAGTCGGCGAGTCAACCGGTATCGCAGGAGGCTGCTGATATCGGTCGACTCGCCATAGAAGGCGCCTGAGCAAAATCTGCTGTCAGGGCTGAATCGGCAGAAGGAGGTAGAAATCCTATTGTTTCTACCTCCTTATCTGCCGTTTCAGCCCTGAAGGTTAGTGGCGGGTCTGACGATCTTTCGTGCGACCATCGGAGATCGCAGATTGCCATGTGTGTGGCCACCTTTACTGTTATAGCTTCTTTTAATAACCCACTGATCAGATATTACAGGAGCCCAGGATTGTGATATTTTAGGGAGAAACAGTGTTTGGATGGTGTGACAGAGGAGCAGATAAGGTGGCAAAACCAATAATTTGTGGGTAAAAAACTTAATAATGAGGGTTATTACCCAGTAGATGGAATTTCCCTTCCCAAACTGCATTATCTCACACATACATATAAAAGCCTAACTAGAGTAATGTTATTGTGCCCTGTTTTAAGAATTTGGTCTTTTATTTTGGGTGTATCCTCTTGGAATCCTCCTGGAATCATTTCAAAAGATTTGCAAAGTTGAATTCCATTACTGTACTTCCACATCAAATTGAACACTATAAAATGATGAGTGAAAAAGTGACAGTATCTATATTTGATAAAATTAATTTTGGTCATCTGCAGTGACAAGAGCTTTATCATCTTCCCTGAATTCAGGCCTGTTTGCATAGTTAGGAAACTGCTTACCCTTTGTAAAATGAATCCTATGCTTACATCATTGAACTTGTGTGTATTGAACTGATTTGTTTAAGAAGTCATGTTGTTCTAATTAAACTAGAACATGCATAAAGTCAAAATGTAATGTTATTGCACTGATTTAATTTAACAATCTATCTCTGTTTCCTAGCTCCCCCATATATTGTACTATAAATGAATTGCAACTTTAACAATTAGAAATACATTATAAATTACTGAATTAGTTATTTTTCAGACACTGACTCTCCATCTTTGGTTTGTCTGTTAGGACAACAACCGTATCTTGTGCAGCACATAACTGCTCTAGATATGTTTTTTCAGCTTGACCTTGTTTTTATGCGTTGAGAGTTTGCAGACGTTTTGTTATTATTGTTGGTTTGAAATCATAAATCCTAAAATACAGACTTTACGGAAACAGCTCAAAGCATTTTATCCGAATCTTGTCTGTGATTGGTCACCTGAGAAACTGAACTTTGGAAATGGAAAATTCCTTTGTTGAACATTTCAGATATTTGTAGACAGAAAATGACTGCAGAATTGGCTAAGGTACTGCTTTGGTATTTCGCTGAACATTTTTGAATTCTCTATGACATCTTCAAAGCTATGATTGCACGGTTACTGAGAGCACAAACTACCTGGAGCAAATTTCATAGGATGGCACTGACAGCTAAACATTATGCATCAAATGCATAGTGACAAATTAGAGCTTGATTTAATTGGTTGTTTAGTTATCCCCATGACACCCAACTGTTTCTGTTGGCACCAATTTCACATCTAAATTATAGTGGCAATTTTTTCCCTCAGATGCCTGAGAAGTGCATCTCATTTAAAATGTTAAAACCAGAGCTGCTAAGCATATCTCTAAAAAAATCTCTTTGATATTTTTGCCATTAGCCTGTTATACTGCAGGCCAGTTTCTTACCTGTTATGTAGACTTCTACATTTGTGTTTGCGACACATGAAATTGTCTTCTTAAGCAGCAATTTTTCAACTAATGCTGTTAAAATAGTAGAAACCAAACTTACACATTTCAAAATAGATAGATATGAGCAGGAATATTTGTTGTTAGTATGTCAATTTCTGTTATCCCAATACATTTTATGAGGCTCTGTCTATGGGCCATACTTCAGATTTCATATTTGCTTCCTGTGATTAGGAAGGCATTGAAAATTATTTCACTTATGTCAACTGCCACAACATCTGTAGACTTTAATGTCAGCCAATTATTTGATCATATACAGACTGGAAGTCTGAATGAGAAAGCTTCAGGGCTTGACCTGCAATTTTTTTTTGTTTTGTTTGTGTTTATAGAGAAAGGAAAAGCACAGGAAAAACCCTGGACATTTGTTTATTTGCCGCTTTATTCTGATGATTGTCTTTTACCGAGCTATTCACTGCTTAACAAATGTATATTGAACTACAGTTGGTATGAGCTTTTATTATTGTCTGTATTTTAAATTCAATCTCTCAATACATGCTCCACTTTGATCACTACCAGTCAAAGCCAGTATGGGCTAGTAAAATATTAACTTCTTACTTTTTATTAAAAGGAAATAAAATACCTGCTACGATATCCGTCATATTAATTCTTAATTCAGTGCAATCATTATGGATTATTCTATGTAGCCTATCATCACTGATACCTTCTTATATAAAAACATTCACAGATAATCTGGAACAATGTTACTTTACAGAGGATCTAAAACTTTCATGTCATGATGAAAAGCATTTGACTTAATCTTATATATTAGTAGTAGTTAATTTAACTCAGTTTAAATATACAAAAATTATGGTATAACATGGGATAAACAAAACATACAATGTACAAAAATAAGCAGTTAAAGAACCCTGGGCAGAAGTATCTAGCACCTACTACCTTAAAATCACCTAACTGGGTATCCATTAAGACTGATTACTAGGTGGCTGAAAAATAGAAATGTGTATTTTAATGCTATACATTATATATAGGCATCTATCATGGACACCTGACACTATAAGAGGTAAAATGTGCCCAAAATGAATACATATAGAGGTGCAAGGATTCAGATGTGTATTAGGACAATGCTGAACTGCACATTGCACGAATACCTCATGGGAAATTAATGTGTGTTATTGCTCAGCAATAAATTAACATCTTTATAAGTTTTGATAATTTTTTTGACAGTCAGGAATGTTTTAATAAATACAAAACAGATTGAATTGCCAGGAGTCCTTCTGGATTACCCAGGTTGATCTTTGATAAATCAGCCCCCATATGTCCCATTTAACATAGTTGTAGCATAAATACCTTATGTTGTTGGGGGTTTTTTTTCAGATTATTATCAGATATTTATTAGCCATAAATGTCAACTTTATTTTTTTTTGATTATTCACTATGTCTCTCAAACCTATCTTGAGTGGCAAATTAGACTGGGGCTTATGGATTACGAAGATAATGTAAAATGACAAAAGATATTAACATCCCATACTTTGGGATTCTAGAGGATAATTCACCAAGAGGTGAGACAGGTTAGGTGATTTGCAAAATAATCCTTACTCTTTCTTTCTCCACTGAAATGATTATTAACTAAAATAACTTTGATTTCCTAAGGGCTCAGCCAAATTTTGCCGCTTTTTAGTCACAATAGTTTTCTCTATCATGTTTGATAGAAACAAGTTTTAGCATATGTCATTCAAAGATTACCATGTAGGGCTCTCATAAATTGGGATGAATAATGCACTGTGACCAATAATGACAGATAAATTAGAATATTAATTGATTTTCATCCCTGAGATAGATCTTGGCAATCTGGCAGATGCCGTGTTTGCAGAAATGAAAGCAAGCAGCTTTTCTCTGTCATATAATATTCCCACATGCTAACAAAAAGTAGCTGTAATAGCAGTTGGTAACATGTCATTAAATTGGACATGTACAGTGAGTAGCAAGAACAATGCATTTTATAACCCAAATGCAGACTAATAATGGTTTGCATGAGATAAATAGGAAATCAAAGTGACTTGTGAGATTTGGAATTGCTTCATTTATCACTTGCTGAATTTTTTTCTAGCCATTCTAGTTTCAAGATCACTGAAGATGAAACAAACTACTTGCGCATTCCCTTTTGTTAGGCACCTTATAATCAATAAATTCTGGGTCAGTGAGCCCTGCTTTTCACACAAAGGGCTGCCATATTAACTCTTCACTATGCAAAAAGGTGCTTTATTACATGTGTTTACATCTTAAAACCAAAAAATAGATGCTTTAACCTTCACTTCAGGAATTATATTATATTATATTATAGGCAGGATTGATAGCACAAATACAGTCCAAGAGTTCAGAGCTGTGTGTGTCCTACAGTATGTGTGTAGCAGGAGGCATGTGAATACCTTCTGTCTTATATTTGAGAAGGGCTCTTTTTAGCCTATCAATCCCTAATCACTGTGGTGCCTGTAATTAACATCCAACTGTATTATTGCATTGAACTTACTATAGCTGCAATATACTGATAGCTTTTAAACAAGAATAACAGTTAAACAGACATTGTATATACAGTAAACGGGCATTACTTTCATTCCGGGGAGATACAGTAAATGGGCATTACTTTGATTCCGGAGAGGTACAGTGCATCACAATGTGCCGCTTACCATGTATGCCAAAAATTTGAAACCTGAAACTGTTACATTTTGCATTTGCAATTACATTTGCTCAAAGTAAACAATATTGGAAAATATAGCAAATAAGTTAGCATTTGTTCCATGTTGCTGTTTATTCTTTGATTTTTGTGGAGGTGTAATATTATGAAGCAGTGATTAATTTGCAGTGTGAAAGGCATACTTTTGTTCTTGATGTTGCACACATATGGAGGCAGTACACTGAGTTTTTCCATCAAGTAAGTTGATTAAAAAAATGAAAGAAAAATATGTGGGATGAGGATGGCTGCCAGTTTTAAGCTGTCAAAGTAATGTGTAATCTTCAAGAGTGCTAGTTATTTCATAGTGAGAACAATACATTTAAAAAATTAGTATAGCAATTTGGATGTGTCAGATTTTGATGTTTCATTAGTGTTACAAATTAATTCTGCAGTATGAAGAAAAACAAAATTGTGTCTAAAAGAATTCCTCTTAACATATTTGATAAAACTAAAATGTAGGGTTATGTCATTTTTGTATAATACTGTATATTACATTTTTATAATACCTGTATATTAGTTATGTATGTGAAGAGACCATATATTTATTTGACATACAGTAAGGAAGACTGCTTATCATATTGAAACCAAGGCAAACTTAAAGGTAATACAGAGGTCAACTGTGGATACAAGGGCATGATGCTGTGCATTAAATCAACATGAAAGGCAATATAGACAACTTCAGTTAGTTATATAAAAGGCTAGGGCTGAGGATTATAGACCTTACATGTTCAGATCTTCTTTTCAGCTAAACATTTATATCAGACCTACTTAAGCTCATAACAGCAGAAGACATATAAAAAATTAATAAATCAACTGCTTAGAGCTTCCCTAGTTAGACCTTCATCACAGTCTTGGAACCTATGATGTTGCGTTTGAATAATCAGTGTCATCTGTGGTTATTAGTGTTATTTATTTGTATGTATTTATACAATTAGTTATCCTCAAGGAACACAAAAGTAATCCATCAACTACTGCTTAGGATGTTGGCATTTATTAATTTTTACCTACATTAACCAATTATGGCGCCTATTTATAGATGTTAACATTGTCTGCATATGTTACTGCATTCTGCCTATACCAGTCTAATGGTCAACCAGTGAAAAGTTTTAAAGTAATGCTGAAAATGAAATGTAAACAATCTGTGTTGTCAAAGGCAGTTTCAAAGCAGAAAACAAACAAAAAGTGTGGGAATACAAACGTATTCTAACTTTTAAGACAGACAGGATTGAATTTAGGCTATAGATTTATGGCTAACTATCAACACTAGGAACTGTTTTACAAATTAAAAAAACAAAAATGTGTTAAGATAACAAACCACTAGAGTAATCTGTAACCTATTTGTGCCTGACTTGTGCCTGATTTGAACCCCTTTGCATAACCCACCACCCCATGTGTCTGTTTCTTCGCAGTCACATTTTGCTTGTGTTTTTACTTTTGTTTCTCCCAGTGTTTTGTGTTCAAATGCTGTATAGACAGACAGACAGGTAGGTTGCTGTAATTATCATCTTAGTCAGCCAATAACGGTATCACCTTTACACAATTTGTGTTAGGCTTCCTATCCAAAGTTTTACCCTATAACATTTTTGCTTTCTTAATAGAAGGAAAACATGAATTTGCTTTCTCATTGGGCCTCACAAATACATACCTTATAGGAGGCCTTTTACAGAAACTTCTTAGTTTTTTTATATATTTGATAATAATGGATAATAATTTGTAGACAAATGAAATTTTTACCTACATGCATATTCAACATGTTTTTGCTAAAACTCACTGGTCAGTGACTGATTCCATTTACATTATTTTTGTCAACATCTGTATGTCAGGGTTCTTGTTTATGAATTCATTGCTGTGTGAGATCAATCACAAATGCAAATGCAATCACAAATTAAAAAATGAAGAAAATCAGCCAGAAATGATTAAAATAATAAAAATGTGAAGGGTACACAATGTGTAAAAGGGCGTTTAGGGTGAAACCCAAGATAGATTGAATCTGTTCTAGTAAAGTAAAGAAGCAGGATTTAGCTAGAAGTATTTTCATTACATGAGATGACAGCATCTTAGCCTGTCTTATCTGTTCTTGTAATAGAACATCTTTTGATTTCAGGCCTTCAGCACAGCAAGTAAATGTAAACAAACATCAAGTGATAAAATGCCATTGGGAAACAAATCAGCCATTACACAAAGGCTTGCTTTAAATAATGATTTACTCAATTTAAATAATCTTCAGCTTTCGTTTGACTTTTTTGGCATTTTGGGATGTAATTCATTTACAACAAGTGTCTGCATATATGACTTTGATCTGGCTGAGCTAAATTAAACAATGCATTGATAATAATAAAGTATCTAGTAGAAATAAGTCTAAAGCAACTGGGCTTTCTCAGTTTTCTTGAAAAGGTTTCACCACTCCAAGTGGCTTCTTCAGTTCAACTGAGTGGTAGAGAATTTCCCAGCATTTAAACCCTTAAGGGCATTATAGTCACAGACATCCAATCGCAATGGTTCTATTGAATATTGAACTCAGTTAGGTGTTGGCTGAAATTCACAGAAGGGTGAAAGTATGATCCTTTTCCTTCAGATGTAGATAGACTGCTGAGTCTTGTCCTGAGGAGTTAGCCCTCCTATGTTGGGCCATTCTCTTACAGAGAGGTTGTTTTGCCTGCCCAGTGTATAAGGCTGAGCACTCTTCACTACACTGGACAGTATAGACCACATTACTCTTCATGTGCTTTGGTGTTGGGGCTTTAGGGTGCACCAACTTCTGTCTCAAGGTGTTGCTGGGTTTGAAATACACAGAAATCTGATGTTTGTTGAAAACATATGGGATGATTATGTTACTTTGCCTGTTATGGCCTTCCCCTCTTTGTGTTTGTCTGGTCTTTTTGCTTTGACTTTGTTTTGATAAATGCCTTTTTTTTAAAATATATATGCTTCACATAAATATTATTACATTGTCTTGGGTATAACAAATGTGAAGAAAGCTTTTTAATTGCAAAATTCACTTGTAACAAAACTCTCACTGACCACCATAAATAAATACTGTCACAATATCAAAATATCACAGTACCACAAGTGCAACCAGCTGGTAACTTATTAACAATAGATCGAGAATGTCAGTTGATTCTCTTGTCCAGTTACAGTTAAAAATAACATGGATCCTTTCACCCATCTCTGCGAAACATCTAAAAATGCAATAGAGTGTACCTCACTCCAATGTGCCTTGTAGGGTTCTGACTGATGGGCTATTTGCAGGACATCTTCCTAAATAAGTTGGAGTTAAAAATGTCCTGAATTTGTTACTGTCCTGTAGCATCTATACTAATCTTCACTGACTTCTTGCTGCACTCCAAGAGACAGATTTATTGTTAGTCAAAGGCCAGATTGTAGCTACAGGGTAGAAAAAGCATTTTCTTACGCTGATATGCCTTAGTCTGACCTTCAATCAATAACACATCTGCCCCCAAGAATCACCTTTATATCTATATCTCTCCATGTCTATCTCCTTCAATCCATAAATGATATGATATTAAAATATATTACACTTGGTCATTGTGACCGTGATCACTACAGATTTTTTGGGCAAGTACAAATATGCTTTGTGCTTTGTCATGTCATAAAACAAGAGGATTTTTGCATAACAGGAAAATAAAGCAAACATGACTTTTCTGAAATGACTGTTTCAAATTAATTTAAAGAAAAGTAAATAAAACTCAAGTAAAAGGGATGTTTGCAAATGAAGATAACAACCTTGCAATTAAGTATTTAATAATACTTTTACATGCCTGGCTAAATTATGCAGTTTATAGTATACTTTTTTTGTTAAATGCTTATCCTAGGTAATATGTCTTTCTTAGCTAGTTTATGTACTTTTTGGCCCAATAATATGTTTTGTTGAAGCCATTAACATCTCCATTTACCTAATACATCAAAACTACTACTAAGCATTGGATTTGAATACATGGAAAATGTAACCTAATTTGTTTTCACTGAACACAAAATGATTTAATTGGATACTTTGCACTGCATGAACATGTTACTTTGATCATTATTATGAAGTGGTTATTGCAGAAAGAGTCTCAAAGACAATTATCAGCTTTCCTGTCAGAATTCAATTATGATCCTCAGTGAGAGCATTTACACTACAGAGTAGATTTATAGCTCCTTCTGCTGAAGGTCAGGGGTAGGGCTATGGAGCTAGTGGTAAATTGCTGTTGATTTAATAAATTGCCATTGCCTTCCAACAGTCTTATTGTATTCAACCAAAAAACCTTAAGCTGGTCATACCTTTGAAGATTCACTCATTTGGTGATCTTCTGGGCCAAATCAGGTTGATCAGGGGCAGGTAAGCTGCTGACAAGGACTGAAGCAACCAAACTGGAAGCTTAAATTTGCCAACTTTAGTAAGAACAACAATAAGGCATTTACACACATACAAAAAAACCCCCACAAAATCCAGAACAGATTTAAAAACCACCTCGTTTTGCATTTATTAAAATTCAAGATTGTATTCAAGGAAAACACAAATATACTAAAATATTTTTTATACATTCAAGATTTTTTGCCTTTCTAAATGAAATGATTTGAATTGCGTTTGTTTCATCACAACAAAAAGGAAGCATGACTAGTGATGAGCAAATTTTTTTGGCAGACGTGGATTCGCAGAGAATTCCCGCATTTTGCCATTGGTGAATTGTTTTGCGAAACTTCTGTGACACTGTCATGTAAAAATGGGCACGGTTGCATCAAAGTTGGCGCAGTCGCGCCGGCGAAATGGGACAGATTCACTTATCACTGAGCATGACTATTCTGCCTAGGTTTTTCTTAAATATGATAAGTGTTCAAAAACAAAAAAAAGAGTTTGTTCTATTTTTTTTTCGTGGATTTTTTCTCCTCTTAAAAATTGAAAAATCTGCCTCCCAGTGTATCAGGGTTCTAAACATGTTGCACAGATATCTGCATACCTGATATGAACTTCTGACCAGTATTCTGAAATAACAGTACTCTGTAAAGATACTTTTAAAAGCACTGTGACAAAAAACTGTTTTGACAGCAGTAAATAAATTCAAAAGACAGGAGGAATTGCTTCCAGGCAGTTGTGCAATCATGTTGATCCAGCCAGCTGAGACTGAAATCTAAAGGAAAAATAGGTGAATGTGATCCAACTGAATAACTCTTTGGTTGTCATGTAGATAATAGATGACATGGGCCCAACTCTGCTTCTTTTAACATTTTTACTTTACAAATAAAGTGACTGTCCAGAATGTCTCATGGAACAATACCTTTAATGGACACAAAGCCTTTTACGGGCATTTCAGAATTGAATCAAAATTGTCAATGCAGAATTTACCAATATCTAACTATTATGTATTTATTATTATGTACAGGCTACATTGAATAAGAATACAGTTTTATTATAGGTCTTAGCTCTATGTTCCTCACAGGATATCATTACTCGAGTAAATCTTTAAGAAATACTATCCCAAAAATTTGAAAATGAGTAGAGAATTTAAGGTGAGAAAAAAGTAACACATTTAATTGAAGCCAAAATTTCTTGCTTGCAACTTCTATTTTCATTGAGTGTGACATCACTTTCACAATCTGGCAGGGGGAGCGTATTTAGATCTGATGCCTATGGGTGGCACTGGACCTACATACAGCCTTGACTGCGTTGGAGATTTTGTCAAATATATAATAAAAGAGAGAGCCCAAAATAACTGCTTGAAAAAAACAATTTTCATTCTAAAGTTTGTTATACCTACGCCTGCAACTAAATTGCTGTGTCCTGATGCAGTTGACCCTGGCAAATTGCACAAAGTTTGATGGTCAGTTATCAGTGGAGCTATTCTCTTGTATGAATCCACAGTGAGAGTGTCTGCATTATGTTGCATTACATTTGATAGTTCAAATGACAGAAAATAGCTGCAGCATACATTTTGGCTTTTCTTCTTTCTACACAGTCATCCATTTACAGGATTTTGGCTTATACCAGATGATGACTATTTCTAATCAATAGAATATGAGACATTATATCAGAGAGAACAGGGCATTGGCATTTTATACTAACATTTGACTGGGTAAAGGCAAGTATGGGTATAGCATATAATGAATATCTTCCATTTCCTTTTGGTGTCTTCTTTACCTTTCTATGGGGGGGGGGGTTATGTTCAGAATTTTAGATTGTCAGCATAATTAGGTAGAGCACGCTTTAATTCCTGCATTGTCCTTTGCTCTTTATTAAAGGGTCTATTTATTATGTTGTGTAAAACAAAATTAGCTAAAAAAAACAAGCTGTGTAAAATAAATGGTAAATCTTGCCATCTGAACAACATATTTTGTGCCGTTATCTTACGTAAGTTCCGGCAGAAGAAAACACTCATTAAAAAATTACACCGTTTTTTACATGTTGAAGCCTGGCAATGTGTGGCAAATTTTATCGCCATTTTTTTCCACAGCATAATATAGAGGCCCCTAAGTGTATACACCCATTTATTGTACAGCATGGTGGAAAATGTTAGTGCTTTATAAAAATGTGCCAATGTTAATAATATAAATAGATGTAAATAATAATGGTAATACTGTACACCTTGCTACCTTGCTATTTAGTAAAGAAATGGTATGTCACACATAAAACTCTACAGAAATTCTACAGAAAACTGTTTGCATTTCATTTCTATATAATTCCATGCTCACCTCTTACTAAGCAGAAAATTATAAGTGACAGTTTAATAATTGTCCAGAAATGCTGCTGATTTGAGCAAATGACTGGAGGAATTTGTTTGTATAATAAGAATTAAGCAAATGTGTATGGCATCTTATGTCCAAGAAGGATGTTAAATCTTGATGAGTGTAAACATCACTTTTTCTTTGTAAGGTAAAAAGCTGCAGCAAGCTATGGAAGGTGTTCATTTTCTTTCTAAAGGCTTCAATTATAGCTTCAAGCAGCAATAGTCTATACGGTTTCTTGCAATCATAATTTCCACTCCATTTGGCTACTCAGAGAGAGCTATTTTCCTGTTTTCATCATCTAGTTTCTATTGTGAATTACTGGCACTGGCATGTCAAGCTTGATTCTTCATTCTTTTTAGTATGTATAATCTCAGCAAAAAAAAGACTATCTCGGAGCTATCTGAAAGGTATGATCGACATGGAAAATTACAAGGCACAAAGTAACAGGCATTGTTAGAATTGTCTTCCTCGGTAGATATTTTTTTCAGACTTTGACTTTTAGCATTGTTCCAGCATGTAATCATTCCAACAAAGCAGCCATTTGATTTGGATTTATTGAAAATGTTCAGCACAAAAGCAAGCTAAACTGGAAAAAAATGTGCTTTATTTCTCATGCATCTGGAGGAAAAGGCTGTAATTAAGCAGGGCATTAATGTCCATGCAGCCATAACAATTGCCAAATTAGAAATTTAGAATTCTTTTATAGTTAAGCTTAGTTCCATAGGTGTTGATTTTAAATATACATTTAAAAATAGCTTTTAACAGCTAAAGCTGCATGTGTATTGTATATGAGCTACTTATTTCAATCAAAACAAAGGTTCAAATAGGCAATTGCCCTCATTCTTTTCCCCTGCTCTAGTCCTGCAGCAAGATGGTGTCCATCTCTGAACTAAACTCATCTCTAATCTTACCTTTCATAACAGACTCTGTTCTAGGATTAGTCAAATTTGAAATGTAATTGTTATACTTTATTTATATAGTGGCAACATATTCCACAGTGCTTTACAGAGATTATATACATCATTCCCATCAGTACCTGTCCCAGTGGAGTTTACCATTTTAAGGTCCCTATCACGTTAATGGTCAGTTTTATTAAGAGTAAGTTAACCTTCCTGTATGTTCTTGGGGTGTGGGAGGAAACCTGTGGAAACACAGGGGTAACAGTTTTTAGCTTTTTTTCCTTTCAGTGCAAAAAAATCCAAATCAGGAAAAAAAAATATCTGAGCGTTATTAAATGGCTCCCTAAGTGTTATTTTGTTTATATATTACCAATATTATGTAGCAGAGAGAAAGCTACATTTGAAGATTATTAGATATTGTAGGGCATTACATACTGTTTAGAATTCCTGTTCTGTAAAAGTGCCTTTGGTAAATCTGCATGCAAATCTGAGTATGCCATGCAATGCTATGCAATGCTGATGACTTGACCCTATGTGGGTAATTTCAATCCTTGGTTCAGAACACGAGGTCAGTTTCATATTTAAGGTTGCAAAGTCCTTTAGGAATTAAAACTGCATTTGCTAATGTCAAGTGAGAAAGGCTTGAAAGGACACTAAAATATCATTTGTGCAGCTTTTCTTTTTTATAGCCGCTGATTTATTTTTAAACCCTGTATAATACTTTCTCTTAGTAGTGCAAATGATGCTGGAATGGATGAATTGATAGCATCTTAGTTTTGTTAGCTTAGAAAATGTAGGCATTAAGAACAATGATTGGTTCCTGAATTATTCTTGTAATTTTGTACCTTCAGTTCACCTAATGCTACGGTTTGTATGCTTAGTAACATGCTCATAGTGGCCACATGATTATATGTGTTGGTGGAGAGGCAGAGCCTGGCAAACAAAATAGAATATAAGTTTAGAAACTTAATTTTGCTTTGCAAATTAGTTTGTGCCATGAGGCTAAATATGTTGTTGGCAAACTTTTGTCCCCTGTAGATTTAGGACCACCATAATGCCAGATACCATCAAACATGCATGCCTGGTTTGTTATTTATTCCTGTCACTGGGAAAGTTTGCAAGTCATCATGGCTCGGTAATTGGATGTTAACTGGCCTTCCCAGTGACCTACACACCAGTGACTTCAACAAGCCTGCCATGGTTGGACCATGGGACAAGATTGGTGGAACAAAAGCTTGGCCCAGAGTCAAATCCTGGAATGTTTCCAGCAAAAACTGGGATGTTTAACTTCAGGGAATGTAATAAAAGTCGGTGACGGAAAAATTTTGAGAAAATGTATACCTCTGGGTGAACAAATTTGCCTTTGTGTGAATTTAATATGGACTTTGTAATTGCGGAAACTGTTTAACAACCACTTTTGACAGTGGAAGAAAGTTTGCAAATATTATTGTTTGCAGCAGTATGCAGTGTATGTTATAAAACTTCTTAATGAAAAAGTTTGCTCCAAAAGATTACACCACCTTCAAGCACGCCTTAAAAAAATCCACAATCCGCAATTAAAATTAACAATATTTCAGTCTACTGAACAATATTTAATTTTTATTCTTACTTGTGCACATTTTTTTCTATTACACTGGGAAGATATGATCCTTAAGGTGTGCTGTCTGAGATATGGTGACAAATCCGATACTGCAAAAAGCAATTTACATAACAACATTACTAATATGGCTAAGGCAAGCTTTGCAAGTACTGATTTATTTGAAACAATATGAAGGAAAAAATACTGGTGTTAAAGAATAAAGTATTCTATAATGATAATGTTCATTTAAGAGAATTCGATAAATGATCTTGATTGAGATTCCACATGTGGATGTTTTATGCCTTATAGAAGTAGGTGGTGTATTATTTTATGAATAGACCACTGTTGAAAATGATGCATTATCTTTTGCATATCTGTAATGTGCAATGTGTGACTGCTTTACTGTAGTGAAATATTAGGTAAAATTGACACACTAGTTAAGTGCATATGTTTGTGCCCTAAAACGCATTTAGTGATGCAAGGGAATAAAAAAAGAAATCTTATAAAAATATAAATGTAAATCTAGCACAGCAGTAACTACTGCAAGTCCTTCCATTCTACCTCAGGCTGTACCCCATGACAGTGGGCTGGATGTCAGTAAAGCAAAGAATCAGTCTTTACAGCAAAGTACTAAAAGAGTGAGAGAACAGTAATTGTTTGTGAGAACACTTGAATTAAAGTGAATTATATTAGCGCAAATAAAATGATTAGTATTGAATATTTGTTAAATATTTATTGTATATGTTAGTATTATAAAAAGGTAAGTTCCTTGATTAATCTATCAGAAATATATCTGGAATATTCCCTATGGATATAATATACAATGAGAATAGACTTTAAAATGTATTTTCGGTACAGTGATGAACTGATTGCCTTCAGTTTTTAGAAAGTGTATATGGAATGATGTACCCCCACTATTGTAAAGTATAAGGATAGTTCCATAACCTGTATTAAAGCAGGAGCTCAAAGCTTCTAATATTCTTTATCATCTTCTGTATCCTAAACGCATTGTCATCTGATCATTTCTGCCCAAAGCTTTATGATTAAAAAACGTCTTGGAAGGTGAAATATTTCCTTTTCTTTAGGTGATCCATAATAATACTGTTCTCTGACAACTCTATAGTATTCCTCTTGGTTTTTCAATTATAGTGTATATTCTCATTTATAAACTCCCTGGTTATGATATTGTTAGCCACAGATCTTTAACTGTAACATATGTTTTTATACACTACACAAATAATATCCACCTCTGGGGCTATCCAGGTGTTGCTGAACTACAGATACTGAAATCTGCAAGTCAGTTTTCTGGGGATATTGACCAATCTTCTGAATAGTTTTAAACCCTGTTTGCTTGCCTGCAAAAGTAAATTTAGTGCAGTAGGCATAACATGTTTATATATTTGTAGCATGTGGGCAAAACTGCCTCTGAGAGGTTCTCCACAGGCTTTTTCATCTTTAGGTGTCAGTTGAGTATTTCAAGTATCTAAGAGTAGTGATGACTAAATTTTTTCGCCAGGCATGGATTTGCAGCAAATTTCCGCATTTCACCATTGGTGAATTGTTTCCTTAAAATTTCGCTGTCTGGAAAATTTTTTTGTCGTGCATCAAAATAGGGCGCAGTTGCATCAAAAAAGCTCGGGCGACAAAAAAAAAAAATAGACGTGGGCGACAAAAAATAGAGGCGGGCGACAAAAAAATTGCGCAACAAATGCGTTTCGCAAATTGTCTTGCATTTTCGCGAATTTTATGGTGAAGCAAAATGGGACAGATTCACTCATCACTATCTAAGAGAGTTATGTAATAAAAGTCACTAAGTTTGCCCAGAAGCAGTAACCCATAACAACTAATCAGCAGGTAGAATTTTCTGGTCACCTGTATTTAAGAAAACATGTTATAGATTGCCATGGGTTACTGCTTCTGGGCAAACTTAGTGCCTTTTATTACATATGGGGGGGAAAAGGTTTTACCCAAGTAATAGAAAGGATCACATTTTGGAACATATATCTTAGTGCCTCCCATAGTGAACGTTCCTGTTGTACACTTGTTCCACAAATGGCAGATATCATTATTGTGCTGATTACCTAGTTAATTTTTAGGCGTTGCTTTAATATAACCAGTTAAGAATCACTTCAGAATGTAAGTTCGGCATCACTTAGGGGCTGATTTACTAACCCACGAATCCGACCCGAATTGGAAAAGTTCCGACTTGAAAACGAACATTTTGCGACTTTTTCGTATGTTTTTTCGGATTCTGTACGAATTTTTCGTTACCAATACGATTTTTGCGTAAAAACGCGAGTTTTTCGTATCCATTACGAAAGTTGCGTAAAAAGTTGCGCATTTTTCGTAGCGTTAAAACTTAACGCTACGAAAAATGCGCAACATTTCGCGTAAGTTTTAACGCTACGAAAAATGCGCAACTTTTTACGTAACTTTCGTAATGGATAGGAAAACTCGCGTTTTTACGCAAAAATCATATTGGTAACGAAAAATTCGTAAAGAATCCGAAAAAATCGCAAAACATACGAAAAAATCGCAAAATACCGATCATTACGAAAAAAACGCAATCGGACTCCATTCGACCCGTTCGTGGGTAAGTAAATCAGCCCCTTAGTCTTGCACCTTTATGATCTCATTCAGAACCATGTCTACAAGTTTGTTAATTAATAACCCAACTGCTTGGGTATTTCTTATCCTTTGTAATAGCTTCCCATCCTTCCTTGAATTCTTCTGTTTTTAATGTTCTCTATTACTTACCAGTTCTCAAATATGTTTTTGGAGGATTCCATTACCCTTTCTATGCTGAGTTCATCCTATTAAATACCATGTATTTATTTTTTCAAGCTAAAGCAAAAATGGATACAGAGATTGCATCTGAGTGGAAGATATTAGAGGCACTATTAATTCCGAATGAAAGCTTGCACATCAGGCAATAGGCATTTCAAAATAGTGTCCCTAAAAGATTGCAATGTAACCCTGTGCAACTTGAATACTGCTATTTAAAATAGGTTCTCATGTTTTAGGAAGAGTAATCCATTATAGGTCAAAAAAGCTATATGACTTCTTAATAGATCTTTGGTGCTTGTGAGAAAATTAAGGTTTCATTTAAATCAACTAAAATCTTCATGGAACTAACTCTCTGAAAAAATGTAGCATTTACATGTAAAGGTTCGCTATGTTTTGTTTTTTTATGTGCTGTATGTTTTATGATTTCACGTGATAAAAATATGTATACTTGAACTTATATACATATACTTAAAAAGTGCACTCAGTCATGAGCACAGGGTCAGGGGGTGAAGCTAGTCCTGTCCCAAAGGCAGGCATTCTGTGGAATTCTATGTGCCTCCCCCACCTGCCCATCTTGAATGGAGCACTGCCTAAAGCTGGCCATACACGGTAAGATTCGCTAATTTGGCGGGGTTGCCAAACAAGTGTATCTTTCCACCAATATGCCCACCTAAGGCCCACTCTGGGGCCAAATGATCATATTACAACAACAGTAACAGGAGCCATTGGAGCAAGGATGGCATCAATGAGCCTATGTGGTCCCTGACAGGAAAATTTTTGGCAAGATATCAGTCGGGTAGGCTGTCAGCAGTCCCCATAAATGGTCAGATAAATTGCTGAATCGGTCTGAAGTGTTTTCGATGTGGGTTGCTTTATGTGATAGATCTTAATCTTAATAAACCATTTTCATATAAATATACTTTTTATATACTATTTTAGTAGTATATGCCATTTGGTAAACCAAATAATTGCCATATTAAAAACTAAGGGCCACCTCCTGGGATCATAGGTTTCACAGTGCACACTAACAAGCCAAGGCCCACATACATGCTAGGCCCCATCAGCCAATTAATGGACAGAGTTCTGTCTTTTGCTTCCACACTTCTTCATATATATATAATATATTTTTTTTTATTATTTTTATATATATATATATATATATATATAATATATATTATATATTTATATATATATTTCAGTTTGGTGAGATTCTTTAATAGGTCACTTAATATAATAGAAACTATCTGTTCGTTAAGTATTCATCTTGGGGGTATACTTTTCCTTTAAATTTACCATAACCTTGACCTTGTTTTATTAAGGAACTTTCCAATGGCGTATGCTGGAAAAATATGTTTATGAGAAAGTGTTTTAGAAGTGGGTTCTTTTATTTGATATATTTTTTTAAGAGAGCTCCATTGTTCATGGTTATGTTTTCCCTTTAAGTAAAGAATGGAAAACAGTTTAGGAACCTGAAACTAAAAGGCTACTAGATTTAATTATTACATAGTACATTGATCTGAGGATTAGTTTAATCGCCATTTTCAAGCCTAGCAGGAATTTTGTTTTACACTTTAGCAGTGGCGGATTAAGGTAGTTTAAACTCTTTCTTGTACTGAATATTTCAACATTAATGGAATCAATTTTCTTTGAACTCTTCACATTCTTGGCACTTTCTCTACTATGAAGGTGCATTGGTAGTGCTTAGAAAGCAGTTACAGCCAAGTAAAATTATGCCTTTCAACCATGCTTCCATATCACATCAGTTATATATATTAAGAGGAAATATATTCTGTTAATAACCAGTGTAATAATTCATCAAGGAGTAATTTAGCCCACCTCTATTTAGCATGGGGCTATAATTAAAGACTTTTGTTTAGGCATAAAAACCTGAAATAAGAGAAAATGTAGGCCCAAGCTAAGCAGAGCTAGAATTGTATACCCACGCTATACCCCTGACATCATTTGCCCTGCCCCCTCCGGGACTTCCTTGGTCAAAAAGGTGCCAACTCTTTAGATATAGATAGGTAGATCATTTGAGAAATCTATTATAATGTCTTTCATCAGTGCCTAAATCCCAAATTTATTAAAAATGTTAACAAAAGCAGATTTAATGGATAGTAAATCTGGTAAGGTAGGTATAAGTAAACTGTCATTTGCCCTAAATTATTTAATGTTTAAAATAGGGGTTCACAGAATACAATATTTGACTTGGGGTGCTGACAAATACAAGATTTATTTTTTTTTTGGCAGATTTATGTCATTATGAAGCAATTTTGATGACCTTATTACTTACTGAACTGTATTGTTACTGAACTGGGCAATTACCAGTTAGCTATATCTTCAAAATGAATACTTAACCAACAGTTTATATCATAATAAATGGCTTAGTAAAGAAGTGTACCAAACTGAAATATTTATCTGTAAATATTGCCCTTTTACATGTTTTACCGTGCACCACGATTTAGTGATGGGCTCTGTGCTCCCTCAGAGATCACCTGACCAGAAATAATGGAGCTTTAACTGTAACAGGAAGAGGCGTGGGAGCAAAAGACAGAACTTTGTCCATATATTAGCTGATGTTACCTAGCATGTGTATGTGCCCTTGGTGTGTTTGTGCGCACTGTGAGTCTTATGATCCTGGGGGCGGCCCTTAGTACTCAAAATGGTAACTTTCTGTTTAGGATTACCCGATTGCAAAAACTGTCAAGCAGACATTGTGTTCTTTAGGAGAACCACACCCATTTTTATAGACCAATTTAGATTAAATTTATATTTGTCCAAATCGATGATGGATTTTATTAGTATTGTACAAATAGATCGATTATAAAACTGATGCTTTAAACACACAAATTTGACATGTTGATGTGCTATTTGTTATCTTATGAATTTTATAATATTTCTTATTTATTTGGCCAATATTTAACCTGACATTTTGGATAAAATTCTCTACTTTTTTTTCTTGTTTAGATGGTATGTATAATAACTACTTTTGCTGCCATGCTTTTGTTTTGTAGTGCCACCATGGGCCTTAATAGCAATAGCCATAGTTGCAGTACTTCTCATTCTTACCTGCTGCTTTTGCGTCTGCAAGAAATGTTTATTCAAAAAGAAGAACAAGAAGAAGGGTAAAGAAAAGGGAGGAAAGAATGCTATTAATATGAAAGATGTAAAAGATTTAGGAAAGACAATGAAAGATCAGGTAAGGAAGTAATGTTTGTGTTTTTTCTGCCCATAAATAGTCCTATGATTCAATGCTATTTATTCACATAATGTAGAAAAATGATGATATATACAAGAGACCTTTGAAAGTGGCCTGGTTAAGTGCAATACAATTTGACAATTTTCGATTGGTTTCCATTTTTTAATTTTTTTGTAGTTTTTCATTCATTTACCTTTTTGTTTAGATTGGAATTTTAGCAGCTATCTGGTTGTTAGAGTCTTTAGCTTAGCAACCGGGCAGTGGTGTGAATTAGAGCCTTGAATATGAATACACAAGGGATTGAATAGAAATAGAATAGAAAGATAAGGAATAAAAAGTTACAACAATAAAGAAATTGTAAGCTCACAGAGCAATTGTTTTTTGACTGCCTGGGTCAGTGACCCTCTCATTTAAAAACTGGAAAGATGTAGAAGAGGAAGGGCAATAAATCAGAAACTATTTTAAAAAGTCATGCAAACTACCCCCTTAAAGGAGAAGGATAAGTGGAATCACTGGCGGGTGCCAAAATGTTAGGCACCCCACCCAGTGATTGTATTCACTTACCTGATACCCCGGTCTGGTGCTCCTGTTAGGAGAAACTGCACCAGCCTGTGGTACATGCCGGTGAGAGATCCTCTTCCTTTCTTCTCTGTTCCTTGTGATCCCAGGGCCCGTGCATGCCCAGTAGAGTCAAAATGCTGACCTTTTTGTTAAGTGTTGCTTCACTCTACTCTGCATGAACAACCGGCACAAAGAAAGAAGACGGAAGAGCCTGCATGTACCCTGAGATGGTGTGGTTTTTTTTGCTAACAGGAGCACAACCCAGGGTATCAGGTAAGTGAATATATTCACTGGGGGGTGCCTAACATTTTGCCGGTCTCCCAGTAATTCAGCCTTTCATTCTCCTTTAATATCAAATGCATGGATGGCACAGACCATGGCATGTCAAAGCTTTCAAATGTCCATTTTTTTATATTTAGTATGGAAATTCTTACTCTGTATTCCAATGCTTGGAGTTAATCAACTACATAGTATACTATATATATAACAAACATCACACATCTTGAGTGTTCCATTTTCCATTACTGCTGCCCTGTGCTACATGCACACATACTATACTAAATCATCCATAGTACATTATATATTCATTCATCATTCCACTGAGGACCATTTATAAACTAAAGGAGTTTAAAAAGATGTCCCATACGAATGTATCATACTGTGTCTGCCAAAGGAAATTTTCATTATGCATTTCAGCCCCAAGCTAAAATGGATCTAGGTGATTTCATACATTAATATAAATAAATGCAGTTTTGGCACCATCTTAAACATATCTCCAATTATCCCTTGATAAGCCTTGTAGCCTTTTCCTATTTTTGTATCTGTTTTCCTTAAGTGCTAGCATACATTAGGTATATTTGAATTACAAAAGTTTAATAATTCTGAATCACTTTTATTTATGGTTATGTGCAAGAGATGTTTGTGTGCGTGTCTAGAACTTTTTGTGTGTGTGTGTGTTTTTGTGTATAAAAAAGATGATATATTTGGACTCAAAGAAAATAACCAAATAAATAATGTTAATGGAAAATAAATCTGCAGAATATAGTTTAGGGTCTAACTTAGATTTCACAGAAATTTAGCAGAATGTTAGGATACATTAATTGCAGCAGTCCCATGAAAAATGTAAACTAAATCCTGTGCTCTGATGGAAAATGTCCATGTGTTATTTGCTATTTTCCGCTTCAACCTTAATGGCTCATTTACGAAAGCAAGTGCAAGTGCAAAGCATTGAAACGGAAATTGACATTTGTGCTTTGATGCAAATCAGAAAGGTTCCTGTGTCTATACATGTACATTTGCATTTGCAACTTGCAGCCAGCACCAATGCACTTCTTTATCCTGCTGGGATGAACCTCCCTTACGGGCTGCAGCAAATGACTTGGAGCAAATGAACCAGAGGTAATGCTGTTATTAACACCACACAATGCAAGCAAAGCCATCTGAACACTAATGCAGGGAGAAACATTTAGTGACTTTGGTAAAGTTTTCCAAAATAGACACTAATTTGGATCCATATCTGTGCATTCGCAGTGAATGCAACCTAGCATAAATTGACAATTACACTGGAGTTCTGGAGAAAAGTCTCCATTGTTGGTGATTTACGTCCCAATTTTGTACTTTCAAAAGTTAAAAAATGAGCCCTTTAGTCTCTAGTACTTATTATACCTCTTGCACAGATTGCCAGGTTTACTTGATCCTGATCATCTGCCATCTGCCTAGTTATGTGCAGGCTAGACTTTAAACTACATGTTAGCCTGTTCTGTCTCCCTGTCCTGTTTTTTCCATATATTCTAAAATATAAATTTTGCGTTAAATTGTTGTAATCTTTTATTTAAGCTGTTCATGCAGCACATTAACAAACACAGTACTAAATTAAAAGAATCCATTTTTATTATCTGAAAAAATCCTAAATCCATGTATATTTCTTCATATAAGGTAGAATGTAGAGTTAGACTACTCTAACATAACTGTGCTAAGAACATTCCTTCTCTGCAAATGGATGGTACTTGTTATTGGCTGCCACCGGCCATTTACAAATAAAATGACCAGTGTGCCATATACTGCCAAGATTAAACTGTTCTATATCTGTATTCATGTTTATTATACTTTATACCTTGGCTGTGGCATTGCCACAAGACCATTCAAATGTGTAAATGTCTCACAGGAATGTTTTTTGCATTAAATGCATTATGTGGCAGATTTATCAATTCAGGTTTTTACCACATTTTTTTTTTGTGGCAAAAATCACAAATTATGATTTGATAGCTCAAATGTGAAAATATTTGCATCTAAAAGTTCATGTGTAAGGGAGCAATATTTTTAGAATTCAAGCTATTGTTCAAATCACATTCTCAAGATAAATTTGACATTTTGCAGACTCATTTGATATGAAGGGCAGATTGGCATTTTACTGCAATCAAGTTATTTTCTTACATTCTTAAGCAACAGAGATTCCCAATTGAAAGGTTTTCATTAATAAGTACACATTCGAGATTTTCAAGTTTTTTTCAAATCTGAAAAATCAATCTACCTCACCATGTTCAGAATTATCTGTTATGGTGAATAAATCTAACATTTTGGTAATAAATGTGTTTTTCTCTTGTGAAAACATATAATGTTAATAAAATTACCCTTTAATGATTATTTAAGTGTTAAAATTGTTTTGGTGCCAGTGTTAATATGTCTTTTTGTTTTTTATTAATAAGAACATGAAAAAGTATTTCATGAAATTTTTCTTTGCATGCCTTTATTCTTAACGGTCAAGCATTTTTTATTAAACATGGTCATTTAACATTTTCTGTGATATAACAAGGCTTGTGTCAATGTAAGTTACTAACAATGTTTTCTGTATATTTGATTTATTTTGGATCTGTCCTGTATTATGTCGATTGGTTTTGTTTAGCAGCATTATTAATCTGTTACCTGGAAAAATGATTCCTTAATTTGTAGACAGAATATTACATGACATTTTTCTAAAAATGATATTATATGCTGGAATGTAAAATACATTTGGTAAGAAGGTTTATCTAAACTACTACAATCTGAAGATACAAGTAACAATTTAGTTATAAAAAGCATTATTTGCATAGACATGTAGTTGTTTGTTGTAATTTTAATAATTGTTCTATTGGTCTAAACAGCAGGCATGGTGTGCTGCCTCCTATCCTGCTTTTCTTGATTGAGTTGGCAGCTTGTAGAGCTACAGTATATGTGAGCCCAAGACTTTTCCCTTGCCACTCGTTCAGGTAGTGATCAGGTTACGTGGAATTTTTATCAGCTAAAGACCATCTACTCTGCAAAGATTTTTGACTATTTATATTCTTTAAAAAAAAGCATAATGATTCTTGACTATATTTGTCTTACTGTCTAGTTAAAATTATTAAACTATTGTTGTAAACTACAATATTTTTGATTTTTGGTTATTGAAAGAAAATGCAGTTCCATACCATATATACAGTATAATGCATTGCCACCATGCAATAACTTACTTTTAACCAAAATAAGCCAATATAAACATTATTATTGTATAAATAATAATATTAATTAATTGTAATATGTGTTGTATTAAGCCTGCTTATACAGCATTTTATTCATATAGTAATGAAGGTTTAGAGAAAGGATTATGTGTATGGCATGGCAGTACACTGGGATTAAATTCTATAACCTATGGATTCACTTTTTCAAACTAATAACCACCTGCCACAGATTCAGTGATATCAGTGCAAAATGATTCAAATTCGATATATCAGAATAGTCTTAAGCAATGGAACAATGGCCCAAACATTGTCCATGTTTATGCCACATATCTGTTCTATTTGGGACCCGGTCAAATGGGGTATTAAACAGATGACCTCATAAACCAGCTGCTCCACTTTGGGGTAATCCTGAGTTTCCCAGGTCTAATCATGGTCTAAACCAAGAAGCTCCATTATGACTGAAGCATATAGATAACAAAGTGTTTTTATTCACCAATGACCTACAATTATGTGTACTCTGCAAATAATGATGATTGTTCATAGCAGATGAACTGTAAATAATATGCATAGCTAATAGTCATTTTTCCATGGTTTTTACAAATGTTTATGTGTGGCTGTCTTAATTTGATTTCTTCCTTCTGTGTCCTCCCTCTCTGTGTTGTATCTCATGACTGTCTGGATTGTCACTTGCGGTAGGTTTATTTTCCTTTTTGGATATACCACAGACAGCAAAAACATTTTGTGATTAGTCTTGACAGCTGGGGCTTCTCAGTTTAGATTAATTTACTGCTTAGCACTGCTTAATACATCAAGAGGCTGAACTAAATTGATTTCCTCAAAATGAAACTCTTTTAACCCTTCTCCATCCTTAAATAACACAGACAAGGAAACCTCCAAAAGCATCCCTGACATCAGCTATCCATCTGCTATTTTCCTATTTTGAATCTGTTTTCCTTTTAACTGATTGACCTCATATTTTATTATGTTGCCAATATTAGTCAATTTTAGTCACATGTTTAAATATGGTAAATATATCTAATTACCTGAGCAATTCTGATTCCAAAATTCAAAGCCACCTCAACAGCATCTTAGTGCTGATATTTGCTAGTTTCACCCATAAGACTGCAGCCAGTGGCTAAAAACACAATTATTAAACACTGTGACAATAGTTTAAAGCTATATATGAAGTCAAGTTTTTAATATTTCACCTGTCACAAATACATGTAGAAGAAAATGAATTTCCAAAATGCTATTTTGAAACAGCTTAAAGAAATCTAAGCAACTCTTTAATTTAAAAAGTAATGTTGCATCTCAAGATAAAGCAATGCCAATGCAAACCTGGAGCTGCTCTCTGAAAAAAATGACATTTGACAAAAGACAATCATTTGTTAATTAATTTAGTTCAGCTTGTCATTATACTCCAAGTAAAATGTAAATGTAGCTAATATTGTGCAGGAATGCCAAATCTGTGCCCTCCAGCTGCCATAAAATAAAAGTCTAACAATGTTTAGCTAGCAGGTAGATGGGAATACTGAGAGTGATAACTGGAGTGGGCAGGTCTGACATTGCTGGCCTATATTACTGTGTACTCCATGACCCTGCATTTACTGATGGCATGATTTCCTTGTTGAATTACTGTACATATGTAGCAAAAGATGGCACCTTTGACTTTTATAAGAAACTTTGAATTATATTTCTAGCGCTGTACTTCAAGTTTATGCATGTCATGCTCAGTTATTGTTACATTATGGTATGATAGTTTATAGCATTTTGTCAACTTTATTTGCATGTTTATGAAATAATTTGTTAATTAAAACAATATAAATCAGATTATTAAAATGTATAAAAGCATTCTTAACAGAAGCTTATTAGAATGTTTAATAATCTGCCTGCTTTTTCTAAAGCGGATTTACTTCTTTCACATCTCCCTTTGTCGTTGGAATATTGCTTGCTAAGTGCACGTGTTCAGTGCATATGTTTGACGGCTCAATGCCATAGTAGTAATACTGAATTCATCAGGCCCTTGCTTGTAATGACTTCCCGGCACGTATAAGTCTGGAAGCTCACTGATAACATTCATAAACTCAAGCGTGCCTTGTACTCTTTTACTAGGCCTTAAAGGATGATGATGATGATGCAGAAACTGGTTTGACTGATGGAGAAGACAAAGAGCAACCCAAAGAAGTGGAAAAGCTAGGGAAGCTTCAGTATTCACTGGATTATGATTTCCAAAACAATCAGGTTGGTAGGCTGGTTTCTGTAATAAAATTCAAGAACTGCAATTTTGTTTCCGAAAGGTAGAAGCATTAAATTTAATAAAATGGTGAAGGTCAAAACATTTTCTAAATGAGATAAAGCAAAACATCCTTTGCTTATGTTTATTATGCCATATTTTTACCCAACCACTTGCTGTAGGACAAGAATAGGCATTTAGGGATTGTCGCCAGTGGACTACTGATTAGAACAAAAGCAATGTGTGAACGTCTGGGTATTCATTAAGTAAATTAAAATCACTAATTAGAAGTCAGTTTACTAAATATACTTCTTTTTTAATGGCTTCTGTGCTGTCTGCACCCAATAAACCTGAATGCCTTATTAGAACTGGTTGTTTACTGGCAGATCTTGAAATTGTAAAGGTACTGTATACAAACATATCAGAGTAGCAGCATATACACTGTGTCCAGGGGAAAATATCTTGGTCCCTTACTTTAGCCTATAGAAATGATTTAATAATTATTTTAAATCTTTTAGTATGGAATGCATATATCTAAAACATAAGGCTTGAGATAAAAAGCACTGATTTGTTTTAAGTATATTTTGAATGAAACAGCTGAATATTCACTGGATGTTTTTAGAACAGCTTCATGTAGCCATAAACAATGCCTCATTAATAACATGTCATCACATTCACAGATGGTTTTGAAACTTACATGAATTTTCCAAAACTAAAGGTGGCATTTAAAAGAATAAAGCATTTCATTTTGATTTAACATCAGTATATTTTTAATAAAAGAAAAAAATAAAAAGCATTTCAGAAGCCCGTGGATCAAAGAGACTTCATCATAATGTTCATAGCAAATGCAGAGGCACAAATTGTCTGTTCTCTTCTTTTGTAACTGGCCACTCAATACTGCTAGAATACCATTAAATCAATAGGGGACTTTATAACCCCTCCAAAGAATAATAAGTGGAAGGAATTGGCCCTTACAAACACATTTTGCTTTCTCTTCAGATGAAAACAAACTTGTGAAGTTTATTGAAAGAAATCAACTGTTCAGGCTTTCAGTGTTGCAAAGGCTAATGAAAACTCATTGAATGTTCCTACTGTGTAAAGTGTGTGGAGAACAATCCTGGTATATTTAAGAGATGGATTGCAGAAACTTTGCCTCGTGTCAATAATATAGTAAAGCTTTTTTCTGTGCCCTAGTAGAGAATAAAAAGGTGCTTTACAACTAGGGCATTTCTATACCTGCTGTGAAAAGCAAGGCAAGATGGATACTTTATACCTTACATTGCTTTGGCAACTGTATTGATGTAAGCTGCGTCTTTTCACATTAAAAAACACTTTTTTGTATCTTTATCAGATTCCATTAATGTAAATGAAATTTTCTCAGCGGTTAGAACTGCTGCCTTCCAACCAGGACTCTGCCTGCAAAGAGTTGTTATGTTATCTTTGTGTCTGGGTGGGTTTCCTCTGTGTGGTCTGGTTTTCTCCATCTCTCCAGAAACATACAGACAGCTGGCTCCTGATGAAACTGATACATGTGTAATTGATACGGTTCTTACACTTCCACTGGAGCAGGGACTAATGTAAAGGTTGAACAGTTTATGTAAAGCACTATGTAAGACACTATAAGTGCTAAAGGTTGCCATACATGGGCCAATTCTAGCTGCCGATATTGGTCCCTTAGACCTACTCGGCAACTTATCGGCCCGTGTATGGGCACTAACGACGGGCCTGCCCTACGATATTGATAAGGCAGGTTTAAAAATTTAGTCAGAATGGACCGACCGATGCGGTCCCCAAACCGACTGTGTCTATACCCGTCATTGTAATTCAATCGTTTGGCCCCAGGGCCAAATGACTGAATTAGCCTGAAATAGCCCGATGTTGCCCACCCGTAGGTGGGCATAACAGGAGAAGATCTGCTCGCTTATTGACCTCGCCAAATGAGAGGATTTTAACGTGTATGGCCTTAACTCTGTATAAAGGAAGACTGCAAATGCTAATAACATCTTAGTACTATAAAGGTGTACCAGATTTGGTTTATTATATTAAGCTATCTTACTGACTTATGCATAAAGGGGTAAATAAATCATAGATATAGTATGTAGAGTTTCGTACGCTTGCGCAAAAAGATCAGAAAGGTTTTCCCGCTGTTTACAATCGTTCGGTACAAAAATTTCGTGACTTTCGGATCACCAATACGATATTATCGTGACTAATACGATTTTTCCATAAGCATTTTCATGATATTTGCGATCTGAAATTTTCATATCCAATCCGAATTTCTCCCATTCAGGATTCAAACTCGTGTTTTTATGAATGTGCCCCATAGTCTACAAAATATGAAATCAGCTATAGAAGAGTAGAGGACAAAACTTTCCTATAGCCTCCTTACATCATTTTGGTTCCCAAATATTTTTGTCAGAGAGCCACTTGAGAACTGGAAATGAACACTGCACTTTCATTATTTTAAACTTGATTTCTGACAATCAAGAACTCAAGAACCAGGAGCATTCACTGCATTGAAAAACTAAGGTGTTACATTTTTATTTTAGCTCAAGGCTCAGTATAAATTAAGATATTAAGATATAAATCAACAAAACAGGTTTACATACATATCTTTAATACACTTAAGTATATATTTATATAGGTTTGTGGAACATTCCTGTATATCATACCAAGGTATATTCAGTTGAGATATAAATCCTGCAGAGGAGAAATAAAAATTTGATATGCATTGTTAAATGCAGAAAGTTAACTGTCATCTCTCTTTTATTTCAATGCTTCTATTTTTAGCTGATGGTTGGGATAATTCAAGCTGCTGAGCTTCCTGCTTTAGATATGGGAGGTACTTCAGATCCATATGTGAAATTGTTCTTGATGCCAGATAAAAAGAAGAAATTTGAAACAAAGGTCCACAGAAAAACCCTTAATCCTGTCTTCAATGAACAGTTCACTTTCAAGGTATTTTATTTATTCTTTTTTAAATAATTATAAGGGCAATAAAAAGTATTAGTTCTGGGGTTTTGGTAAATAAATCTTGGTTTTCAGCAATAAATCTTTCAGTTCCAAAACAAAAAAATAGACTAGTGTGGGGAAATGAAGAGACTGCAAATATTGTAGTTAGTGGTCAACTAGGAATGAAAAGCTGCAAAAGGTTTATGGCAGGTAAGTAAAACAGACGGATTTATGAAAAATGCCAAAGCACATTGTAGCAGTACAGTTTGGGTTATCAATTTAAAGATGGACTCTAAGCAGCTTCTTTTATATATTCTTTAGAATAACTGAAGAGTACAGATAACATTCCTGAAATTTGCAGTTATATGCACATCTCAGATTGTTTTTGTTTTCTATGCCAGATGGATGAATCTTTTTATAACAAGTGCTTTACAGTTCAAGCAGAACAGCAGCTAGATGCTTTGCAGACTTGGCAAAGATTTTGTATGTACACCATATGAAATAAAAATTAATCAACCAAGATCGGAATCCAATGTACAGAAGCTCAAAAGAGTATGTACATCTGCTGTGTCCTACACCCAATCTGACTACATATAATTACTTCTGTGATATTTAGCAGATATTTGCTATTTCTCCTCACTTTTCATTTGATAAAAAGTGTACTGTAATTCATAGATTCATCAACTAGTAACTGGCCAGTCTAATACATATAATACAATATTTGCAAAATATTAAAGGACATGTCAACTCAAAAACTAAAATTTTGCAATATACATTCATTACAAATTTGTAATAGTTTTCATGTTATTTGTATATATAACTGCTATTAACAGCAGTGTCTGTCTGTCCTTTTCTATTCTCTGCTCTGGTGGCTCTGCTATTGGGAGCAATGTAACACAAGGCACCAGGCTGACAGACCTGTTTTGCTGGCGGAGATTGGTTTTTGCAACATTGTTTAAAAAATCATTACCAGAAGTACAGCAAATCCTGCTGTCAATAGCAATTACATTTACTAATGACTTTTAAAGCACCAAAAATGTTTAATGAATTCATATTGGAAAGTTGCTTATAATGATGATTTCTTTTATTAGGCAAAACATTATTTTTGGGGTTGACATGTCCTTTTAGAAAAAATGGTGAAAATCTTAATTGAAATCTTTTTGATAGGGACAATTCATATTCAAAATTCATCTGTCTGGCAATTCATCTCAGGTTCACAAAAAATCCACATACCACTTAAGCAACCAATTTAAATTCATCACTGTTAAAAATACAACATTGTGCTTTTAACAGTGATGAAAAAGGAGATCATTATTAAGAATTAGAATGAAATGCTTAAAACTGAGTCTAGGGATAAGGGACCCCATACCTTTATATCATTCCAAATGTTCCAGCGATGTGTACTAGCTATAAACTTAAATCCATGGACTTTCTGAGAGGAAAATCCCAGAGTCGTATAAAATAAGTTGTTGAAGGCTAAACAGCCTTCCAATTTTTCTTAGTTTTATTGACTGGTAAATATATGCAGTATATGACATACTATATACTGTATGTTTTTAGTTAAGATCATGTTTCATTTAGTGGATTAACTAATTATATCCAAAAGCTTCTGGATTGCATTTTAGAATTGTTTTGAATTTAGCCTGCTTACTAAGGTTCACAAGAGGACAGATAAAGGTAACTTAAATATAGCAGCAAGAGCACATGGCATGCCCCACTGACCACTTAGATTAGTGGCACCTACAATATTTTTAAATCTTCAAGGATTCTTTTTTATCTTACAAAAGGTCAAAAGGATTGCAGATGGATTTCAAAAGGGAACTAAATAAGCCCTAGAAGCTCAAATATAAAGAAGAGACTTTAGGTATTATTAAGATGGACCTTTTGGGAAAGTTAGCTATTTTGGGAAGCCTTTTATTTACAGTGTCTCATGTCATATCTTCTAGAAAAAATATCTTAGATTAGTGTTTTTTTGTCTTGTGTTTATGAGGATTTCAAATGAAATCCAATTTATAGTGAAGAAATCCAATCTATAGCCCCCAACTCTCAAAGGGAAGAGGTAATGGGAATAAAGTATCCCACTGCTGCTTCAGCAACCCTTCTTTATAATTCCTCTTATATAGTAACACAGTAACATAGTAAGTTAGGTTGAAAAAAGACATAAGTCCATTACGTTCAACCATAATGCCTATATATAATCTGTCTAACTTCTAGTTGATCCAGAGGAAGGCAAAAAACCCCATCTGAAGCCTCTCTAATTTGCCGCAGAAGGGAAAAAATTCCTTCCTGACTCCAAGATGGCAATTGGACCTGTCCCTGGATCAACTTGTACTAAGAGCTATCTCCCATAACCCTGTATTCCCTCACTTGTACTGAGAGCTATCTCCCATAACCCTGTATTCCCTCACTTGTACTGAGAGCTATCTCCCATAACCATGTATTCCCTCACTTGTACTAAGAGCTATCTCCCATAACCCTGTATTCCCTCACTTGCTAAGAATCCATCCAGCCCCTTCTTAAAGCTATATAATGTATCAGCCAGCACGACTGATTCGGGGAGGGAATTCCACCACTTCACAGCTCTCACTGTAAAAAATCCTTTCTGAGTATTTAAACAGAACCTTCTTCTAAAGTATACGATACTTATAGAAACTTTAAGAGAGTGAAGAGTTTTGTTTTTTTATAAAGACAAAGATTTCATTGGATGAAAAGAGTTTACCAAGAACATAAGTTGTTAGGTTATGAAAAGAGCATCATGTTTTTGCTCTCCAGAGATATTTGCTGAGATGTGTGAAGTGATAGATAAATGCTTTTGAACATAGGCCTGTAACATATTCGCTTAAAGCACATTAATTTTTTTAGCTAACCTCATTTCTTGTCAACGTCTGTTTGTTTCACTGACTAATCATCAAGTAAAATTTCTATAGAGTTTTCTGTATACACCAGAAAGGAGGACCTGATGCCCATGCTAAATAATTATAGACAGTGAGAAGGAAGGGGGCATGTGAGAAGGTCTGTGACATCTGGAAAATGCAGAAATTAAAGTAATTGCTGTTCCCCAGGCATAGAGGTAGAGATGGCAAAATATGATTGACAGCTAAGTTTGTAAATGCATTGATAACAGATAAAGATGTTTTTTTTAAAAAAAGAATTTGGGTTTGAAAATGACTTTTAGTATACAGCTTTTTTTGTCTGGGTAACAGGTCCTCTTTAAACATTGACATTTCGGCTATAGATTTAGCAGACTGGGGTATTTTCCTGCATTTTACCCTTAGTATTTTCAATTCTCATCAAGCTGCAATTCCCAAGAAAAGTGTAAAAGCATTTGACTCTGTGTCAGACAAGTGCCATATGTATTAGAAAGAACTTCTATTTAGTTGGCTAAAGAATATATCGTTTTAATGTAAATCAATTTTGTTTTTTCTTTAGGCAGTTTTCATTTTTACTGCATGCTTAGTCTTATGGTGACAGCTCTAGTTCATAGAAACAATAAAATATTTTGGCTTAGTAATCACTCAGGAAGATAGATGCCCCCACAGGCTTTATAATTTACTGAATACTGAAGTCTTTTTGACCCCTCTGGTAATGTTTCTTCACAATAACTCTGTTTATGTCCTGCTGAATCCAAGCTGAAGGAGAACTGAAACAAGATGGAAAAAATATGTATGCATTATGTTACTGTTACCCACCTATTGGAATATTTCTGAAGTGTACTATATTGAAATGTTTTTCCACTAATGCTTCAGTGATATAAACTGAAAAAAATATATTTTATTTTAATTAATGGCCTGTATTCTGTTTTAATTAAATCACAATATCAAGACATATTAATATTATAATTATGTACAGATATGGGATCCATTATCTAGAACAAACAATCCTATTCCTTTAAATGTTTTTTTTTACATAGACTTATGGTATGATGAGTCCAGTTTCTCAGAAATGCCTGTTCTGTGCAGTTTCTAGTGTTGTTTAACCTTCATATGGTGTGACAAAACACTAACAAATTGCCATTACCCTTAGGACTGTTCCTAAGGCAGTATCTTGTTCACTGCTGCCCTCAAATGGAGAATGGTGGCAGGAAAAATCTCCTGTCAGTACTGCAGACTAAAACTTACCCCATTCTGGTGCACATAGAGAGAGAACAGGCAGAATTTGGTGCCAAAATGGGGCACTTTAGTTATACTTCCATGCACATTCAGTATGGTGCTTGCTGTCAGGCCCGGATTTGACTGGGTGGCCTTTTGGCACCCCAAACCCTGGCCTGCTTGTTGTTTCAGTAGTACTGAAGCCATGGCAGACAGTGAGGAGTGTTTTGGCCACCCCTGTTTTCCTTTAAAGTTAGACAGTACATTTTGTGTTATAGGTGTTAAGGTATTTTTTCTATAGAAAAAAATTATTTATTTGTAACACTATCGTGGCTGTACTTATCTACATCCAGCAAAGCATAGGTTTTACAGGACTGGGTTTTTTTAAAGGGCCCTCACTTGCATAGTCCAGGATTAGAGATTTACAGAGCTTCAAAATTCCAAAAGTTTCTTGACCCTTATTAGTGTTTATTTTCATTCCTATTATAAACATATAAACCTGCTTATAAATTTGATTTATAAATAATCAAAGATGCCTTATTATATACACTTATATACAGTATATAGACTAAACCCACCTTTGATTTACACTTGAGGCTGATAGTTCAAGATATTGTTGTTAATTTAGGCTAGTATCACAAACCAAACATTGTTGTCTAATATTCTAAGGAGGAATAATAAGGGCTATTTTCTATACATTTCTTGGGACATTGGCTGATTGACACTGGTATAAAAAAAGCCCCTCACATGTCTGCTTCATAAATGTAGGCACCTAGTTTGAAGATTCAGCGTCTCAGCTGATACTTACTTGAGTTCTCACTTTTGAGTAATTAAACACCCAAGATAATTCCATCCAATACATTCTCCTCCTTTTAGAATGGAATATTAGTCAATGTTTGTATTTCTTTTTTGTTGATGTATATGCCTGTGGATTGTGCATTGCTGGGCAATATTTTTGAACTTCTCTGTTAAATATAGTAATGTTAATAATTCTATTTATTCTTATCTTCAGTGCCACCCTTGATCCCTTTTTTACGACTATGGTACATGAGAAGGTTCATGGGAAATCACTTCCCTTTGATAACAGTGCATGCTTTTAAGTGACAGTTGCCAATTCTAAGCTACTTTTATGCCTTCTAACTTTGGCATTTGGAAGCAATCCACAGCAATTCCCCAGACATTTTGATCGATCAGAACACCTTGAATGTCATAACTCTAAATTGAGCACAGTGATGGTTTAATCAGTCTGCTTGATGTGATTTTAACTGTGTCACACACAATAAGCCACAAGAGCCATATTAAGTGTCTGGGACAAACATTAAGCTATGAATCAATGACGACAGTGCTGCAAAAAGGAACACTGAATTCAGCAAATATTTAGTAGGAATATACATTAAAATACATCACAATATTGTCAAGAATATATTTCACCATTTTGAATTTTGCTCAAGTAAAGTAGGGCCAAAGGCAATCACTGCCCTTTAGCAGGAAGATCTGTGCCCCCAAAGATGCCCCAGTAGCTCCCCATCTTCTTTTCTGCTGATTCCTTGCTCATGCTCTGTGCTGCTGTCACTTACCGAGCTTAGGGGCCGACACACAATATACTGTATATATAGAATATAATTGTCACAATTATAAGCCCATTTAATAAATAATTCATATTAATGTCTACATGGCAGCTCTAAAACCAGTCCTATTAGCATCAGAATGTAAATATCAGCCCTACAGGATGCTCCTATAACAATTTTGAAGGCCTGGATCATTACTACTATACAGATGCTGAACCTTTAGGCAGTAAGTTCAGTATATTAAATATGGCATTTCTTCCCTTATCCATTTTTATGGTTTAGTTTCCCTTTTAAGGCAAAAGTCATTAAGTTATAAATGTAAAACTTTAGCATCATGGAGGGTTTAATTAAAGAAGAACTAAAGTTTAACACAGCAGTAGGCTAGAAAAGCTGCACATTATATTTTATGATTCTATAACAGCCCAAGTCATCCACAGGCCTTTAGCAGTGAAGATCTGTGCCTCCAAATATTTAAAGTCAAAATAAAACATGCATAGGACAAGGTCTAAAAAGAAAGATAAGAAATAGAATAATGAGAATAATAATAAAACTTTACCTTCACAATTGATCTGTTTTGCTTTGCTTTTCAGGCTCATTGACCCCAAAAAACACCTTTTCTCTTGCATGCTGGAAATAGGCAGAATAAAAATAGTAATTTGAAATCCACACCAAATCAATAATGAAAACTAACTGAGACGGTGCTTAGAAATGGTTCACTTGTTCTTATTCACAATATTCTTAAAGTTCATTTAAAGGTGACCTTGCCCTTTAAGAATATAATAAATTGAACTGATTGAATAAGTTTTACATTTAGATTGTAAACCAAATTTTAAATAAAATGACCAGTTACTTAACTGCAATATAACGTATTAGATACCTAACACAGGAGGCACAGCTAATATAAAATTGGGAGCAAACTCAGAGTTTGCTTGCCAATTCTTTGGGGCAGATTTATGAAAGTGTGAAATTAAAGCTCACTACAGAAAACCTCACCCACTAACCCCACCTCTATTGATTCCTATGGGATTTTTGGAAGCGTATTTATCAATGGGTGAAAGTTAGAGTTCACCATTTTAAAAATATGCTTCTAAAAATCCCATAGAAACCAATGAAATGGGGTGAGTTTATCTAGAGTGCACTCTAATTTCACAATTTCGTAAATCTGCCCCTTAGTAAAACAGGAGACTGCCTGATCCATAAACATGCACTGCCAGTAAGCCTGAAAGGGAGATACTAGTAGCCAAGACACTTGTAGTGCATTTGGTTGATTTGTGTGGCTTATTTTTACCAACCACCTGTATCTAACTCAGAACCAGAATATGTGGATTCTGTCTGTTGGATGTTACTTGGTCACGCCATCTTCAGTCCATTAGAAAATGCTTTGGGTCTCATTGCCGACACGGACCCTGCATCAGCATGTGCAGTTGAAGCTGATTCCCGACTAGCCCCAACTGCCCATGTTTACGCAGGGTCCATGTCAGCGGTGAGACCCAAAGCATTTTCTAATGGACGGATGATGGCACCTAGGTTTTTAAATAGGGCCATTTATCAGTGGCTGTGCGATAATGGAGAGGTGAGTGGGGTTGATAGAGGGCAGTTAAGGGGACTTTTGTACCTAGGGGGGTTTAGTTCTCCTTTAATATAACTGAAGCACCCAGAGTAACTCTTCTATCCATTTTTTCCTCAAAAGTAAATCCTAAGTTTAATAAGTTGTACTAAAATATAAAAAAAATCACAGCAGCATATTTCTTGTTAATCACAATGGATCCCCCCAAGGTCCAATATCCAAGCCATCAGACAGCTACTCTATATGTTAACACAAATTCAAGGCTTTTCGGATGCATTCAGTCTAACGGCACTGACACGTTTGAAATTCTTAGTGGCATTTTTTGATGTATTCTTTTCTGCATACAGCATTCAAGGGCTTAACCTAAGGGAAACAAATCTTTACCTGAAATAACATGTGTGTCTACTGCTTTCATCTATAATGCCATGTAACCCTGCTGACCTTGGTTATATTACTCAGAGAGCTTGAATTATCTGTGTATTTGCATCTACTTATGATTGTTTCTTTGCTAATAAGATGAGATCTCAACCTCCAATTAAGCTCCAATTAAACAGTTACATAACCATAGTAAGTTCCTCAAAACCTTAACAAGGGCATTTTAATCACACTCCTTAATTACACTCATTTTTTAAATATGTCCTTGAATATACTAGATCCCTGTATCAATCTCAGTGACTGTACAGCTTTTACCACGTGTTTGTAAATTTTACCATGTGTATGTAAAATGACGCAGTTGGAAAAGGCTGAAACATGGCTGAGACATTCCACTAAAATAAACTGTACACCCTGTCTAACTGGGTGAATAATATGCAGGTCTTCTGTCAAGTGCAAAGGAGTAGGGTTGGAGTGAGACAACAAGACCAGATAGGGTGCTTAAACTACAGGTGTAAAATGAAGGCCATATAGCAGCTTTACACACAGAATGTTTTGTTTATGTGCTGTAGTGGCCCTTTACATATTTTGTTTCATTATATTCTTTTAATCATATTCACTGTAGGTAAGTCCTTATTTATTTAAGTTGTATGAATTACTTTGTTAGAGGAACATTAAAAAGACATAAACACATTTTGAGTAGATGCAAATACAAGTTAAGTTATGTAATATGAAAAACAAAGCCCAATAGAAACACAAATATTGCACTGAGTAGTTCAGTCTGTGCTGAACACTTATTCAAACACTGAATGAAAATTGTAACTATAATAAATCAGAAAAACATACCACTAATCAATACACCTATGAACACATCCATACTTCATCACATCTAAAATTCCCATTAGATCATGATCCTACAGGCAATAGGAGAGACTGATGGATATGCAGATGTAGCATTTAATCTAGTAATACTAATGGCATACAACCCTTCAATAATGATGAATAAACTTGCAACCTACGGAATTTAAAAATTGTTTGTAAGATCAATCTGTTATTAATAGATACACTGTATAAATGTTAGGGATTAGTAGAGAGTGCATTGGTGCAATTGCACTTGTAATTTAATTACCGCTATACCAGTGTGACCTTTTGTGAATGATACATGTGGATGCATACATTGTAATTATAACTTACACTTACATTTTTCTGTAATGTATGCACTCGGAGTTATGTATATATACTGTTCTATAGTGCGTAGCTCCAGTTTACATAAATAGTACAGCTTTGCACAATAAATATGGGGATAAACATAAAGCTATTCTAGGTACATACCTCCAAAAATAAACTATGGTCATGTGAGATTCTAATGCTTTCACATGGAGTTATTCTACTTGTACTGTATAATTGCACTGAGAACTTACAAAGAAGTATATAGTATAGTTTTCCTTGGTAATTGAAACTGGGACAATCTCTGAGGGACAGGCAGGTCAAATGTTATTGCTTTGTGAAATCTCATATTGCACCATTTTTAAAGTTCAGTTACCTCCTGGGAGCTAGTTTTTATTGGGGTGTGTAGATGAGAGCTTGGTAGAGGAAACAGCATGCCAGCTCCTGCTCATGTAATATGCTGATAAATAACTATCTATACAACCCAACCCAGAAAATACTTATTTTGTGGTATTTCCTATGGGGAAAATATGTAATATAATATGTAAATTGATCCAGTGTAAAATACTAAAACCTACAGGGCATTTAATAAATATGCAGTACGCAGAAACACGAATAGCAAATGCATTTGTACATTCTTTTATTCTCTGGGTTCTGCGTATACAAAATAATTCTGTCATCTAATGTCCTCATTTTTAACCCATATTTTCTGTCTGTGCTCTAGGTGCCCTATGCTGAACTGGGAGGAAAAACATTGGTTTTGACAGTGTACGACTTTGATCGTTTTTCCAAGCATGACGTTATCGGGGATGTAAAAGTTCCCATGAACACAGTGGATTTTGGTCATGTGACTGAAGAATGGCGGGATTTAGTTAGTGCTGAAAAAGAAGAGGTAAGTTGTATTTTTTTAATGGAACAGTTGCTTCTTTTTGATATTGTCATTGATTGTAGGGGATATATAAAGGTTGTGCACTCCTTTTAATTGCAGTGTATGAATTGTGATATATGCCTTTTAATAACTGTTTACTTTCATCATGAACAGATGTTAGTTCACACAGATGCACACTCCCATGAATCACTGTTGGAGTATACCAAATCACAAGTGCGGCACTCACATTGGCTGAATTTATTGGAGTTATAAAAACACTCTTGGCAATATTTTATCAAGCCAAAGATTTTTTACCCAATGATAAACTGTATCATGAAAATTCTATATATTTAACTGGAAGGTGTACCACCTGTAATGTAGTTGGTGATTTTTTTTCTGTGAGATTCATACTTACCCCCAAATGATCATAGGTGCAACAAGTACCCTCCAGTGATTTTTAGATAGGAGCTGGGGAAAATGCCTGTTGGGGGTGGAGGATATGATGGGTTTGCAGGTACAGAACAGGTCAATGCAAAACACTGATTCAGCAAATTAAAGGCTGCCAAATGTGGTCTGAACTATCACATCTGTATGCAGGAAGTTACAGATCAGGCAATCAATATCAGGTCTCTAATTACCTCAAAATCATGGTTTGTACCGCTTACAGTGGTTATTTAAAGACTCTAGGAAAGTTTAGAACTTTATTACATTTTATTAAATGCTCATATATGTCTACAAGTGCAGCTGCAGTCTTCACAATTTGCCCACAGTCAGTTGCACATAAAACCCACTTTTATTGAAGGTACTTGCATCAAAAAGTGCTCCTTGCACTTTCGTATAGTTGCACATGGTCCTTTATGCCTTATATTCTGAGTGCTGCCGTGCCTATTCACACATAGGAACCCTGGCGCAACCACCACTTCCTGACCAAGCTCCAGAGTTCCCCAGCATCAGTAGAGTTGACCAGCATCAATAGATGCAGCACACTTGCACCTAAAGAATTGGGCACAGGTGTCACTCTTACACTGAACCCCAAAAAATGAAACCAAGCAGACTTCTGCACAGTTGCAATTGATTTGTGCCAAATTGGTGCATTAAATTGCTGGATTTTTTCTAAATTGGTAAGAGGTTCACCCCCTTATGACTCTGGTGATGCTGGAATTCTGAGATAAAATGCTGTTTTGTGGGGAAAAAACGTGGTGATTGCACCTGAAATTGCACTTTGCTCACAGCACTTACAGGCGTAAATGTACTCTCATGTATTTTATTGAAAGTTTATATATGTCCATTGTGATCTTACTTTATTCTGGCAAGAACATTCAACTCTGTGTGAGTCCAACATGTTAAAGTACATTTACTATATTATCAAGGTCCTTGTCTCATCCACTAAATGATGGTTTGTTCCAGGAAGCTTATCATTACACTATGATGTTCACTTTGGGATGCTTTGGGATGAGTCATAAAATTGGCCTTTTTGCTTAGAACTAATGCAGTTCTTAGACAAGCCGCCATCATTATAGGGTTGGGTGACAGTTCTGCTATTCTCTTACTCTGCAACACAAGCTTAATAGCACTCCATTAAACCTAGCTAGATGATACAGTTTACAACTGGTGGGTCAGTTCACATGGGTGGACCTAGTGGATGTAGTGCTAATAATTAACCCCCTTGAGTAAAACGTACTCATTCTGGGGGTATAGTTTTCCTTTAAGCAAATGGGTCATGTTTTTTGTTTTTATAACTTTGTTTTTAGATAAAAAGTAATTACTGCAACATAAACCAGTGAGATCTATAAATTAATGCTGATGCTGACACATTTTTATCAACAAAAGTTTTTAATGTGATATATACATATTCCATATTTATACTTAAATAAACACACCCACATATATACAGTATATATATATTTTTCCTTGAGAAAGGTCCTAGTAAGGACTGAAACATTGGAATTTTGTGCAATGTGCTCACAATAAAAAAGTTGAATTTTAATTAAGGGTGTGTCAGTCTGAAAAACATTATTTGTATATATATATATATATATTTATATATCATACTGTATTTAATAACTACCAGTTTCAGCTATTTTTCTCAAAGTAGTGCCATTCTTCCAGCTATTAACTGTCACCCTGATGCTGTATTAGTGTTGATTGTGAGGTTGACAGTTAATGACAGACAGCTGGTTAATTGCTACAATTAATTCAGCATCTTGACACTGATAGCTTAATCCATTTGAATCCATTTTTGATAAAAAAAAAAAAAAGTATAAAACACTGTATACAGTAAAAAATATGTAAAACTTATAACCTTCATTCCTTCATATTTTTTTCTTATATGCAAATAATGAAGATTTGAAATCACTGATTCACCTTACTTTTATTCACATGACTATAGAGATTCCATAGCACTGATCTCTTATATCAGATAATACACGTTCATGTAGCCCTTTAGTCAGTAATATTGTATTATGTGCACCATTCAGGATTGCCAGTTTACCATTATTCCACCATTTTCCTGTTGTGATGCTCTACATTAAGTCTGACTCAGGCCACTGCTTCCTGTCACACACTGAATTGTATTTAATATCTCCTCTTTTTATTCTTTCCACCAATGCTCACTTGTTCAGCATGCCAACTATATCTAGGTAGAAAGTTCTTAAGCAGTTATCCAATTTGGCAGTGAGCCGGATAAAAAGCCTAGTCAAGCACATCATCTGCTCTTTAACTATGAATGCTCTAAAAATATCTACATTTTTATAGGATTAATATGGAGGTTCTTCAAGATGTGTCTTTTTAATATTGTCTCACATATGTTTGTATGGTTTTCCAAATTTATTTTGTAAGATTTTATTTGAATGTTTTGAGTCCAAAAAATCTAATGGTAATAGACAACCAGGTTATTTAGTAAATGTAATTATTATATTATGCAAAATTATATTATAAGGACAACTAAAGTGATAAAGTATTTTGACCACATACTGAAAATATGCATATAGCTGATTTCCACATACAGCAGCACTCTGCATTCTTAGTTTAATAACCAAGCAGTTCTTTTTGATCCCCTTATGTGGCAAAATGTATTTAGCATAGGGATGCTGCATACCATGTCATACAGGAAATAATTTAGAGAGGGGGTAGTTGTTTTGCTTTCATCCTAGGTTCAATAGATATGTAGTATGTATCTGTTGCATTCTATAGCGTTAAAGCATATTGGGGATTATACTGCTTTAACATTATAATTATAATAAAGCCTTTTCACAGAACCTGAACTTGGCCACCATTTTCTCATTAGGGAATATATAACAGGTCATACACATTCCCTTTCCCCCAGAAATAATATGACAAGCATTTAGCTTCATATAAAACATCTACTCTCTGTTTATTTACAATAACTGCCAACTGTGCGTACAGGAATGCTATTAAGAGGATAGAAAGTGGCAGAGTTTTAACCATCATGACAGACTGCAAAGAAAAAAAGCTGTCAGGATACCGTGCAAACATCCTTCAGTGTAGTCACTCATATAGTATATGTGAATATTCTTCTTGCTGACATGAAAATGGCTAAAAGAATAGGGAGCTCTACGCCAGCCCCAAACTCAACAAATGCAACTGAAAACTGGGAGAAAAGTAACATCTGATGGCTGTAGCTGAAGAAAAACTGTGGATTTCCCAAAATAGTGATATGTATTTATCCCCTTGTGTGGTTTTACTTAAATGGTAGCTTTAACTTCTCATCCAGGGTAACTTTAAACAGAAATCCATTGTTTTACTTACAACTGAGATTTGCAAGAGAGAAATTAATGGTAACAGTACATAACAAAAGTAACAGCAATTCAGTTTGTATCCATTAACCAGAACAGCCTGGTTCACTGGCAGACTGCCTACACAGCTCTTGCTTCCTGCAACAAAGTCCTATTCCCATTTAGGCAGATAGTCCATATATCAGGTTTTTACAGACACGGGAGTATTTCCAACCTCCTTCCTTCAGAAAGTACTTTACACACAGTACTTTTCACCCATCTTGTGAAAATCCAGATAAAAATATTGTAAAACACATTGGTAAAAAAAAATTACATAATTTACTTATTGGTTCCATACACTTTCAGGAAAGACCTACTGGTATTAATACTTAAATAAGGTACAGCAATCAAATATTACCACCTCAATATGTCACATAGATGTATTTGAATTGTTGCTGATGTTAGATATGTTTGCCTTTGTACTGTAGCATGTGACAATTTTCTGCATGATATACATACAGTATACAGGTTCCTTAAACCACAACAAATAGGCAGAGATTTTATTGCTAACATATTAAAAGCATAGAACATATATTTATTGCAGGTTTGGGTTTTCTACATGTTACAGTGATAGGTTTAGTCTGTATATCTGACCCTTTCACACACAGAAGCTAATAAACTCTTCCTGGCAACTATCAGCTCTTTCCCAAAGATATCACCAAACCATTGTTTTCTTCTATGGAAAAAGCATATTATGTCATTGCAGCTGTCTTTTATTTTCATTCAGCATGAAATGTTGTTCATATCTGGGAAGATCCAACACTGTTTCAGTGTAGACTCTGTATGATAAACAGCAAAGGTGAAACAGTAGCACTGTGTACACAGTGCCATGAGGGCTTTCTCATGCTAGCAGCTAGTAGTTTATAGCTAGTATTGTCTTTAACTAATTGTTATAAAGGAGAATTACAAGAAAGATAAAAGACAAGTGGTCACATTACAGTCTGTCTTTCAGTTCTGTCTTCTGCAGATTACTTACCAAACGTCCTTCTACTAAATCAATTCCCAGTTCTGTTATATTAGAAAAGTGAACACGTAAGCCCCTTTGCAAAGCTTCTTCATTAAAGGGGCAGTATGCCCCCTTGTACAGCATGCTTTTAGTTATTTAGACTTGACTTAGCATACTTTTGGCCTATTGTTTTACTCAAAAATGTATATTGTTTTGCTATTTCATGAGCTAAATAGAGCAAACAGGGAATTGAACCTACTCCATTTTTGATCCTTGTGTGGTTTACCAGTGGACAGATAAACAGGAATCTTTAATGAAGGGTTACAGAAACTTTTAACACATGACTCTTGTATATAACAGATGCTGCACTCATTGTCTTTAATGGTTTGTAAAAGACAGGTCTTCCTATTCTGCAGGGACCCAAAGTTTGATGGGAAGTAAAGTTTTTGGCCAAAATGTCTATTTATTCCAGAGGTGAGGGGGTTAAATGTACCTTATATAAAGCTATGAAGGCGTCTTAACATTTTACCTTATGTATAGTGATGTTACCAAGCATCCAGCTATGCAGTTCCATTTCAGCATATGCACAATGAGTATAGAGTATAGTACTTTTAGAGTATAGTAGAGTAGTACATTTGGCAGTAAATAAAAAGAGCATAACTCAAATTCTGAAAATAATAGCAGAACGTTTCACATCAAGTTAATGCTTTAAAAAGCTTTTATTGAAGAAGAGCAAAGCCAAAGATTTACTTTTTATCAGGAGGAGCAGTGCTTGGCCCATTTGCAAAAAGCACAAGAGAGAGTGCCAAGAAGCAAAGAAACAAACAACAAATTGAGTTTAATAATAATACATTTGGGGACAGTGGATTAGAGATAAGGGATGTTTCTGGCAATGTTCTCTAATGTTATTGCAAGCTAATGCAACATCCCAGACAGATTGCTAAGGGGACAGCATATACATCAGTGCTCTCTCCTATAATGGAAAAAACTAATCAGAGGGCTGACTCACGGGAGGATTCAGAGAACAGTATATTGGCAAAGGCAGTGGCATGTATCAGGTCTAGTTTCAACCTATTTGCGTCATACAGATGTATAGTTATCCGTGTATTATATTTAATTCGTGTAAAGTACCCATCGTAAAACTACTTAAAAATACTGAACAGCTAAAGGTGACATTCATTTTTACCTGATGTACTTTTTTGTACTTTTAACACATCTGAATATGAAAATTAGGGTCCGGATTGATTTCAGTATACAGTCAATCAGTTAAGACATTAAAGGGTTGATTCACTAAGGTGCGTTAAAACGAGCACTATTTATAGCATGCATTAAAAATTTTATTATGTCTTATTTTACGCGACTTAAAGGAGACATATAGGATAAATGGGAAAACCCTAATTTTGTAGGCAATTATGAATAATATATGGTTCTGGTTTCACTTTGTGCTAAAAATTCATCCTATCTGTAACAATGGCCCCTTTATTGGAGCTCCCTATAGATCCTATCACTTCTCTGTCCGAGTTTGAAATGAAGAGTGGGCGTGTCCTAACGGTCCCTGCCAGAAGCACAGTAGGAGGGGGAGAGCCAATCACAGCCCTGCACTCACACAAGCAAAGACAGGCTTCAGTTCCCTATCAGGTCAGCCTAGCTGCTGATTGGTTCCTGTCCTACAGTGCAGTGTACGGAGGGCCGCCGGCTCCCCAGCTCATCCAGAGAATTCAGCCAGCAGGAAGTGGAACAGGTGGGCGTGGCTAGTGGGGTTTTGGTGGAATTTCTCAATAAATCTGAAACACAACTTTTTTAAGCACAATCCTTCTATATCTAGAGGAGTATAATTCACTGGTACATTCTTAATTTTTATAGGATATGTCTCCTTTAACGCACGATTCACTAAAAGGATACTTGCGTTAATTTAGATGCGATGCTGTTTGCGTTATTTAAGTCACAAAGACTATTTTTGTGCGGTATTTGATGCAACGCACGCTAATTAAAGAAGCGCACATAAATTGTCACCGCGTGCAAAAAAACCCACGCCATATTAGCCATACACGCCATTACTTTCGGAAAACTACTGTTCTGAAAATGAACATTTCCCTGCAAACTGGAGGCTGCATCACTCTAGGGCCAACACATACTTGAATAAATAACACTGCAAAGTCCATATTGTGTTGCCAAATGCTCATGAACTGTACTTTTCTATAATTACCGCCTGCCCAAAGTAGGTGTTAATTTTCGCACAGACTAATGCGATATTTAGCGCATTTAATGCTTCATATGTATTTGTGAATCATGCGTTAATACTATTTCTATTCACTAATTAACGCATTTGGTTGCGTGCTATACAACATACGCGATATGCGACTTAACGCATGCGTAATACTTTAGTGAATCACGCGGGTTTTTTTTTCACGGCAATTTTAACGCAAAAAAGCATGCGATAACGCTTATCAACCTTTAGTAAATGAACCCTTAAGAATGTTCAAATAAATGTAATAAAACTATGAGGACCAAAAGGACCAATTCGGCAGCTTTTATTGACCACCTTTACTCATACTTTGAGTACATGTGATGGAGGAGGTGTATGTTAAAGGAATAACAATTGCAAGCAGTATATATATATATATATAATATAAATATATATGTATAAACTGTAGTAGCGTTTCTGAAGCAAACACAGCAGTTTTACCAGTACTGGGCAACAGTGTAATATACCTTAATTTTTAATTACTTTCTTTTTTGTTGTTACTGTTCCTTTAACCAATTGAACTACATATATAGTTAATTGACTGGTTACACAGGACTTTGTAAAAGTTTGGAAAGTTAGGATTAAATAACAGGCTAAACATAAATATAACATAAATAATAACAGGGCTAAAGAGCTGCCACTTGCAGCTATTTAGGTCTGTCCTTTATATATGAGGGTCAAGGCCCCCGGGCATGACAGGTGCAGCGTCAAATCTGCAACCCTTACCCCTCCCCCCATCTTAACCCCCTAACCTTTTCCCTAACAACACACTCGGACACCGTAGCTGGGAAGAGAAGGCCGCAGTTATTTATTTATTAACAATAACTTAACATCAGTTAACATTTGTAACATTATTAACTTGACAAAACCGTTTGTATAACAAACATTTTAAGTAACCAACAATTTACATTAACAACAATCCCTTACTCGCCTCCAAGGGGCTGGCCCTGCGCCCGAATTTAACGCCTGGTTCCTGCCTCCTTTTCGCCCGACCTAAACCGAGGCTAACTGCCGCTCAGGACCCCAGGCCAATCGGGCTACACTCTCCTTGCTTGACAAGTACCACCCTTTAAACTTCCCCCTGGGGGCACGGAGTAAGGTACCCTCCGCTAACTGCGACGACAACAACCCCCTATTATAGGGAGGGTGGGACGTTGCGAGCTGTTGATCCTCCTGCTGCCTGGAACCGAATGGCAGGTAAGCTGTCCTCGCTCGCTCCTCCCCTTGCTAAGCCCGGGAAACATCCAGTAGTCTCATTGGCCAGATCAAACAAAAACCCAAACAGGAGGGGGGAAGGGGGGAAGGGCTGCCCTCCTAGCCCCGTCATGCCCTGCTTCCCTATACTGCGTTCCGGTTCATTGGGCCCCAGGAGACTAAATTAAACAGTGTTTCATGGTTAAGTCACAGTGTATGCCTCTATGTTGTTTATTCGGCTTTCTAAACCTACTGGTTGTATATTGCAATAAGCCAGTCCTAGTTATGTAAAGGATTTATATGTGAAACTACTTAGGGTACTTGTCTGATTTCTAAAAGGAGAAATAAAATACATTTTAATATACTGTGCCTTACAACAAGTATTTAACAAGCCTATCATGTTACCTACAAAAGCTCACAATTATTGCTATAACAGCTATATAAAGCACTGACATAACAGTAGTAAACAATAAAATACAATGAATAGGAATGGCTAAGAAGACTTTATTATTGTTTTAATGAATGATTAAGGTTTCCAAATATATAGTCAAAATACATATTCATAATTTAACAGTATGGTACCTCTCTGGGATCTTGGAGGGAAGTTTTCCTTTATTTCAAAATAATATTCCCTTAAATAATAAATTGTACCACAACATCATACAGTCATTTGGTTTCCACTTCAGGGGAGCTATTATGGTCTTCACGTATGGTCTTTTTTTATTTATATATTTGTTTTCAGTACAGCACCCCAGTTCCAAGCTTTATATCCTGGCATTGTTGGCTTAGAAGCAAATTCTTAATGTTAAGTCTGCTGTTATTATTAAATCCAGGGGACATTTATTTTAAAAGCAAGGAGAAAGTCAATAGAACTTATTTGACTTTTCTTTGATTCTCTCCATATTGTAAAGCACGGGTTGAACTTTTTACAGTTGTGTTGGAGTTCTTAACATTTGAATCTTATTTCTTTTACTGTGCAATACACAAAAGTTCTTGTACTTTTGCATTTAAGGGATTATTTTCCAATCTAGCATAAGAGCATATATTTTATATTCCCTTTTAGAATCTCTTTATGGAGTTTCATTTACCTTATTCACTTAAAGGTTATCATACTGATACAGTATCAGTCCTAAGTAGCCTAAGTATCAGACATAAAATTCTGCTCCTGACTCTTCAGGTGCAAGTGCACTGAGATATGTATTTTTAATTATACTTTAAATAGGTGAGTTAAATAGTATTTTTATGTCAAGGGAAAATTATAAAAATTATAAAATCCAGTTTTGCTGCTGCATGTAAAAATATGCTTCTCTGGTAGTCTCTGGGTCATTGAGCCATCAATTGTCAGTCCATTAGAAATGAAGACCATAAAAAATGTCACTGACTTCAGAGCTCTTGGGACATTCTTTCTGCTGTATGTATGTATGTATGTATGTATGTATTTATATCTTTTTTTAATGCATTCTAGATTATGCACATATTGATTCAGCTTGCCACAGGTATAGGAAACATATAGGCCGTGTATCTAAGTGAGAAAGGTGCAGTTACATTAAAATGTTGTAAGGTATGCTGCGTAAGAAAGAGGATATCACAGATAAATAAGGAAATTATAGATAAATGGTTGGTTGGAGCCAAAAAAAGAGAGTGTTAGAAAAAAGACATGCACCGAAATGCACCGCTTAATAGTAAAAAAATAAAAGTTCCTTGAAAAGAGAATAAAGAGCGAAAAGGCCATATGCTCAAACAGGAGTGCAATATAGTTGTTGTTGTCTGCAGGTTGCTTCAACATTATGCTATATATTCTACTGAAAACCACTTCCTGTAGAGAATAATTAGTTATCTTTAATACCTTGTTACTAAATGTTTAATTTCTCTTTTAAATGCCCTTATTCTATCTTTTTATACCTATCTTTTTTATTTTATTTTTTGTTTCTAATAAATACTAAAAACATAATAGATTATTTTAGAATTAATTTTCTGGGAATTAGCTGTATCTTGCCCTCTGAATAGGTTTCTTTTCATTCAGGGCCCAGAGAAATGTCAGCAGAGAGTAGAATGCAAGAGGTTTCTGCTTAGAGAAGCCTCCTGCATAAATCTAAATATAACTACTCCTGGGATATCAGCCCTGTATGTCACATTAATATACAGTACATTGTATATTAAATGACCAGCTCTCCAAAATATATCTGCAACATTTGTTACATATTTAACCCACAAGAAAGATAAATCATTATTTTTAAAATTATTTGAAATGTTTTCTCCATTGTCCTGAGATGTTTGTATGTATGTATATAAATATGCTTGTATGTATGTATATACAGTATATACCTATATGCTTTTATAGTGTTCTCTCCTCACCATCTCATCAATAAACTGAATTCATTATTATATATGTTTATTTGTTTTTACGTGTTTTTCCCATATTTCTTGACAATTCTCTAATTGAAAGTAAAACAAAATGCTACCCTACTGAGACAGAAAGGGAAATGTTTAAGGAAAGCAAATGGTATTTGATATGCAAAGCACAGATTGATCTTCCAGAAGACCATTTATTTCCCATTCCATTCAAAGCAGTAATCAGGATGTGTATAGGAGTAACATGGGAAACCCTTATATTTCACAGTCAGTTGACTAAAAATAATCAGTATCAAGCTGAAGAAGAAAATATTACCTTTTACATGATGTATGTATATATATATATACATACATCATGTAATACCTCCATATTGTGCATATGCATAAGAAGCATAATAGTCAGTGCCTAAACACTTCTCATATATACTTTAGGGGAAAAAAATCCCAGAGTAAATCCAAAGTCACATGAAAGTGAAAACACCAAGCACAAGCTCCTTGCTTCTGCTCATGTTCTGTAACAATGGATTTCATAAATCTGAAACTGTATTTTGCCAAGTTTCTTATCACTTCCACTTATTCCCAGATCTTATCATTTGCTTCTTGGCACTGAAGGAAAATGAGTGCTCATTATAATCCAATCTTTTGAGCACTCGATTTCTTGTAACTCTTACTGCAAGGCTTCCTGTGCAAGTCAGCTTATTTTCCATGGAAGCAATTGCATGGTGTCTTCCTATTTCCTGTCATAATAGGATAAAGATTACCACTCCATGCCATACAATTGCCACATCATTTTACTGTAATTATGGTAGAATTGTGCAGTTTAACATCTTGCAACATCTTGTCATGTATAAAAGAAAACAGCTTCAGCATATATTATGTTTCCATTTAATGTTTAATTCATTCATGGAAAAGCTTTGTGACAAGCTATAGTTAATAAGTTTTCCATGCTGTCAAAAGTAATAATATTACGATTCTGTTCTGCGTTAAATTAATTTTGTTTTGTGCAATGGCCCACATAAATGTGAGTGACATTTAGAAATATAATCAGGCAGAAGCTAAGAAGAAGCCAAGTTGCAAAACAGAATGAGATGCAACCAGCAGAGCACGGCACCCATCTGTAGGCATTAGTGGTAAGAGGCAAAGTGCAAAGAAATGTCATTGCTGTGAGACTTCCTTTTAGTTTCGCTTCAAAGAAAAATCTTTAGACTTTTTTCCTTTTTTTTTTCCTTTTTAAGTATTTCCCTTGAACTGAGACACGTGAGAGTTGACACTGTGACCCCTATTTAGAAACAGAAGAGCATTTCCTCTGTCTAATCTCTGATTTAAAGTGCTTTCAACCATAGCCTTTTAGAGTGTGTAAGAGACAGATGATTGCGCAGGCTTTTCAGCTAATGACAATCAAGTAGCATTTTCATAAAGCCCAAATAATAGTGTTTACTTGTGAAGCATCTTCACATTTCTGCAGAAGAGCAACACTCCTCATGTACACAGTTAACAAAATATTTTGAAGTGCTAACATCTTGGAAAAGAATTGTAAAGCTTATATTCCTTTGCTCAGAGCTAGAAAATCATACAGTAAAAAGAGAGGAGCATAATCTATTCTAACCCCGAACCCCACACTCAGACACATAGCAGACAGGCTTACATGGTTCATGATTAAGATGATATGTATATTGTATTAGTATACTTTAGGTTTTTAAAATAAAATGCATGTAGGAATAATGCATATGCATAGGTTAAATGCACCATCTCTATGTACTGAAAGCAAAGTTTAAAAGCATAGCTCATTATGGGCAATGAACCTTTCCTCATTGTGTTTGTGTGTGTATATATATGTGTGTGTGTGTGTCAACTTCTATACTGAAGCCATATTGACAGGGCAACAAAGCAGCACATTATCTTCATTGTGTTTTCTAAAGTCTGCAGTTTGTCTCAGAGTAGGTTGTTCCCTCAAACATTATACTCTAGTATATGGAAATAGGGTTGGACCCTGTCTGTAAACAGAGTTGGCCTATCGGGACACCATAAAAAATCTTAGTGGGGCCCAAACCTGTTGGGCCCTGCCACCTTACCACAAGCCAGCTGCCCCCAGTCACCACTGCATCCCGCTCTGCTTTCATGTGTTCCACTGTGAAAAGCAGGGCCATTTAAATTTGTAACAACCAAGTAAGTAGAGCAGCGGGGGCTGGGGGATGGTGTGCGGCGGTGGCTTGGTGGTGTGCCCTTGAGTTGAGTGCCCGGTGGGCCACAGGTACCCTAGTCCAACTCTGTATGTAACGTGACTCGATTCATTTGTTTTTTATTTGCCATTTGGAATCCTTGAGCTGAGTATGTATTTATTATTCCATAAATATGTTACTTTATCAGATTTTAACCTCGCCTAAGCTACCATTGTCTCTCAGGTTTTCAAGCCACAAGTTTTTTTATAACCTCCCATTGCCCTCCTTTTGTTCTACATCACCTTTCATCAAGCCAGGTAGAACTATGACCAAGCTGCCAGTGGGTGATGAATGGTGTTGGTGATGATCAGACAAACAAGGCCATAAATGATATTGTTCAAAGCAAGGACAAACCACTATGTTGTCTCACAGCCTGTACAGGAGATATCCCTGTTCTAAGCACAATTATGCAGGATGTTTTGTTTTTCAATTAAATATATGCCCCCCCCCCAAAAAAAAAAACAACAAAGCAAAACAGAAGATAAAAATAAATAACATAAAATATTAATAACCATATGCCTGTTAAAATAACTCTAGGAAATGGCTGTTTTATGTTTTCTGAGACATCATTACATAAGGCATTTATCATATCTTGAGAGATAAGAAGAACAAAAGCAGCAATAAGCAGCCGTCAGAAAGGTACAGCCTATATTCTTATAGAATGAAATCTATACTTTGCAAGCAAGCAGTTTCCCATTTATTTTTGTGTAACAATGGCATAAATATGTTAAATGCATAGTGTGCAATTTTTCAATACAATATTTTAGTGATGACAGATTGTAAGTCTCCCAGTTCTTCTGACATTTCTGGGGCTTCAATTTAATTTGCATGATTAAGGACATTTGGAATACCTAGCTGATGAACTCAATTAGTTTCTCATTTGTGACCTGCCCGAGACAAATGTGAATGTGATATCCTGTCGTGTTATATGCATATTTTCTAGATACTACAGAGTAGAAATTATATGAAGCAAAATAGTCAGTGCTTTCAGGTGTGTGTGATCTGCATGCAAGATATTAGCTTCCATTCCTGTTAACTGCTTCAGCGGTTCTTTGGATGAAGGGAAATGTAATTAAAATGTCACTATATCTAATATTAAGGATTTTAACAGTTTCACCCCCTGCTTTGTATTTCCTACCTTCTGTGAAAATGTGACTTACAGCCTGCCTTGTTTAAGCTTTCATTATTCACTGGGCTGTCTAACCACAACTTTCCTTATAGCTGTCTTTAGTGCTAGTGTAAATCATACAGATACACTGGGGGCATGATCTAGCAGCCTAAAATTTAGTATGTGAAGTTACTGAGTGTATAGTCAGTAAAATACACAAGAGCATGAAGCTATGAGGAGCCATTTACTATGAAGAAGGCAGGGTTCAAAATCTGCCATCTACCTGGTAATTGACCGCAATCCATTTTGAAGCACAGAGACCTACAACCAACACCATGAATATAGCCATGTGTTTATGAGGGGTGGTCAGAGGGAGACACATAGGCAGGCAGAAAGCAATACTGGCCTGCGCCACCAATGCACCCCATTGAAGATTTTTTGTTGCCCATAAGGTAAGAAAAAGTGCTCACTGAATGAGCCCTAAGGGGCATGGCCTTGCACCCCTTAATGCTGTTGCATTTCAAACCACAATTTACAGTATATATCTGTTTAAATTTGTTAAGGAAATACAGGTATGGGGTCAGTTATCCAGAATGCTCTGGACCTATGCTCTTCTGGATAAGGGATCTTTCCATAGTATTATTTAAATTTATTGTGTTTCAAGATAATATTTTTAGTTTGAAAGCGTATCAAAAGTTACTGTTACTGCTTTTGTTATATTGGCAAATATATTGAAGATATTCCTTTCTTTGCCTGTTGCCAGCACATACATGTATAAATACAATGGAGGTGAGTAAATATAACCTGCAGATATCTATGCTGCAAAGTGTTGGAAGGTTTATATGTAGAGTAAAGCTTGAGCCAGAGTGCTCAAATTATGAGTAACTTTCAGGTTGTGCCATTGGTGTTAATAAATGTTATAAAACCTAGATATTGCCATATTTAACTCTCAAGATGTTATAGACTGGTAAAACAAGTACAAGATGGGGGTGCTGTTTAAATTTGCTGTTCATGAGATATGTTTCAATTAAAGAAAGCATGCATGGCACGCTATATAAGTGCTAAGCTCTCTGTCAGTCTACTCTTCTAATAGAAAGTACTAATACTGAATTCGAGAGCTACATGAGTGGAGCTTCCAACATTCTTTCACAGTTTTCATGTAATGATCAAAGTCATTTTCTCCAATACATTATTTATTTGAGCAGAAGATAAAAAATATTCCAAAGGAGCCGCATGGTTACCTATATAATAATTAGGCCACAAGAGACCATCTTCTGCAAATCACATCGCTTAGGAAACTAGAGAGGAATGTAACTTTCTTCTGTATAGATCTTTGTCACTTCATATGGTAGGGTTGTATAACTCCCTGGGGCTAAAAATCTGTACATTCTGGAGCCTCTTTCACTGTCTAGAGTTGAAAAGTTAGAGACCCACTAGCTTAACTAATAAAAGTTGTATCAAAAGAATTTAATGGTTACAGTACTATCATTGGCAAGTCCTAAAATTATGGGGTTTTTTTGTTTCATTTTTCATTTTTAGTTTTCTAATGGGTGATGGCTTGCATATTGCTGACATAAGCCTAAGACAAGTACGGGGATTTTTTTAGCCTGGCATATTTTAGTTGGCAGAATAGTGCCCATGATAGGGTCCCACCAACAGCTCCCCCTATGATAAATGCACAAAATTTTTACTGGTTGTTTAGAATGTCAAATTTCTTAACTAACATGCATGGAGTGCATTTGTTTGATATAACTGATTTAGTGAAATTCATATTTTGTCTTCAACTGTGCAGGTAGAGTTTACAGAAGTACTGTCTATACTTTGATATTTAGTGATGAGTGATTTTTTTTCGCCAGGCATGGATTTGCAGTAAATTTCTGAATTTCGCCATTGATGAATTGTTTCCCGAAATTTCTGCAAAAATTCACAGCCGAAAAATTTGTTGTGCGCCAAAATTAGTCTCAGGCATGTCAAAATAGGTGCAATCACGTCAACTTGGGTACAGTCTTGTCAAAATAGGCACGATCGCGTTAAAAAAAAAGCCACGTGCAACACAAAAGTTGCGCAACAAACTTTTCGTTGTTTCTTTAATTTTTCGGCAGAATGGGACAGATTCGTTCATCACTATTGATAATCTATGTCAGTTTTGGACTGGGCTTGTGAAACACCTGGAAAAAAATCTGGTGGGCCCCAGTCCTTGTGGGCCACTCCAACCATATCCAGCTCCCAGGGCCACCATAGGGGGGACAGTCCCAGGCTTAGTGGGTTTTTGGGTGTTAGGGGGACCCGACATGCTGCACTTACTTGATTAGCTGGGCCCCCCTGCTGTTCAAACTTCACCAATCCAATCCCTGTGCAGCACTACTGGGACTTAGACTTCAGTGAGAAAAGGAGCAGTACAGAAGCCTGTGTAGGGTAAAGAACATGCAAGCACAGGAGCTCCTGCCCTCCCTTTCCAAGTCTGCAGCTCACTGACCACAGGGGGCCCAGCTAATCAAGTAAGTGCAGCACTGCAGGGCCCCACTCGGGGGAAGGTTTATGCCTGGGGTGGGGCGCCCCTGAGGTGACAGCTCCGATGAGCCCCAGACACCCCCAGTCTGTCATTGAATCTAATGATGTACTCCATAAGGACTAAAAATGGAGACACTGAAAAGTACAGTGCAAACATTATTCATTGAATTCATGTTAAAAAAAAGTGGATATTTTGTAATGCAAATACAAATATGTTTCCAGGCAACATCATTTTTTTACTGTAGCAATATAGAAAGATTACAACACAAAGTTAACTGCTCCTTTCAGCAATACCAACAGGACCTGCTCACTATCCACACATTAAAAAGCTAATTTGCCAACAAATCAGCAATTACCTTTGATCAGAGTACTACAGCTAGAAAATGAAAGTAGAGGTCTGATTGGTTGCTATTCTTTTATAACAGCTCAAAATAGTTATTCTATATGTGTTACTATAGAAAAAAAACGGAAAATGCTTTATTTCTATATAACATGTGTACTATGGATAGTATACCCAATCTTTGCTCTGCAAGCCATTTAAATCCCAGCAGGGGCCTTGGGCATCCTAAGGCCTACAAGAGAACCATTTAAGTCATAATTATTGCACAGTTGGATGCAGGAAGTGAAATATGTACTAGGTGTTAAAGTGCTAATAGGAATTTCCTAGACTGCGGCCCAAAAGGGCTGGGGTTCAACATGGAAATCACTAGGTGCTCTGCTGGTTAGGCAATTCCAACCCTACATATGATCAGGTAAAACTGTATAAACAGCAGCTATACCAACAAACCTTTCTGAACATTTAATTTTCTATTGCTGTATGACATAATTAGGAATAACGCATACATATTTAATGTCAACCTAAATAAGAATCAGTTTTACAAAAGAACCAAACTGAATGTATAGCATCTCATGCTGTTTAACACCAGTAGAAACGTCAGCACAAGGATCACCATAAAATATGCCTTTTGTGCAATTCTGCATATTACCTGATCACCCATTAATGTTTAGTTTATTTACTTCAACCTCCCTTTGTTGCCTTTGAATGCACCATCACCCAGCTACTTACTCCCTTTGTTGCTAGGCGAGCATTAAATGCTGCTAACCTCCTGAAACATAATCATTCTCAGGATCCCAAGGGAGATATTCTAGTTCATAGAAGGTGAAATATACAGAAGGAGCATACTTGAATAAACTATCTACATCATTTTTCTTTTGAAAGAGAAAAAGCAGTGCTTTGTATGTTGCATGTTGTGTCTGTTTTATATAGGTAGAGAAGAGGCAAACTAAACATGTAAAAGAATTCACAAAACAAATACATTATTTGGTTGACAGAAAATATTTCCGTTTCTAAATGTAGTTAACGGTACCTTTCTGTTGTATAAATGTTTAATACATTTGCAATCTGTACTTAGTACATGCTACAATATTATATTTTATCCAAAGAGAGTTGGAGTTTTTGTTGGTGGACAATAATTGAAATTCACCTATAGATTTTGCTAACACACTGCCCTCTATTGACTATATTATCAGTCAAACTAATGGAGTTCTGCCTTTCTTATACCGTGTATATTATTGTTTTTCTATTATTATATATTTCAATTTTTAATGCTACAACAGGATTTTCATGTTCATGCTGCTACCAGGATCTTATGTTATTCTCCAACCACCATGTTAGGCTTTGTTCAGACTCCCATCTGAATATGTTTGATTTTCACAAGATGTAAATAAACATGCAATTTGGATGACTTAAAACATAGTACTAACATTCTGCAGGGCTTTCCTAACTTCATATCCCTAACTTTTCATTCCCCAAAATTACAAAGAACAAATATAATATTCTTAACTCAATAGTCATTTTTCTATAGGATAATTCCTATTGAATCTATTCTCTGTGACATGTAGCTGATACTGATCACAAAGTGCTGACTAAGTACTGGATGTTTCCGTTGCTGGTTGTCAAATAAAATCAAATAAAACATTTCTGATTTTTCACTGACGCTGTATAATTGCCTTATAGCTTATAATAACTGTAACTTACAAGATTTACGATTGTGTAATGATAAGGCAGTTGACAGCTGATATTTTGAACACATGAAAGTGGTAGGAATTCCAATTTACTGTTCTCTAAACCACCTTTATATCCCCTTATGTGCCACTTGACAGATTGAAAAAGCTCAGAAAACACCATCAGGTTACTTTTTTCTGAAAATTTTGACAAATATCCCCAGTTGTTCTCTGAAAAGTTTTTTACTTTTCTAACTTCTGATTCAAAATGAAAAGGGATGCCAAGGGGATTTTTTATTTTTGCATAGTAAAGATATGCCATTCTAACAAACTTTCCAAAATATATTAATTTTACTTATTTTCAAATTATTTATAAATATAATCACTATTCAAACAATGTCTGCGTGATACCATTACCTCCACTGCTTGTTTTGAGTTAACGTTTAGTTAACTCGTAATAAATATATCTGAAAAGTTATTTAGAATTACATATACTTCTTTATTTAAAGGAGAAGGAGAGTCATTTTGGCATTTTACTACCAATAAATTTTGCCACATTAGTGTCACATAGTCACTATATTTATTCTGCAGAAAGCTTTATCATATATGAGTAAACAGCCTAGAAGCTCCCCCTGTTTGTTTAAGATTGCAGCTGCCATTTTAGCTTGGTGTTCATAGCTTCCTGCTGCAGCTCTAGCCTTTATTATAGACTACACATTCCTAAGGGTGGGGGAATGAGTTTTATAAATTCTTATGGGGGGGGGCAGGAGAAAGGAGAGAGAAGAGAGCTGCGCAGACTCTGGCCGTGGAAATGAAGGATTTTTCTGAGAGAGGAAGTCAGATACCCTAAGAACAAATTTACAAAAAAGAAGACAAGAAATCCTGTGTTTCTTGTGATAGAGGACTCTGTCACAGCTTTTCTGTAAGTGCTCATGGCTGTATTTACATAGACCTTTCTGATAAAGCTTACTTAGCTTTTACCTTTCCTTCTCATTTAAAAACACTTTAGGTGGGCATTTAATTTAAGTGCAGACTATGTTTCTAAATAAGAGTATTTAATGGCAGATAACTGAAAGGACAACAAAAATATAATTAAAAAACAGCTCAGCAAGAATGGCACAATAAATGGTTTGTTTAAACTCATGATACAGCTCTCTGCTGTCCCAAAACTCTCTATTAAATCAGATCAACCCTTTCAAAGCAATAAGACATTAGCATGTTTACCGCCCACTTTATTAAATATATACTATATTTAATGAAGTGTTTACTGATATCATATATTTATGTTGAAGATCAGAGGACTTGTTTACAAATGCAAGTTTAAGTACAAACTGGATTTTATTTTGGCCTTTTAATATTATTTAAAACTCTCTAGATTTCTAAATAATATTGGAAATTTGGCCCTGGAACTTCAGGATCTTGGGGTAGGTATGTTCAAAGTAATCAGCGGGTAAACAAATACTAACAGTTGATAGGCACCTTATGAGCTAGTTACAGATGCCAAACGCGGTAAATGGCACTTCCTGTAGCTATACCGTCATTGGCTACATTCACAAGGTCACTCACTGTTAGTGGTGCCAAATAATAAAAGCACCCAAAGACAGAGTGGCAAAGATAATGAAGTTTTCTATATACACCTGTACAATGAATTTAAAAATGTGTCAAATTTATTGTCCCTCAAGCTACCTAGTTAACTTATCACTGTAACATGATACAATTGGATTCACATATATTCAGAATTATGGTAGAAAACAATATTATTTTCCGCATCCTGCTCTAATTTATTGCTTGATTTGTTTTCACAGCAAGAAAAACTGGGTGACATCTGCTTTTCCCTCCGCTACGTACCTACGGCTGGCAAGCTAACAGTTGTTATTCTCGAGGCAAAGAACCTAAAGAAGATGGATGTTGGTGGTTTATCAGGTAAATAGAATACATTTATGTATAATTAAATCTGTTTTATTTAAATCTTTGTGTGATATGCAAAAAACAACTGAAAGTAATATAAACAGAATAATTATTACTACTTCAGTTTAAATATGAAACAGTTAACCTTACTAACAAGGCATTTTTCTCTACTGGGCTTTATAATATAAACATATTGAGGGTTTATATACAGAGCCATTGATTTGTCTTTTAGGGTATATAAAGTAGCTATTGTTATATACCTTGCCAAAAACTGTTTTTATGGTTTCATGTAAATGAAATAATACACTACTTAATTTGAACAGCAGTGTTTAGCATTGTCCAAAATATCTTTTCCCTAGAAAAAAAGCATGAGTACCTAGAGACATTTTAGATATATACAGTACATTTTGTTTTATGTAATCTATATAATTCCAGGGACTAACTAATTAAAACTGATATGTATTCATGCCTTTATAAATCAGTTCCCTAGTCCAGTAGACATGTGGAGACAGTATATGTTTGTCTCACCAATCTGATGCATAAGCAATATCATAAATTGCTATCTTGTTGATTTGAGATCAGCATCTTTTCAGCCCCATTAACAAGCTTTATAGTGCAGCAACTTCTCGTTCTCATTGCTGGGTGTTATTCTTTGCAAAAGTATATAACATACATATCTTTTTGTACAATAAGCATGTTAAGACATCATCTGCTGCCGATTCATAATAATAGCAATTCATCAGACTGGAGAATAGTTCAAGCACAGGGCGCCAAATATGAGATAACAATACATTAAAACGCAATATAGGTCAAATGCACAGGGAAATTATTATATACTGTGTAACAAATCTAATAATACTATCATGTAGTATCATGTACCTCTAACATATACATTCTAGAAATGCTCAAATTATGCCTCTGAACTCTTACCTTCACTTAATTATAGTCATGTATTTATGTTAATTATCCACTGCATCCCTCAAAGTCTGGCTTCTGCTCTTTACGTTAAGCCAAAACCATGACAAAAATATCAAATAACACACACAAAGCTAAGAGTATTCAAATTATGATCTTAATAATTGTTCTTTCTGCAACCACAAACTGCTGACACGGACACCCACTGGTGTCCCTCTCATCTCACCAGCCTTCACTAACGTTCAGCCTGGAAACCACTTCACTATTTTTATACGCAGTCACATCACATTTTAAATATTTGCTCTGTGTGGGCAAAATGAACATTGTAGTTGATAATACATCAGATTTTTAACAAAAAAGCTTGGTCTCCTCTGTCCAATTTTTGGTATTCTCAAATATATGTTCTCAAATAGCATTTTTTATTATTTTGAAATTTTTTTGTCATACCACTGTACACCTAGCTCCAGATTCCTACTGACTTGGTCATATACTTTAATCCTCCATATATCAAAACTGTAATAAAATGTGTTCCTTTTTAAATAAAGAATTCCTAAAATGAAGTCATTTATCTCCCATTATTTCTCATGTCACTTACCAATTCCTGCTCCTCTTTTTTATACAAATTAATATAGCATTAATATTTCAGATCTGAAAGCCAGGGTCAGATTTCTAAACTAGGCTACCCTAGGCCAGCCTCAACCATGCTACCCACCTGCCTGACAGCCCCCCTGCTTTGTGATTTGACAACCTGATGGTTCTTGCCCCCCCCCACACATGTGGACCCACCCAATACCTTATTAGTTCTTCCAGATGCTGGGGACTAGGGACTCTTGCACGTTCAGTGCTTCAGAGACAGATGCAGCTGGGCAGCATATTTTGTGCTGCCCTAGGCCAGGGCCTTTGTGGCCTTCCTACAAGTCCTGGCCTGCTTAAAGTTAAAATCAAAAAAGTCCCATTTCTCTTCTTGACAGGGTTTTTTTTTCCTCATATTGATTGTCTTTAAAGGGTGTTTGTCCTTCATATATGTAATCTTGTAATTATGGAAATTTACTTCATAATACAGGTATAGGACCCATTATCCAGAATGCTCGGGACCAAGGGTATTCCGGATAAGGGGTCTTTCCATAATTTGGATCTCCACACCTTAAGTCTGCTAAAAAATTAATAAAACATTAATTAAACCCAATAGGATTGTTTTGCATCCAATAAGGATTATTTATATCTTAGTTAGGATCAATTACAAGGTACTGTTTTATTTCTACATAAAAAAAGAAAATCAGTTTTAAAATTATGAATTATTTGTTTATAATGGAGTCTATGGGAGACGGGCTTTCCGTAATTCGGAGCTTTCTGGATAACGGGTTTCCGGATAAGGGGTCCGATACCTGTATTTTTAAATGAGTGTGGTTTGCATAACATACTAAAATCAGTAGCAAAATAGCAAAAACATTCATTTGCATTATTTTATAGATTTCATTTTAATACGGAATGTAGTAACTTTCATTAGAAGACAACCTGCCTTGTGCCATTACAAACATCTAACAATGAAATGTTATAGCAAAGAACAAATTCGTCAGATGCACAAGGCAAACATATTTTACATGTGCCAGATGTGCACGTGCCAGGTTCAGGTATTTTTGGGTTTAATTCTTGTGACCGGAAATGTGTCATGCATTCTCATTCACATCTTTGTAACCAGAAATATGTCATACATTTTCACTGCTCCTCATGCAATAAAAACTAGTTTTCAAGCTGTACAGGGCATGGGGTCATTGAGTCTGAAAATGTCAGTACACAGCACAAAAGAAAAAATTAGACCTTTGCAAGAATAAAGATTAAAATTAAAACTCACAGACATGCTGTACTGTACTGTTGCTGGAGAACTTATAATCAAACATACAGACAAGCAATATTCTGCCATTTAACATTTTTTGAAATATATAAATAATGCATTATGTAATATCATTATAAAGGAATATGTTTCTGTGCAGATCCATCTGTTCTAAATACATCATTTCTGCTCTAGGCAGTACTTTTAAATGCTTAATATTAGCATGCAAATTAGTATTGATTTTATTGCTATCTAAAGAAGAATTTCTCACTGCAAACTCAATTCAAACCGATATCTTGCAGTTGTGTTGTTAACCCTTGTTAAATGAGTCTGTACGGCCACCAATATTTATTTTATCAGAAGTAGAGCAAATAACCCCGGCACTGCACTATGAATGAGGTTACAAGGCTTATTGCCCACAAGACAAGACACATTTTATGTGTAGAAGATGCAAGCAGATGATGATCTGAAAAAAGATAAAGTTCTGAACTGGAAGTCACTCTGTGTGGCTAGACAGAGATAAGGATATGAGAACGAGTATATCTATTCAAGCATAGGATATTGAAAGTAACAGATAAAATCGGCTTCTTCTAATCAAATCTGAACACAGACTGTAAGTATAATAAGAGAAAAACTACTTTATTTATAAGATTGGATTTTTGGAAAATTAGGAAAATAGCAAAGGACATCTAGTATACTAGGTAGTTGTGCTGCAATCATTTACCCAGAATAAAACCTTCCTAAGGGCAATAAAACATGGGGAGACTTGTCTTCCACAAAACGCTACTGTGGTCATCAAGTCGGTGTGGTCTGATGCCCATAACATGGGTGACAAATCTTCTTGTGTGTCATTGCCCTAAATCTCTTAAATAAATACAATCATGTGGTTTATAACAATTGACCATTTGTGCAATGTATATATGCTCAGACCTAAAATTACATTAGGCCCCAGTAAAGAAGAGTGCCCAAACCTTTGGTCAAAGTTGGGTGGGGTGGTATATAGTGACAGAAATATCACCTGTATTGGTACACTGGTATAATACTGGTAGCCTGAGTAGTGGTCCAGATGGTACTCTTCATTCAATCAGTCTGGAAACTGATGCGATCAAGCATTGGGCATCACTGTTGCCTGAAGAGAACACACAAATTAACAATGTCAATGCTGCTAGTAAACCCTGCTTCTTAGTTTGGTAAAATCTGTGTTTCCATGTGATTGACCCCTGCCTGGAATACTGGTATTGCTAAATAATGCCAACCATGACCTGGTACTGCTCTTTTTAGCATCTCAGCTCCTGACAAGTTTTGTGGTTGATCACAATTCAAGCTGCCTGGTCCTGATTCATAACCTAAAGTAGTCAGTTTGATTGCTGTGGGTGGTCCCTGAGCTCTTTGTATTTGTTAGCATCTACTGTAAATATCAGAGATCTGCTAAGGAGAGAATGTTTTTTTGTGAGCAGTAGAATGTGCTGAAAGGGTCAGACAACTGCACTTAAAGCCAATAAAGGTTATAAAGATATGTAGGTTTCTGCTATAAAGGTTTCTGCTATTGCAGTCTTTAAATTAGATGAGGAAGATGCAGCAAGAGGTGCTTATGAGTTATCTTTGCTTATTTTTGCTTTCCTCATGAAAGCAAGGAAACTCGAGTCTATATTTGAAAAACTGACGTTTTAGGGAAGAAAACATAATCCCACGATGAACTAATTCTGCTTAACAGATTTCTATCAGAAGAACTAACAGGGCTCACAGTGTGATGCTGGCTTCCTGGAGTGAAAAACATGAGGAGAGTGTTCAGCCTGAATCATTCAGATTATAAGAGCTTTTAGAATAAGTATCAGTAATTATATTAGCATTTAATTCAAAGAAAAAAAAAACTATATTTGACAGATGGCCAACTTGCTTGCTATTTAATTTGCAGTTTAGTTTGCTCTTGGGCTTTATTGTAAATCTTTTTATGTCTACATTTGTCTCATTGGTGTATATTTCTGACAGGTATGCCATTTAAGTGTAGGTAAAACAATTCAGCACTGACCCACAGTATCACTGCCTGAGCTTCGCATCCACATATCTTCTCTGAGTCTGTTCCCAGAATGTCCTGGAGTCTATTGAAATCTGTCTTGGCATCACTCCATCCCTGAATAATAGCATGCGAGAGACACCACATCTGAGAGAACAGATTGTAACCTCAATACAGGTTCTAAAACCAAGTTGCTTTTCCAATGCAAGCTACCCCTGAGAGATGATACATTTTCCTTTTATCAAATCAAACATTTCAAATTAAAACATTATACCTTTTTTGCAAATATAAAGTGCCCATAAGCCAGCAAGTGTTTGTCTTCAGTTCATGATTAAAGGTAAATTGTAAATTAAATACTACCAGATGTTGTTCTTTCACCTGTGATTCGGAAGATAGTAGCTGTAAACTTAGGTGTACAGATTTTAGGCAGATAAGGCTCATTTACTAAAGTAGTGCAAACTATAAAAAACTGGAAAAAAAATTCCAGCATGCAACAGCTTTAACCGGACAACTGGTGCCTGCAAGGTAAGGATGCAATGTGAGTGGGACACAGGCCTGCAGGTAAGGATGCAATGTGAGTGGGACACAGGCCTGCAGGTAAGGATGCAATGTGAGTGGGACACAGGCCTGCAGGTAAGGATGCAGTGTGAGTGGGACACAGGCCTGCAGGTAAGGATGCAATGTGAGTGGGACACAGGCCTGCAGGTAAGGATGCAGTGTGAGTGGGACACAGGCCTGCAGGTAAGGATGCAGTGTGAGTGGGACACAGGCCTGCAGGTAAGGATGCAATGTGAGTGGGACACAGGCCTGCAGGTAAGGATGCAATGTGAGTGGGACACAGGCCTGCAGGTAAGGATGCAATGTGAGTGGGACACAGGCCTGCAGGTAAGGATGCAATGTGAGTGGGACACAGGCCTGCAGGTAAGGATGCAATGTGAGTGGGACACAGGCCTGCAGGTAAGGATGCAATGTGAGTGGGACACAGGCCTGCAGGTAAGGATGCAATGTGAGTGGGACACAGGCCTTCAGGTAAGGATGCAGTGTGAGTGGGACACAGGCCTGCAGGTAAGGATGCAGTGTGAGTGGGACACAGGCCTGCAGGTAAGCATGCAATGTGAGTGGGACACAGGCCTGCAGGTAAGGATGCAATGTGAGTGGGACACAGGCCTGCAGGTAAGGATGCAATGTGAGTGGGACACAGGCCTGCAGGTAAGGATGCAATGTGAGTGGAACACAGGCCTGCAGGTAAGGATGCAATGTGAGTGGGACACAGGCCTTGAATTGCTTACATTTCAACTAGCACAATACACAAAGGGCTCCCTGAACTTAGCACATTGTTACAACAAATGGTAGGTGCAAGGCTCCCCTGTGTTATAGTGTGTTGCCCCTTGTACATGCAACAGAAAACTGGCAAAACTGCAAGTATATATAAACACAGCATATGTTTAGTTAATGGTTGCAGTATAAACGCATGTCTGTTGTATGTAAATATAATATAGGTAAAAAAAAAATCAACCTGAGCAAATTTTCCTTTTTATCTAATACTTATGATATGTACAGCTTTACGTTTCATATGAAATGCAAGAAACATGTACAATTTTTAAGAAGCCTCTAACACTTTAAAAAATTAATTAGAGATTTGAAGCAGAGTGTAGCTTAAAGAAGGATTAGAGAGGGTAATGATATGCAAATTACCAGGTAGAAGATAAGACTTTGAAAAGGACTATACAAACTGTCGGCCAAATCTATGCCACATGATGTGATGTTAATTATAAGAAAAACACAAAATTGCCTGATACAATCACCAATTCATACTTATTATCTTAGTTATGCTTTAAGCAGAAGGTTAAAATAACAGTAGATAAAAGTTTTGGAAGACAAGCTAATAAAAGTTGTGGTAAGTTAAGGGTAAGGTAAGGGTCTACACCCTCTCCTAATTCAAAATTCCAAGCTTCCATTAAGAATCGCATAGCTCCTATATTTCTACAGCAGTTAACTAGTAAAATTCCAGTTTCATCCACAGAAGCCATACCATGCACCATGTTTATCCTAACAATGTATTTACCCATAGGGAGAACAATATCCCAGAAAAACATAAATATTGAGCTGGTGCCATAAATTATATGGGCTATGATACATGAGTGATGTGAGGGATGTTTTACAGGTTGGTATGGAAAGAGAGTGAATAAAGTAGAACAGAGTAGAGTAGAATAAAGATGATAACACCCCCACTAAAGATATGTTGAGAATAAACACCTAGCTCCTGTGCATGTGTTACTACACCTGGGCAACTCCCCTGTAAATGCTACCTACTAGTTGGTTGCTATGGGTCACTGCACCTGTGCAAACTTAGTGCCTTTTATTACAAAACCACATAAATATGCTGTATAAGCTGTCAGACCAGCAAGTTTGTGCCTTTTGTTATACCTAAATAATTCACAGGTAGGCACAAATCAACTAAGAGTGTAAAATATTTTGAAGTATAAGAGGTTTTTCATTGTCCATATAAAGTAAATATATTTCTATGGGAAATTGGAGATTTTCATTTATACACTAATCACTTTTCATGGCAGCATTTGTAGACAATGAAAACACAACCCTAAGAAACCATATATATTGCTTCACAGAAGAAAAGGTCATCTGAGGGAAATCCTGGATGAATCAACAAATTGCAGAGGCTTAAGATTGGAACTCAAGTGTGTAGAACATTTCAACTTCTAAGCCAAACAACAGAAACCAATGACTCAGAAAATAGAGAGGACAAATAATTGAAGTTTCTCGGCATGAACTGAATGTATATAGATCTTGGATATTCTGCCACATAGTAGCACTGGTTGTGACTGCTGCATGGCAGTGAAAGACGCATATTTTGCAAAGTAAGGCATAGAACTTTATCCCAAACTATCTTAAGAAGACTGGCTGCAAAAGTAACAATAATAAAAGTGTTTCATTTATATAGACTTATTATGAACACAATATGACTGTGTAGAACAGTGGCACAACATTTGATTTCCATAATGGACATCATATCTGTTGCAGACTCATCTTAAAGAGTATCATGTACATTATTACAAAGTTTGCTAAAATATAGCTGCTGTTTTATATACCCCACTTGCTTTGTATCTAAATATGTACTGTACCTTATAGTGATCTGTTAATGTAACAACACGTGGAATTGGGATACTGTAAAGCATTGTACACTGCAATCCCATTATAAGGTTGCTTCATATAGTCGTATGACTTGAGCCTTTAGCCAAACAGCCGTAGAGCAGAATTGTTTGCAGTAAATGGAAATTTGACTAAGATCCCAGTTGCACGTTAGGTACAGAGGTACTGAATTAATATTTTATTCCTCCATGCTAGTAAACATCTGAATCTGCACCCACTGCACCAAGACAGACCTTGATGGTCAAATGCATTATGCCCCAGAAATTGTCCTCCACTGAGTGATACTCACCATGCCAAGAATGACATTGCTTCTGCCAAATACCAGAGGGGCTGCTGTAAGATGCTATAGGCCAGCGTTTTTCAACCACTGTTCCGTGGCACACTAGTGTGCCGCGAGATGTTGCCTGGTGTGCCGTAGGCAGGGCACCAATGTACTAGGGGGGCACTGCTCTTGGCACCAGGGTCGGACTGGGGGGTGTAGGGCCCACCGGGGCTCCCGCCCCAGGGGCCCTGCAGGTGCCCCAGCCGCGTCCCCTAACCCCCCCAAGGGCCCCCCTAACCCCCCCGAAGGGCCCCCCTAACCCCCCCGAAGGGCCCCCGCCTGACGTCCTCCCCGAGCGCGTATAAATTGAACGCGTCGGGGAGGAACAGTCAGTAGCGGGGAGCGCCGGCAAAGGTCGGACTGGGCCGCTGGGGCCCACTAGGGCCGGGGCCCACCGGGATTTTTCCCGGTGTCCCGGCGGCCCAGTCCGACCCTGCTTGGCACCAATGTACTAGGGGGGCACTGCTGCTGGGCACAGAGTTAAATTTTTTAACATTTTCTAATGGTGGTGTGCCTTGTGATTTTTTTCATGAAACAAGTGTGCCTTTGCCCAAAAAAGGTTGAAAAACACTGCTATAGGCAGTCGCTATTTATTGGGACTGTTGGGGCACAACACTTGCAGCCAGGTGACACTTAAAGAGGTAGTTCACCTTTAAGTTAACCTTTAATATGTTAGAGAATGGCCAATTCTAAGTAACTTTTTAATTGGTCTTTTTTATAGTTTTTGAAATGGGTGTCACTGACCCCAGCAGCCACAAAAACTGTTGCTCTGTGACACTACAATTTTATTTTTATTGTTACTTTGTATTACTCATCTTTCCATTCAGCCCCTCCACTATTCATATATCAGTCACTCTCCCAAACCACTCCCTAGTAATTAAGGTAAATCGGCCCCTAGCAATCAGATAACTGCTGAGATTCTAAACCAATTGCAAATTGTCTCAGAATAGCACTCTCTACACCATACTAAAAGTTTATTCAAAGTTGAACAATCCCTTTAAGGTAGTTAGACTGCTTACTTAAGAACCCATGGAAATGCAAATAGCAAATGTGTTGTTATTAACTCTTAGCTGTTTTATGTTAATTGCACAGTAGTGCAGGTTGTTGTTAGAGTTGATATTAAGTCAAAAACCCCATATTTAGGAAAAATACATACACTATACCGGAGATTATATTTTATGCCCTTGTTCTCTTTGGGAGCTAGATTGAGAAGAATGGTTCTAATTTGATATGGAAAGCAAAGGAAAGCAAGCAAGCATTGTTTTTGAGCAATTACCCTAATGATAGAATACATTTCTGCTGATGAATATGGCAGCATGGTTCCAAGCACAGCTTGACTGAAATCCTGCTAACTCTCACTCACGTAGTGTAAGCAGTTGGCGGTAGTCTTCTCCTTACTTGCACATCAAATAATTGAGCTTGCTGCTCATACAATATATACATGTATATAAATGATATAACAGAATTTCTGTTTTTGTATTTTTTTTTTCAGGGGCAATTCAATTTAAAATCCTAACCTGAAAATGGCACTGTAATTTATGACACCTTTAATCGTTTTTGACAATTAATAGTGGCATACTTCAGGTGAAATCAGGCATAGCTTACACTGCTGGCATATTTAACAACTACTAATGGTTTGATTACATTAGCTTTGGTCTAACAGTTGTACCAGGAAACAACGTGCTTAGAGCTGAGGTACACTAAATGGCTGCTTTGCTTATTAATGAAGTGCTTTTAACATGTTATAGTGATCATTATACCTACTTTTGTTTAGACTTTAGTTACATTTAACAAATTTGTCACACACATTTTTATGTGAAATTCTCTTCCTATATAAAGTGTGTGTTGGAAAACCAGATATAATTCAGATCTTGCTTTTAGCTTGACACTAACTAAAAAATGTTACCATGACTCAGGTTATCAGCCCTTAACAATTAAAGCCAAGTTGTGGAGATTTAATTCAACAAATCTTTTTTGTTGGTATCTACAAATGTCAGGTTTCACTGAAACAGTGTATATTATAACTAAGCTGTTCTTCATTTCCAAATTGTGTTCTATTATGGTGAGGAAATGGCATGTCATTAAGTGATGAAGCTATTTTGGAGGTAATAATTGTCTACATTACATCAGCTTACAGAAAAATCATTTAAACACCCCCTTTGCATCTTTGTTCAAAACATAAAAGTGAAAAAGTCTTTGTGCACACATTAAACAAGTAGTTTGTAAGCAAGTAATTCTTGAATTTGGCAAACTGTAAGGGCAAAGACATATAGCAAACATTTGCTATTCTACAACCTAATATAAGTTATCTTAGAGGTAAACTACTGCTTTAAAACTGGACCAGGATATGTACATAGCTTTGGGACCAGAAACATCAAAGTGAAACCCATACGTAATACCCGTGGGTGGTATATCAGTGGTTAAAATCTCTTCAACCTCTCTAGTTATACTTCTTTCATAAATGATAATGCCTCTTTAGTAATAAGTGAATCTGTCCTGTTTCACTTTGCCAAAAAATTGTAAAAAGCATTAAAGTTAATGGGCGTTTTCATCACTCATCACTTCTCCTGTTCAGTGTCTGACTGGCTCACCGGGGTACCAGCAAAACTCCCAATGGACCCAGGTGTCAGTAGGCTCTCCTGTCCTAACCATGGCCATTCCCTATTTCTGTAAAGGAAAAAGAGGCAAAATAAATGGAAGGGCAGATTATATTATGTAAAAAAAATAGAATAGGAGAATAAAGAGGTTGAGGGAGGAGAGGAGAAAATAAAGTTTGGAGTGTAATTATTTTCTAAGGTTTTCTGCTTGGCCCCTGGCATCTCAATCCGACACTGCTCTTGTCTATCTATTAAATCCAATCAGATGCCTCATCTCTCAAAAGGAGATAAGAAAGGCAGTCAGTCATAGTATGCAATGTGAAACTCTTACATAACAAGAAGGGGGATGTACTGTAGGAAATTAAAAAGCAAAATATAAGAATAGAAATAGTTGTACCAACCCACTTCACAATCTATAGTCTAGTTATAACCCATACAGATGTCACATCTGACTAATGAGATTGTCTAAAAAGTACAATATACTATTTTGTTGCTCCTGAAGGGTTTTTTTGTGAGTTCAGTCAAAACAGTTTGGATTACCTGCATTTGTCTATCAAATATGTCTGTGAAAAACCTTTGTTTTACAAGTAGATATATGTTTTCCCTCAATTTGTGAGAAAGCTGTCAATGGATTTGTCCAGATGATTAGCATGAGTGCACAAAGTAAAGTATCTATAATCACCTCCAGGCAGAGTGATTTGTGCGCCGGTTAACTTATTATCCTACTCAATTTGCAATGAGGCTACAATTGGGTGCAGCATGAAGCAGGTGAAAATATTCAATGAAATAATTACCTACAATGTCATTTTAACTGCAATTAGCATGTCAAGCTGCAAAAGCATATATCCTCTTATTATATTAATTGTAATGTGCAAATGGCTTGCAGCTCAGTACTATGAAAGTGTAAAGGTATCCATTCTTTCTATTGTAGTACTAAATAATTACAGAATAACTGCTACATGTTACAATTTAGAGGGGAACGATAGGTGACAATTTGGTTTCCAGAACATCTAATGCTAGTTCTTGAATTAGATAAATCTCATCTTCTAGTTTGGTATTCCTTGTTTACTGGAGTGAATTACATATAATACTGCCTCCCTGAGCTATAGTAAAATATTAATGGGAAGGATAGCCTAATAGCCTACCACTTTATGTTGATATGCCATATTTTACACAGGAATGAAACATTTTAACACAGTCATAGCAATTTACAAATATCTCCATTTAACATTCACATGAAAGGCATTATTATAAAGAACTGCAAGTAAATTGTAATTATTCTAGTGTTTAATAATCCCTACACATTTTACATTTGTTCCCATACCAGGTATTAAATTCCTTAATCCTTTGCCTATTGATAGTCTATCACTGAATGTGCCATCTATTATTCAACACTGAATCTTTTCTGCCTGCTAATTTTGGTCTTATCCTCTTAGGGCATCTAGATAGATGTCTGGTGAGAAAAGATATTGACATTTTCAATCTTGGTTTGTCTTTCCATATGAAAACCTATAGGATATGAGCCAGTTATTGGAAAAAAAAGAGTAGGAAAAGTGAAAATAATTCACTGGAAAAAAAGTAGGTCAGAGAGAATTGTTAGTGCTCATCCTAGGAATCAATACAAATTTTAGAATAGCTAAATGGATACCAGCTCATTAGCTGTTGGGACTTGCTAGTACTCATAGCAGTTTCTTATTTAAAGATCTAGCAAGATAAGAAGAAAATGATTATATGTACTGTACAGAAAAATATGTAACTAAATATGTAATCCCCTGTTTGTATTAATGTATTCTACTGTACAGCACTGCGTACATAAGTAGGGCTTTATAAATAAAGATATACATACGTTTCATCCCTGTTACTAGAAAAATTATCATTACTAGGGATAAAAAGATCTTAGTGTGTTATAATTATTAGATAGGTAGTTAATTTTCTACATTACATATACATGAGAGTCTGACAACTAACAATGTAGACCAAAAGGCAGAGCACTGTGTGCTGTACTGACTACTTGCCTGCATTTAGGACTGGGGAACTGGACATACAATTTGGAGGCACATTATATCACATGAATACCATTATATATTAGTTTCACTGGTTTTCGGCTGCATCTCTGTGATAGGATAGGAGCTTCCAACTCAGCAAGTTCAATTGCAATTAGTGAACTACTGAGTAACTCATACATATGGAATTCCAAATCCCATGACAAAATGTTTTGGCAGATCTCAATTCATTATTAACAATGAGCTAAGATCTGCACTCCTTCTGCACAGAATGCACTTGCAGTAACAGGCACTACATTAGTAAGCAGCTTAAATTAAAAAATGCTTCAGATTTAAATATGTTTTAGCAGGTTTATGGTCACCCTGAAATATGCAGCACTTAAGGTGGCCATACACCTTACAATTACGATCTTTCCTGCGACCATTGGATTCTACCTCCACCTGACAATTCAGCCCTAAATGCAGATTTTGTTGCCTGAGCAAAATCTTTCGTCCAGCCCGACTGACGAAACGACTGATATCCAAAGCTTTTGCAATATCAGTCATCTTGTCGATCCGCCATACATGCACCGAATATCGTACAATATCATCTAGTTCACCTAGGCCACCTTAAAACCTTACAGACTATTATCTTCTCATAATAGTCTATCCGCTGAGTTATTGCTGAAATGTTGTACTGTAAATATTTTCTCAAGTGACTTTAGCATGCCACTTCTACTCCTAGGGCTATTCTGGGAAACATAACCATACATTTAGGGGCAAATTTATTAAAATTTATGATCATTTTTTTCTACAGTTTGAGAAAACTGATGCAGAAAAAAAAATTTTAATTTGTATTTTTTGATTATTGAAAACCTTTCAGTTTCACATTAAAAAAGAGAATCATGGCCAAGAGGGGAAAAAATTAGTTAAAAAATTCATAAATCAGCCTTCTCATGTTGCCAATGGATTTTTGCAAATCTTTATATGTGTTATAATTCTGGTTCCATAAATTCATTATTGGTTCGTTACAACTGTCCTAATCTGCTAGTTCTGTTATCATCTATAGATTTTAAAATGTTTTCAATACAATAGTGTAAACTCAGTCTGTGTTGTGGATGTTCTTTTCCATTTAGATTGATATGTAATGAGTTGAAATGTAGACAAATAATCTTTACACAGAGCTTGTAGACATCATTGCTATCCAAACTGATGAAGTACTACATATCTAGGATTGGCAGAGAGTAAATGGAATGCTTATGAAGGACAGGTCTACCAATTTCAGTTATATATAAAATAATTTTTATTTTTTTCTTTACGTTTAAATGCAATTTATAAAATTGTTATTCTGCCAGATAACAGTATCTGCTATTCACCGCTCATGGTGTATTGGTGCAGGCCATTTGCCATTCAGACTGAACTGCTGGTAATTGGTCATCTACTAGTTGCTATTCAGTGTTTCTTGTTGTGTTTCTTGTTGTCAATAAGAAAGAAGATGTGTTGATAATTGCTACTATAGAGTACTACTATATAGTAGCACTAATGCTATGTGGACTACAGCCCTTTAAAAGGAATAGTTAAATTAGCAACAAGGCAGTGGTGCAAATAAGAAACTGGAATATGAATTAGAGTGATTTTGAATAGAAAGATAAATAATAAAAAGTAACAATAACAATGAAATTGTAGTCTCAACAAGATATAGTTCTTTGGCTGCCGGGGTCAGTGACCCTCTTTTGAAGTCTGGAAAGAGTCAGAATAGGAAAGCAAATAATTAAAAAAATGATAACAAATAAAAAATGAAGACCAAATGAAAAAGATCTGGCAATTCTATAATATACTACAAGTTAATTCTTTGATTATTGTCCAACTGCTGCCACTGAGCCTCTCTAAGTCTCAAGCAGGTAATGAGTATTTTGTATGAAGAATAAAATGTGTTTTGTTGGGAACCTACAAGTTTAGGAAACAGAATTATGAGCCTGGACCTGTGCATCTTGAGTGGTATCACTGGTAACTTGACAAAAAAATCTTATAATAGATTCTTTAGTATCAGTACCACACAAGGAATCGATACTGTTTGTGCATGTCTCAATGACTTAAAAATGATATAACGGATATACTGATATAATGATGTAACGGACTGCCACTGAACTCTCCGTCTGCAAAAGAAATATAGATGTGGTATAGTTATTATGCCAAATGCATCCCCTTCCTTCAAGGTGTTATTATTAATTGTCTGAAATACCTTGGACAAGGATAATTACGCATTATGCACTTTCAGTTTGAATGCTTCATTTCTGCAACTTGAATAATGTATGTCAAATTCCCTGCTTATTAGAAACCTTTGTTTGGAGCAGTGCTTGGCATTCAGAATGGGAGAGAAAGAAATCACCGCAGACTTTGTTTCCTCTGGAGTCATTAAGACAATAGTTTCCCACTCCACCACAGAGAATTTAAAAGGAACTGTTGGAAATGATAAGACTTCAAACATATTCGGCTAAATTTAAATTCCGTTTCATTGTATTGTCTAAATAATATGCAAGGTGTAAATGAGTAGTGTTTTGTGCTGCTGTGAGAGTGATTACATTGTGGTTCATCTGAACTGTGTTTTCTATTATAAAAATACACATTTGGATTATTGTGTGCTGTGGTAAAATAGTTACAAGTTCTCCCATGACAACAGTTTAAAACATGGTGCTGATACATGATAGTGTTATATATAGGATGCAAAATGTCGTATACTTTGTTACCTTTTTTTACTATTATTATTTTTAGCACTGGTGAAATAATGTGCTCTGAATTGAAGGGATTCTCTCTTGTCTGCTTTATTTATAAAAAGCATTGTTGGGATTATTACATCTATAAACTAGCAATGTACCTTACTACATGGTATACATATATACAAATCTATATTCACACAAAGACACACACTGCCACATATAGCAGTGACTCTAGCAACCTGTTGGGTGTCATACATTATTTATGAAAATGATGTGTGTGTACGTATATATCAGTATGGAATCAGTCTAACCTTGCAGTTGCATGTCAGTATGACTGTGATAATAGTGTAATTCTACATTCGTTGCGGTTGCATGCTATGACAATGAGGCGTGTCATAATGCGGTAATGTTTTGTCACGTTTCAGCCAAATATAACTCTGCCAGATGAATGCAAAGAGGAAATGAATCAGTGGCAGTGGATAGAATGCATATTTGCATGCTGCTACATTGAGTATTAATATTTATAACTAGAGTGTTGGACTCTGTGCTGGGATACTGTGCTTGGATTAGTTCTGTGTATGCAAGCCCAGTCTACAAAAATTACAGCTTTAAGGGTTAAAATATTTAACTAAAGCCAATGTTGTGCAAAATAATATTACCCCACCTTCTGAGTCCCGCCAATGAGTTATCTCTAGTATTTTTTAATGTTTATAAATTGTATGAGGATATTCTTGGTACCCATACTGAGATAGCACTGTGATATCCTTTTCTGGTTTGGGTTTACATATATTATATAGAGTACACTAACAGCATGAAATGAAAATTCACTAAAAGCAATCCTTTACTAATTCCCAGAATTGGATTGCAGTGGTTATGTTCAGGACTTTCTGTACACAAGGCAAATTCTTTTCCTCCCAAACCAAATCAGTACAGACTAGGGATGCACCAAGCGTGGATTTGGGCAAATCCAAATCCTGCCGAAAAAGGCAGAATCTTTGCCGAATCCCGAACTGAATCCTGGATTCAGTGCATCCCTAGTATAGGCCTTGCTTCATGCATAGGGCATTATAGTGCTCAAATCTGAAAGGGCCTTTCTTAGGTAGTTGCCACAAAGTAGTGGAAATTGGTAGTAAGTACCCATACTCTTCGTATACATTATGACTCCACTGCAGCTTTTCTATATCTGCTAATAAACTTCCTTATCCATTGTATCCAGTTAATGTTTTTCCATTTATACACAAAGAAAAGACAATGGTCTCGGCTAAAGGCAGCAGTTACACAAGCTAATGTCCAGGTTATCCATTGAATCAGCCCAAATGTGGAGTTAGCACTGATATAAATGATATAAATAAAAGTCAGAAAAATACAGTTATGAAGATACCATGGTGCAACACGGACCAGTATAGTGTATCTTTATATTTCTATAAATCTATATACAGTGTGCATATAGTCTGAAAGTATAAATTGATTGCCAGTGATGCAGGTGCTGAAGATTTATCATTCACTTTCATTGTTTGATTTAGGCAAATCAATTCCCAAGTCAAACTGAATCAGCCACCTTTACAAATTACAACTGCAGCATAATTAAATGGTATATTGCAACTGGCACGCATGATATCCATCAGCAAATAAGTGATGGAATTGACATCAGGTTACCCTTTCTTAGTGCTGCTCTGCTGCTTTAAAGCAAGCATGATTAGTGATCCTTTTAATTGTGCCTTTTCTGTAACTACCACATGTGCCCTTATTTGATCAAACTAATTAAAGAAGAAGGAAATTCAAAATCACTTAGGGTACCAGTTTGCTTGGCACCCCACCCCAGGTGACTACAGTCGCTTAGTTTCTTTTCTAGGTTGGCAGTTCTCATGTTTATAAATTGCATTGGCCTGGGGTAAGTTCCAGGAAAGCTTCACACTGCCATCTTCCTCCTTTTTCCCAGGTATTCCTTGTGCTGTCATGGGTGGATGCATGCTTAATAAATTAGTTTTTTTAGTTGTACTGCACATGTTTTCAGCAATGGTTACTTGGTTAAATGAACGAAGATGGTGGTGAGTTGCTAGAAAATACCTCTCTTAAAGAGGGGGCAGAAACAAACTGCAAAAAAGAAAACAATTTGATTCCCTGGATGCTGCCTAACAAATTTCTAAATTCATATTTCTGCCACATTTTGTTTGCATATTTTCCCCTTTGGTTTTTTTTTTCTTTTTACGGGTAATGGCTTGTCTTAATAAAGCACAAAGAAATTCAAACACTCACATTTACCTTGGGGTTAGAACAAGCCTCAGCACGATGATTCCAGCTGGCTGAAACCTGGTTAGCTCATAAACACTAGTGTTGGCTGATCTTTCAAAAGTGCTATTCATTATTTTTTTCTATCTCACTTCATAGAGAAATATAACAAGGTTTAGCGTAGCAAACATGAAAGATGTGTCTGCTTTTGTGTATGCTATAAAGATTTGATGGATCAAAACAATTTCAGCACATTTTAGAAAACTGTGACATTTTCTGCTGCTGTATATTGCTTTTTCTGCACAAACTGGCAATTAAAGAAGTTGAAATATTAATGTAATAATAACAACACGTGTGCCATAGTTAGCATTAATATTACGAGATGCATAATATACTAAATCAGCCACATTTAAATTGCCAAGAAAAGCCAAATAATCTGTAAGAGCCACACTAGACTTTTACCTTTGTTTGGAATATTGTGGTGCCTTTTGTGAATAATGTAATAGACTTACAGTTGTCCTTATTTCGTTCTTCATGGTATAGATTTTACAACTAAAAAACTGTATGGCTCTCTGGGTAAAGGAAATAGATTGTTTCAGATTTCTTTCACATACATTAGACAAGCATTGGGTAATTGAGCAGTGAGTCTCTAATGCTATGAAACTACTTATTTCATAAAGAGTGACTTTAACTATTATCACAGCATCCCAAATCATTATTTTGTTATTGCCATATCAGTTGTAGGGATCTAATAGGAGTTCGTACTTGGCTGCAATTATTGCTAGTGTTGCCTAGAATGAGAGGATGAGTAATATCATTCTTGCACTTGCTTCTTGCAATACATGCTTTCAGAGCACATTAGCACCAGTTTCCAGGTTTAAAGTCCTTTTGTAGAGAGTTGTTGTATGTTCAAGACTTGAGAGATAGATCATGGACTTTTAATAGTTATTTTAGACCTCTTCCAGAGTTGTAGATGCCACAATGCCACTGTGCTACCAATGTTAAGCTTTTCACTGGTATATTTTATTTTCCAGCCGTGTCCATTTAGGCTGTGTGTAGTTCCAGGATTAGGTGAGACTTCTGTGTTAACAAGGTATAAAAGGTTGTTTGTCTAGCTGACTTCCAAAGCAATAAAAAAGGAAAATTAAATTTGATTAAAGTTATCTAGCTAACCTGATGTTCTGACTGTAGTCCATTTTACAAGAATGCTGTCAGTAGTAAAATTTATATGTTGCATAAAGACAATGAGGTCTATTTTTAACTATTTATAATTAAAAAAACCCTCCAGCAAGACAGGTCTGTCAGTCGACTGGTTTGTGTTACAATAAAACACAATATGGGCATGATCCCATAGTATAAAATCAATGATAAACTTTTATTAAATAAAAAGTATTGCAAATTTCAGTAGTACAATCAGGTAATCAGTCCAGATCAACAGCCCAACGTGTTTCTTCTTAATTAAGACTTCAGACTTCACCAGTCATGCCCCCGATGAAGTCTGAATCAAGTGGAAACACGTTGGGATAAGGGGCAAATATCCCGAAAACTCATAATGGGGAATTTTGTTTGAAATTTTACATATTAAACACTTTTGTGTGCCAGACAAATTGATTATTATTATTAAAGGGGATTTAAGCCCATAAATTACTAATTTTCTACTTTTAGCTGTTTCTGAGATATCGGTATTTGCAGTTTTTAACTGCTAATACCAAACTCTTGTCTGAACAGCTATCTGTTCAAGGCAAAGAGTCAACCGAGATTTACATTATCTTGATGAGTATACTGGTGCCCACAAAGTACATGGACTGTTAGGCTCACTGTTAAGGTTATTCTGACCTTAAAAGAGAGCTGTTGAGCCAAAATCCTAAGATTAGCAGCCTGAAACTGTGGATTTTGTTTTTTTTTTAATTTAGATCAACTTTAATGCAGATACATGTGTCAATTCATCAGAATGGGTTCAACTACTTAGAATCCTGTATTCCGCTATAGATGTCTCACTGAAAGAAGCCAGTGCAGATCTCATTTTTTATTCATGCTCAAGCTCTAAGATTTTGCAGCTGAAAAATGTAATCAGGACAAATGACTTCCTTTATTTTGACTCCTACTTGTGTAACAGGGAGCGATGTGGCTTCTTTGATTAAAGTGCTCAACACTGAAATTGTTTCATCAAATCAGAGCTGCATTTTGCATTCTACTTTCCTGCCTTGCACTTCAGATAACTTTTTGATTGCTAATTGCTAGTAGATGTAAATAGATCTGCTTATATGAATTTGTCAATAACGGTATCTTATATTACAAACCACTCAGAATAAGCTGCAGACAAGTGTATGTTGTTTATATGAAGCAATGGAAATCTTAATATACGTAATTAGAAGTACTGTGCTTTCCAACAGATATTCTTAAAATAACATATTTATATATATATATATATATATATTAATTTCCAAGGTTTAACGGAAACATATTTTTATACTGATATTTGGCTCTGCTTTAGAGCATTACAGTACTATTAGCTGTTTTTTCCCCATGAAGAGCGTTTGCCGAGCTCAAGCAGTAGTAATCACCCCCTCCGCAGTTATAGTCTGCAGTTTTTCTTATATAGCTTTTTTTGAAATTTCACTTTACATGCATATCCTTATCTCTTCTACTCCTGAACTGTGTTCATAATTTGGTATCTTTTACCATAGGGTGCTATCAGCGTATAAGAAGCTTTTTGTATTTCCTCCAAAATTATTGTGCTGATATTTTCCAACAGCTAAAGAATACTGATATTTAAGGAGGCTTACCCTGTTTCTTCCTTGTAGACTAAAGCTTGTAGAACAAATATTAGGTCATTTTGGGACCACACATGGATTGATTCAGTGATACTTAAGAAAATAATTGGCACATTTACAGAAAATATTTGACTATGGTTATATTTAACTTTCCCCATAGGTACAAAGGGTACAGTGCCTCTCTATTTGGCAAATCTCCTTCAACACCCTTTTTGGTGTGCACGAAAGGAACCCTAAATAATCTGAATCATATGAAGGTTTTCAAGCATAAAGTAAAGCAGTGATCTCCAACCAGTGGCTCGTGAGCAACCCCTTGGATGTTGCTCTCAGTGCCCCCAAACCAGGTAGTTATTTTTGAATTCCTGACTTGGTGGCAAGTTTTGGTTGAATAAAAACAAGATTTACTACCAAATAAAGCCTCCTGAAAGCTGATAGTGTGCATAGAGGCTATGTAATAGCCAAACTTAGCCCTTATTTGGCACCTCCATGAACTTTTATGATGAGTAAGAAAGGTTGGGGATCCCTATCCCTATATCCCTATCCCTATTATACTATACAGCTCAAGTTTCCGTATGGAGAATAAGACATCATGGCCATATTGTGCTAAGATCTATTTGGACCACCACCTCCATCAGACCTATACAATCACTTGGCCCCTGCCTAATGGATGTCCTTAGGGATCCGTGCAGACCTACTGGAAAAGGATCGCAACAACCCAGTGACCTCCATGCCCGACAGCATTTTTCAGTCAGCCCCTGTGAAATCTTGCCAGGTTCTTACAAGATATTAGTCAGGCTGGATGTCATTTTGGCGAGCTGAATGGACCAAGTTGGCAAGCAATATTCAAAATGCCACCCCAGGCCACTTTTGTCCTGCACCCCCGGAAAGTCAGCATAGTGATACCGGGCCCCAATTTGTGCCCTATTCTATTTGTATAAAACAACATTATTCAACAGTGTTCACCATAGTACACTTGTTGACCATCAGTTCTAATTTTATTGGCATAAGTGTAATGATAATAATGATAAAACATTTTACTTTTTTATTTACTGCCTCCTTTTACCCTTAAATGGGCTAAAACACCTGCCAATACAGAATAGCTAAACAGTTTAATGCTACGATCTTTTAACTTTTTCCATTTCTCCTGAAGGCCTTTTCATTTTCAGTCACTTTGCAGAATCCCCTTGCTAATGCATTTACAAATTACCTTCTAGTGGCTGGAGCTCACATATAAGCCCAATAGATTTGACTTTGAAAAAACAGTGATAGAAAATGTTTCCAAATGCAAAATATTTCCAACTGGCAGTAACTGCTGTATTCTGAGAACATTGCAGAAGTTACTTGATCAGTTCCTGAATAAGATTTTTGCAGTTAGCTATTTATACGATTCTTGGTTCTTGCATTTTGTTGTCTATACAATACCATCTCTAATTTTATTCTACTGATAAGCAGGCTGGCTGTTCATTCTGAGATAATTGCCTGATATAGCCCTCTAATTGTACGTGAAATGGAGGCTTTTTAAATTAGTACCTTCATATAATTATGGGCCTGTAGAGAAGTTGTGTAGAATGCTAAAATGTTGGCTTTTCTTTTTGTTTTTTAATAACTTAACTCTCATTTCTTGAGAAATATATAAGTTGCCCTGCATGATTCTAGCAAAGACTGTATTGAATTGCTATATCTATATATAGATAGATATATATTTAGTTTAGAAAATTAAACTGGTGGAAATGCTGGAACTCATTTAGTACATACCATGTATTTATATTGTAATTCAAAGGATTGTAATACATACAATTTATTTATAGGCTACCTTTACTTTCTACCATCTTTTCCTTTGTATCTGCCCAAATATAATGGAGGATGTAGCAATAAAACAATATATCACACTTTATTTCATTTAGAGTGAAAATGTTGTTGCATGTCAATGGTTCTTAAACATTGACAAATAATTCATTGAGCACCCTTGCAAGGAGGACATATATCAGTGCAACACAATCAATAACCAACACCCTTCATTGGAGCAATCAAGAGAATGATTGAAATCCCTGCCTCATATACATCCAGTATGGCTACATGGGACACTAGATTCACTTTATCACTGAAAAAAATCAGTTGGGAATTTTGTAATTTGCTTCCATATGGCTATGCCCTCACATTTCCATAAGAATCAATGGCAGCTTTTAGTAACTAAGAAATAACAGGGAATTATTTTGCCCTTTACTTATTGCTGACACAAGACAGAAATCTAGGAGGCATTTATGTTGTTCTAAGATTTCCCCTTTGTCAGTCCTGATGTGTGTGCTAACTGAATGCAAACGCCACAGTAACAGTTTGCAGCAGAGGAACGATGAGTATTCTCTACACCTTGGATACAGATACTCATTCTATCAAATGCTTTTTGTAATAGCTCAGAATATACAGTATATAAAAGAGGTAAAAGAGGCAGGGAAAAAAGAAGCTTTTTTTGCAGCATTTTTAATCCAGCGAGTGTCCTGCTTCCTTTTATCTTTTATGATGATGGCAAGCCATCTGTTCCACTGTGCATTTTAGCTTTGTTAGTCCCAAGAGAACAATGTCTGCTGGGATGCTTTATGCCATGCATTTAATAGACTTCCTCATGCTGCATTGGTTATCTTGATGGGCAGTATATTTTACTTGGCTAAAATGCTGTATATTTTAAAGCTTAAATTGTGAGCTTCCAGGTGTTTGAGGACAATGAAATGTAATTTAAACTTAGCGTTTTAATCATTACTTTTGATTGAATTTGTTCTTGCCAGTATTTAGTTCCGGTAAATCAAAAATGGTTCATTTTCGTCACCCTTCACTATACTAGTCATTTTCAAAGCCTAATTTTGTATGGGGAATATATTCCTCTGCTTTTATTTTCCTTTCATTTACTCTACATTAGCTTAGGAAGCGCATGCAGCATGTTGTTTTATGCTTATGGTAAAATCCTAGTAATCGGTAAGATTCACACACATTAAGGGGGGGCCTGTCACCCAGACATAAAAAGCTGTATAATAAAGTCCTTTTTAAATTAAACATGAAACCCAAATTTCCTTTTTTTATCACTACATCCATACCCATTATAAAGGCATTTAAAAATCCAAACTGCCTGCCCTGCAGACAGTTACTTTCACTTTCCATTCAGCACTTTCTAGATGTCACTGCACTCCACACATTCCCACTCCCTCCTCACCATCTAATTGTGCGGCCAGTGTATGGGCATGAGTATCAGGTCCCCTGTTCTGGCACATAAACAAGATTTTAGGGTGATAATAAACTTGCCTTAATAACAGTTTCCACAAAATGGTGCCTGCCTGTTTGCTGTAATTGATAAAAGATTTATAATATTTGCTGAAATTTGCTTTTCAGATCCTTATGTGAAAATTCACCTAATGCAGAATGGCAAGAGACTGAAGAAAAAGAAGACAACAATCAAAAAGAATACCCTCAATCCATATTACAATGAATCTTTTAGCTTTGAAGTACCATTTGAACAAATACAGGTAAGTAACATTCCATTTAAGCCAGATGTTCATCAGGAAAAGCCCTACATGATCAGTTGTTCAAATGCCTAATGCAGGTTCAGTGTGATTCTGAAGTTAATATTTGTGCTAGTTGTAGCTACTGTGTAGTGGGCATGTGCTGAACCCATCATTCAGAATCATAGGATTCCCAGCACTTTGCAGATTCAGTCAGAAACTGGCAGTAGTGTTCAAAGTGCAATTTTGGATGCAAATCGCTGTTTTTACCCATAATGCAGTGTTTCCTCATAATTCAAGCACAATGTTGTGCCTGCTGCAATTGTGCCCAGTGCATTAAAACAGACATAATTGGGCTTGTATTTGATGCAAGTTAGGTTCAATTTGCATCTAGCGTTTTCAGAGAAATTGTTAAATAGGAAATGGCTGATATTATGTTACCATATTACTATATATATATATATATATTATGTTATAAAATGATATAGAATAGATTGATAGATTTAAAAATTGTTGAGAAGTCTGCCTCTAAATATTCTATACACTCAAAAGACTTTTGGATAACATTTAGCATATTTATCCACCCCAGAAAACACAAAGATCTGTTCTTTAGTATTTGGCGCTATACACTAAAAACTGTAAAATCTGTGTGGAGAAACTTGCAATTGGCATATTATGTGGATACAGTAATAGTTCTAGCAAAAAAAATCCAGAGTAAACGTGAGAAGTGCCATGAAAAAGGTTATATGGATAAGAGTAAATGAGATTTTACCACTCTTCTGCGCATCATATTTGACAGCTAATTTGCCTTATCATAAGCTGCCTGCAAGCGAATAAAGATGTGACGTGAATTTCTATACTCTCTGTAGATATGATGACTGTATGTTGTATTCACTATAAATTAGTGCACTGTTGTTCAAGCCTTTTATGCTGTTTTGTTTGCTTATAGTTGGCTCACTCTAACGTCTTTGCAGAAGATTGTCATATAGTCAGTATATCTGATACATTATAAACAAAAGGGGGCAAGGGCTATAATATATCTACTCTAGGATCTTGTTCAATGTGTAGAAAGAGCAATGCAGGGACACCAACATAACTATGCCAGAGAGCACAGAGACCCCAGCACACTCTCTTTTTATTTATTTTTGAGATATAAGAAATGGAGGGGAGGGCTAGAAAAGTTGACTGGTAAGAACTAGGAAGATGGGATGGGTAGAATTTTTGCTACACCAAAGAATATTGTATAGCAGCCCCATGCAAGCCTACAGGAACTACATCAAGAATGAGATAGAAAAAAGAGCTTTAGCTAATATTTAATGTTGCTTCCTAGACATTTAGTCAGGGATTACTCACCCATTTACATAAAATATGTCTTTCAATGCCTGTAGAATAGCACCATGACAAATTGTACGCTGTATAAATAGAAAATATTTTGAGTCTCATTCATTAACACTAGACAGTAACCCATGTCAACCAATCAAATGATTGCTTTCATTGTTCTACCTGCAGCTGACTGATTGGTTGCTATGGGTTACTTCCCATGTGTAAATTATCCCTGGAAAGATAAACAAGACCACTAAGTTCTATTTAACACACAGACTTTCTTCAATGAGTTGTGGTAGACATGGAAACAGGTGCATTTTCTAGTTCTTTTGGTGTATCTACACCAATGATCCTCAGCCAGTGGCTCGGAAACAACATGTTTGTCTCAAATCCCTTTGATGGTGCTCCCAGTGGCCCCAAAGCAGGTGTTAAGCTGTTTTTTGAATTTCTGACTTGGAGGCATAAAGAACTTGTGTATTGTCTATGAAGATTCTCATTCATCCAGGTCATGATATACAGTATCTAGTAGAATTAAGTCTAAAACAACTGGACTTTTCTGAGTTTTTCTTGAAAACGTTTCACCACTCATCCAAGTGGCTTCTTCAGTTCAAATGACTGGTAGGGAATTCCCCGGTATTTAAACTCTTGATGGTAGTAGAGTCACAGAAATCCAATCACAATGGTTCCATTGAACTTGTTCAGTTAGGTGTTAGCTGAAACTGACAGGTGTAAGAAGGTATGATCCAATCATAATGGTACCAAGATTCTCATTGATGAAGGTGTTAATCCTTCAAAGTACATGACTGGAAGTGTGAACTGTTGTGAAACTGCTGGGGTAAGGATGTCAACGCGCCATTGTATGTTGGTGACAAGCGGTGTCTCAGGCCCCCTCCTCTGTTCAGGGATGGTTTTTTCCAGGCTGGCATAAATGGCCTCTTTCACACCTCTTTCAAACCATCTGTCCTCTCGGTCCAAAATATGCACGTTACTGTCCTCAAAAGAGTGACCTTTTTCTTTGAGGTGTAGATAGACCGTTGAGTCTTGTCCTGAGGAGTTTGCCCGCCTATGTTGGGCCATTCTCTTACAGAGAGGTTGTTTTGTCTCCCCAATGTATAAGTCAGAGCACTCTTCACTACACTGGACAGCATAGACCACATTACTTTTCATGTGCTTGGGTGTTGGGTCTTTCGGGTGCACCAGCTTTTGTCTCAGGGTGTTGCTGGGTTTGAAAAACACAGGAATGCGATGTTTGTTGAAAATTCGCCTAAGTTTTTCCGATGTTCCAGCAACATATGGGATGACTATGTTGTTTCGCCTGCTGTGTTCCTCCCTTCTGTTTGTAGGTCTGGTCTTTCTGTTGGTCTTTGATTTGGTTTTGATGAAGGCCCAGTCTGGGTACCCACAAGTTTTCAGAGCTCCTTTTAGATGTTTATATTCTTTCTCCTTAGCCTCTGTATTGGATGCCACAGTTTCAGCCCGATGATGTAGAGTCCTAATTACACCCAGTTTATGTTCCAAAGGGTGGTGGGAATCAAACAGCAAGTACTGGTCTGTGTGGGTGGGTTTCCTGTATACTTCAATATCCAGGTCCCTCCCCTCTTTGATAACTATAGCACAGTCCAAAAAAGCCAGTTTGCTGTCTTTCACATATTCCCTTGTGAACGTGATGTTTTTGTCCACCGAGTTTATGTGTTTGGTGAAGGCTGGAACCTCGTGTTCTTTAATTTTGACCCAGGTGTCATCCACATATCTGAATGAGTGGTGAAACGTTTTCAAGAAAAACTCAGAAAAGTCCAGTTGTTTTAAACTTGTGTATTGTCAGACAGAACCTCCAGTAGTCAGGGGGTAGTCTGGTGGGTTAACCAATCACAGCCTTTATTAATCACCCCCTGGGAACTTTGTTTCATGCTTTTTGTTTTGAGCTTTTTGCACTAAAAAAAACCTCAAATTCTAGTAATGATTCAAAAACTTGAATTATTTAAGTTTATTTATTAAGTGCAAACTCAAATGTAAAACTTTGTCATCTAAAAGCTTACAAGTTTCTATAGAAGTCAATGGGAGTTGTCCTAGGCAAAGTCAAGACATATTTTCAATTCAAAGTATTCGAGTTTGTAAACGTGAAAATTTGAGGTATTAATGTTACCACATTAACACATAAATATCCGAGCATTCGATATGTGCCTTTGTTTGATTTAGAAAAACAGACTTGAATTTGAAAATTGATAAATAAGCCCATAAATGTTACTCATGGATAAAAAAGGTTGGGGAAAATGCACCTGTTTCTCATGTGACCTAGTAAATATAATATATGGAAAAACAAGGTAACAATTAAGGAATCAAAGATAGAATTGTAGTGTATACACTGGGCAAGGCAACAATTATGGTTTGAGCTGCTCATAACTAGGTGGGTGTATGGACCCCAAGATTTTTTTGAAAGCAGCTCTGGGCCTATTTCTCCATGTGCCCTGCTGTTTTACAACTGAGTTATTTCTTTGATTTATGCAGAATATTAATATAGATTTAAGGCAAAACAATTTGCTCAATTGATTTAAAAGCAATGGTGATATCATCAAAAAGAACCACTTTTGATGCTATAATATATTGTATTTTTTCTTCTTTTTTTAGAAAGTCCAAGTTGTCGTCACTGTTTTGGACTATGACAAGATTGGAAAAAATGATGCTATTGGAAAAGTGTTTGTGGGCTACAACAGCACAGGTGCGGAGCTCCGACATTGGTCAGATATGCTGGCCAATCCAAGACGACCAATTGCACAATGGCACACCTTAACACCTGAAGAAGAGGTGGATGCAATGCTTGGAGTCAAGAAATGAAGAACAAAACAGTCCTTTCTGCAGTTGCCCACATAGTGCTCTTTAGCCAGTATATGTAAATACCTCAGTAGTATGGGTCGTCTCATGTCTTACCATACATTCCTTTTCCAGATCATACATTCCTAGCCATTTTTCTTTGCACAAATTGAAATGTCCTTACTTCCCTCAAGAATGACATAATGTGTATCCCACAAATGCCCTCTTAATCTTCTTTTAAGCAATATTATGTGTAGATAGAGCATGACTCAATTTATTATCACACTCCTGTATATACCAGTATGCCAACATTTATTTCTAGTCTGTGTATTTGTATGTTGTAAGCGTTTCTTAATATGTGTATACTTAGATGTTTTTAATAAGATGTTCTATTTTAAATTATGTAAATTGACTAAATAGAAAAGAGTAAATAATATATTACAGGTTATCTATTGTATCGTCCGCATTCCAGAAGAAATTCCAACTTGTAAGGCACTAGTACAGTTGCACTGACGTCTTAAAGGACAACTTAAATCTGAGCTCCACCAGGTACATTAGATTTGTAGAGATGCATACATTCCTCATTATGAGTAAAATGGTTCACGTTTGTAGAGTTCTGTCAGAAGCAACCAATCAGATGTGAGCAGCTCTGTCGGCAGCGGGCCCTCAGTCCAACATAGCCACTAGTTGCCACGTATATGGCAAATGTATATAAGTGTTAACTTAAATGCTCAAATATGTATTTTTAGAGTTGAGGAAGAGAGGGGTAGTAAAGGGGAATAAACCTTTAATAATATACATAATAAATGGAAAGGGGGAGAGGGGTTTCCAGCTTTTCTCTCTGTGTCACATGTAAGACAACAGTCACCTTTCATTACACAGTCATCTCTGTAAATTTTAGCTTTCAGTATAATGTATGTCTCGTGATTTGTCTGTGTAAATCCACATGTTTTATGTACGTGGGTATGTTGTACTTTGGGGTACAAAATACCACTTGTGAGGCATACTGAGCTAGCAAAGCATTGTGCAATTATTACACGCATACCATTTTCATAGTTGACAAACAGTATTGTGACCCAATATATAAAGACGAAACTGACTTAGCCATAATTCTGAATGCACTTCAAGTAAAGCCAAAACAGCTAGTGAACTTTTTTTATATACTATTTGTATAAAGAGTTTTAATTTGTCCTTTAAAAATGGTATAAACAAAGAACAAGTGCTAGCATACTGGAGCACCCTCTTGTGTATACTAGATGCTTATTTCAGGAGGAGTTTTTAAATGTTTTCAATGTTATTATGTAGTAAATGGCACTATTATGAAGCTATTAGTCATTCCATAAGGCTCTTCATCCATTGGGTGTCAGAGTGAGATCCAACCCGGAGAATCCCAAATGAATTGGGTACCATCATGGCATACAATGGATTTAAGGACTGCTCTGTGTATCACTGTGACTGCCGTGTGTGCTTAGATAAAACGTAGTTCTCTCAGTGAATAGCAATCAATTCTTTAGTGATATTGTACTGATATACTGCCATCTCTTTCTACTGCACTGCTGAAGGAGAGCATAGCACAAACAGGTTACTATGGACCAATTTGAATCTGGGAGCTATGCTGGAACTTGGATAGAAAATAGGTAGATCACACAGCATTTTTAGCACTGTGCAATGTAGTCCAACAATTCCCTCTATTATGAGAATCCAGTTGTAGGGTCATACAGTTCATGTATGGCCCAGAATATCCATATCATGTGTTGGTCAGACCTTTAGCAGCACCAGAAATTTTAACCATGAAGAATGTTTATCTGTATATGTAATTATTATTTCAATGACGCTGTTAAAATGAGCAACAAACAAGGGCATTATACTCCCAAGTTACTGTATGTAGAGTCGACATATCTTGTTGTATCAAAATCAGTAAACCAGTAACTTTGCCAGTGTTCATAAATTGGAAATGTTCAATAAAACAAATGTTTGTAAAAAAAGTTCATAAATGTTATTCTAGCAGCAACTGTTATAACTGGATCTTTGTCAAGGATGGACTCATGCCAAGCTCTAATAGCATTATTAGCCCCTGGTATCTCCAGCCCTCTAGGGCACAAGTAATGTAGAACACAGGCAGCTTAATCTGAAATAGTGGGGTGAAATGAATATACATTGTAACTGACCCAAATGCATCATACTATTTCAGATTATGTTTCCCTCTCTCACTATATATGTGTGTGAATAACATGCACAAAATGCAGGTCCCAGCTGCTGGAGATGCATTTATGCGATTTTTTAAACATGCCAAATACATGCCAAATATTTTGTAACATTCCTCTTTAAATTGGAGTATTTAGGTATAACACATTGTGGCGATGTGGTGCAGAAATCTCTACAACCCCCCATTTTTTTCCTTCTTCTATTTGCATTTGAAATGGAGAAATTAAAGTTGGCCATACATTAGCTGACAGATCCCACGAGCATGTGCACCCAGACCACACGTATATATTGGTGAGCTTTTCTACTTATAACTGTGAACATACACCAAAAATTCCCCCTTTTTTCTCTTTCCCCTGTTTTTGCCATTCTGGGCCAACGTTCTTAGCAATCAGAACTGCAGGAAGTAAAGTGGAACTATCAATGTGTTATACACCTATCAACTTGAGTAATTGGCAGATACTGGACAGATCAACCACAATCCAAAAGGATCACATGATGTTGTGTCTATCCTGTCCCTTAACCAGCTATACTTGTCCAGACGGCAGGGCAGCATGGTCAATATCAGGTAAACTTCCCAACCTAATCTGGGCATGTAAGACTAGACTAATGAAGTACACCCATGGGGTCAGGTGCAAAGTGCAAAACAACAGGCAAAATCTGGCTATGCATTTTGTACTTTGCTTTATGCTCTGCACCTTAAAACACTGATGCAGGTCTCTGCCCTTCTAAACAGAGTACATAGACTGCATTTGTGAGCTCTCTATTTATGGGGGTTAGGGGGAGGCACGTAAGCCCCTTAGTGCACTTGTGTCCAGAGTATCTGTACCATGACCACTTTAATGAAGGGTTGCACAGATTTTAGCACCGCTTGACACAATTCATTATTATTATCCCTTAGAATCACTATTTAAAGTTGAATGTTATGTGCTACACTGCTTTTTGCCCGGTATAATTTATTCTCTATAATGAAAAGCCACATCTACCTTTTGGACAACGCTGTGTAAAGTCTTAGAATCTGATGCTGTAGAAATCCTAGTTGCCTTTGTGTATACTTACTGCCTGCTTGAGTGTTTTTATGTGTGAGTTTTTCTCTTGTATCTCGTAGAAACGTTCAGGTGTTTACTCTTGCCATAATGCTCGTGTCCCACGGGCTGACAACGTTTGCTGTGTATACCTTCATTTTTGATGAAGTGGTTACAATTTAGTTTCACTTTGTGTAGTGAATCCCACTGTAGAGTTTTCTGATTGTTGTTAAAAAATCTAAACATATTCAACAAATATTCAATAAAAATATTTTATTTCCGGTTTGCGTCTTAAAGCTTCAACTCATTTTAAACACAGAGTATATGCACATTTACTGCATGCATGCATAGGGGCTTAATATATACCAATTTAAATGGGAGGGGGGATCTAAGAAGTCCAACAAAACAGTAAATTATATCTTACTAGTTAATATATGCATGGAAAGATAATATGATAAAAGTGTCCATTGCCAACATAATTTATTTGTTATTTACAATATGCTGTGGAAATATATAATCAATTTGGAAGTGTTAATTTTGAAGATTTCATGTATACCACTTCTAATTGATCAGTGTATATTTCCTATCTTGCAGATATGGCATACCTCCAGAAATGAAGGCCTCATATGTCCCAGATTAACCCTAAAAGTAACTTTTTCCAAGGCCGGCCCTTTCTCAGGTCTACTATTTAAATCTGTACAAAAGTGGACCATTGTGAGTTATGATATGGATGTGCATTAAGGGCAAGATATTCTTAAGAGAGAGGATTTTCCCTTGCAAATATTCCCTGTTGTTTGACAAGGTAGAACATAGGCTAAGGACTAACCAGTTATAGACCAATTCATTCTTTCAAAAAAATCAGCATTTTTCAAAGCACAATTCTTTACAAACCTTACACCATCAAAACAGGTTGAAATTTCAGACACCATATTTTAGTATTTAGAGGGAAATTAGATCCCATATCTAAGCCCATATTTAAGGTGCTGCTTCAAATAAAAACTTTTTGTGAAAGTAATCATAGTATTTGCATTGGATGACTCCATGCTGAAACACTGTTAAGTACTAAAAATGCATGTTTCTGGCTTGTATGAGACATTGTGCTCACACAAGTTACATCAAGACCAACATGGCAGTTTTGTATTTCAGGTGTATCTTGGTCACTATGCCCCAAGGTTTTTTTTTGCCTTTCTCCCATCCATTTCAAAACAACTTAGGTGCTCTCGTCTCAGTTCCACACATTTACCTGACCACCCTCTCTGGCCCAACATAATAATGGACCAATGTATGATATCATCACACCATGGATGGGCACCAAATTCACAGTAAAAAGATACTAAAGAAGAAAGTTCAATGTTTGATTGTAGGTCCACCATATTTGTTTTCAGTTTCTGACTTCCAGATGGTTTCTTACAATCCTGCTCGCTCCCAGACCTGGCCTTGAATTATGATCTCAATTATGAATTATGATCTCAATAGGACTATCTGTCTAACATTTAAAAAGAGACAATAATTCAATTATGCCTTGTTGAAAGAAGCTGATACACATATGGGACTAATTGGGGTAATAGGGCCACCTTAATTCTACCCCTTCATTGTAAATTCTTTCCTCAGACTAAAAGCATACACAGAATATTTAGTATACCACTAAGAGCAATGTGGAGATTTCTGTGTTTGAGTGTATGCTTATATGTGTGCATCTGTATGTGTTTTTTTTTCCTTTTAATAGAGCTGTTATAATTTATATATGTTATTTATAGTTACTTGGGATTAATTTTTACTTTATTTAATGTAGTTCCTTGTGAAATACTAAACTTATTACCTGCATTTCCTAGGGAAAAGATGTTAATTAGGTTGTCTTAGAAATAAGATTGTGGTCTCACACTTCCACGTATACAAACTCACCCTAAGGCTGAGATTAAGTTGTAAAGGATTATTTAATTAAAAACTACAGAGTATACAGTATTACAGTTGACATGTAAGGTGTTTGGTGCCTAACAGACTTTTGTCTGTTTTTAAAAGATATACTAGCTGTATTACAGAGGATAGGGCGGATATTTTCGGTAAGCGGAAAAGCGTTTGCTGAAAATTCCCCCCTACGCCTCGTCTGGCATTAGCCTTAGACCTGTTTACTGAGGATATGTAGTTGTGGCTTCAAATAAATAATATGGTGCAGTTAATGGCTTATTTATTCAAATAAATAATATGGTGCAGTTAATGGCTTTATTGTACCCTCTTAATCTGAAAAACCACATACATTTTGCTTAGGACAACTGCCATGAACTTGAAAGCTTTTAGAAAGATTTAAATTCAAAGTTATCGATTTTTTGTGCTTAATAAATATAAGACATTAATATAAGACAATAATATTATCACTTTATTCAGTTTAGCCTTAGGGGGACATTTACTAATCCACGAACGTCCGAAAAGCATCCAAATGCGTTTTGTTCATTATGATCGGTATTTTTGCATTTTTTTCGTCGCCGGCATGACTTTTTCGCGAATTGTCGCGACTTTTTTGTCGTGCCGAGTATGAAGGTTTCGGATTCATTCAAGCGTCAGTATCGTGACTTTCCTTGGGCCAGGTTGGAGCTGCAGAGTGCCATTGAGTCCTATGGGAGGCTTCCAAAATCATGCAAAGTCGCAAAGGTTTGCCCGGCGTTTACAAGGAGCGCTCTGAGAGAGCAGTGATTGCTAAGTAAGGACTGCCTGCAGCCACTACCATAGGGTGGAGTTGGGATAATGGATATTTTCAGAACAAGATGAAGTAACAAGTCCAAGAAGGCCAAATCTGAGCTTCTGCCATGCAATAAAATTGCAGATTTCATTGAAGATTGTAGGCTTATATGTATCCATGCATGAGAGGACTCACCTCTCTAGAACATACAATATTTGTATCATAAGCAGTAAAAGGTAGTATTAAAACTGGGAAACCCCAATGAATTTGAGTAGTCAGTCTCTGTTCTATGCTATAGAGTGTTAGAGGTAAATGGCTGCGCTCAGTTCTGGCACACAACTGAATCATTAAGTCCAGAAAATATTGCATTCAGATTAACACAAATCAAGGTATCTAGAGGCTTTATGACTTGAAAAAGAATTTACTGTATTTCGTTAAATCACCTCCAGAAAGCTAAGCTTTTTAAAATTTGTATTATGTAAAGGTGGCCATACACAGGTTGTTCAAATCCCAACTGATATTCATGCACTATGGAAACTTTTTGGTTTGAGGTCAAATTCTTACCTGCCAATGCGCCGTGAATTAGCTGACACATGTTCATGGCTCCTATTTACTTCCTGCTATTTTGATCATTTTTGATACTTTTGACTAATAATTGTACAATACAAAGGTAGCCTTACTGTGTTTTGCCCCTGCTAGTCTCTCTATTCATTTGGCCCATGGACTTATCTGTCAGAGAACATAATAGATCAGCCCATGTATAGCCGCCATTAGACCGCTAAACACAGTAACCAAAATGGGTCTTAGTTTTTACAGAGAATACTAGAAGAACAAAGCAGATACATTTAGTCAAGTACAAACAATATATTACAATTTAAAACACTAAATAAAATCATTTTCTTTCTTTCTAATAAAGAAAAAGCTATATAGTAGCATTATATGTTAATTGCACTCATCACTATTTATTCTCTAACAGGTAGGGCACCATACCAAGTGAAAATATTGCCCATGTACACCCAGACATGGAACTCTAATCTCAAAACTCTAAATCTAGTGTAAATTTTAAATATTTACTTGAGAGCCCAAACAAGTATGTCTAACTGCCATCCATCAGGCGAAGAAAGTTCTTTCTTGTATGTTGGGTTTAGGAAAGAAGACATTTGACAAGGTAAATTGGCATTTCCTCTATGAAAGCCACTCAGGTTTCTTTGCAGCTTGATTAATTAGTATGTCAGTATGATTAAACAGCTTTAGTGTAGTTAATTAATATCATCCCAACACCCTTTGCAGTAACCATTGAGATTTGGCTGCCCACTGTCCAACCACCCATGATTTACACATCTGATGCCAGGCACAGTATAATCATGATAGAAATTTGCCCTTCATCAAAAGTACATCTACAGTTAGCATTTCAAAGGAAAAACATATGCCTCACTCAACTGTATCCAATAGCACCACATACATCTTTAAATAAGGAAATATAATATAGTTGCAGTAAAAGGTCCAAATCATAATAAAGAAAATTATCATTTTTATCTTCATTCCCCAGACATGTTACCCTACATTCACAAACAGTGAGCCCTACCTCCAGCAAAGAAGAATGCACACTGTACATGGGAGTAAACAGGGGTTGGATTGTTCTGCACATCTTATTTTATAGGTACATGGACTACACTGGTTTGTATGTACTGGGTTTAGCAACTTCAGGGGGTGGGTGGATTACCAAAGTGAAGTACATTTTACTCTGGAGTTGTAAGCCATAGCAACCAATCAGCAATTAGCTTTGACTAGTTGACAGTAAAAAGACTAATGAAATCAAACTTATTACTGATTTACATGAATTACATCTCCAGTTTTGGAAATTCCACCCGACAGAGACTATAAAGTATCCTGCTCCATAGTCAATTTACAATCCAAGTATTACAGTCAGTAGAACTGACAACTAATAAATTGTATACAGTATGCCCAGTCAGTAGTGTCTCTCTTTTCCAAAGTCCCAAATCCAAGGATTTGGTTTTGCAGTACTGTGTTACCAAAAATAACCCTGAAATCCTATTTATAACATGCATAAAAGGTTGCCAGCCCCGTGATCATGCCACCAGTCTGCATATTAATGCACATTTATTCATGCAGATTATTTTTTCCCAAGCATGTTTACAAATGCCTGCGGCAAACAGAAGTAGCTCCCTGTTTTCTTTGAAGCTCCTCTCATTGCCAAGCATGAGATATTCCAAGAGCACAGGGTCCATAGGATAAAAACAGAAAATACACAGTTACACTCATCCTTTTATTTATTTTTTTTCTGTTTCGTTGCAATTCAGAAGCTATTTTCCACCAACGATAATCCTTCCATGCTGACATAACACATATATGATTGCATTTACAAAATCTGACAAAAAAGAGGAAAAAAATGGCCATTCTTTTCAGTTCATTTCCTTCAAATCAGCTGTCAAGGCAATGCGTTTGTGAGTGACAGTTTCAGCCAGGGAGTGAATGCATTGCCCAACTCAAGTCTTGCAGATTGTGATGCAAAGAAATACAACTAATTGCTTATCGTTTATGCAAAGCAAGAATGGTGTGATTATGTGTTCTGATTACAGTTTCAAACTGCTCCCTATGGGGATTTTCTTTTCGGTACGGTCTTGTCAAGTGAAAAATAATGCAAGATGTATCCCTTTGAAGATATAGATCTAAAAGCAAACAGCTGTAGATTTTTTTAGGATTCTTTTTATAGCTGCTTGGCATTGACAGATGCCACTATTATCGCTAGCTTAAATGCTTAGATCAAGCTAGTTTGTTTGAGCTGGTGACTTGATTACAAAACCAGAAATGAGATGACACACTGGAGGCTGTGTAACATGTACTGTATAAATACACTTTATGGCTAGGGTTGCCATCTGGCCGGGATTTCACTGGTATAGCTGGTAAAATATCAGCCAGGAACAGGGCCAGTATTACAAATTTACCAGCAACGGAGTCGCCAGTAAATTTGTCATACCTTGCAGCTCGCCTCTGATCCGCCCACAGCCCCTTTTTATCCCCTCTCCCAGCTCCCTTTCTAGTCTGCCCTTAAACTATTTCCCTGAGATTGTGCCCCACTGACTTCATGCCCCGCCTCATTAATATAACTGCTCCTCCCATGACATCATGGACCTGCCCCCATTGACCCACCCCCTACCCTGACCCATAAGAAGAAACCTGAAAGGGGCAACCCTATTTATGGCCAAAAGTATCTGGACACTCTCATAAATGTCAGTTGAAACACTGACTGCTGAGTTCCAGCAATGTCAGTACAAGAACTATTCACGGGAGCCAGGGCTTTTCCTAAGTGGTGAGAGGCAAACTTCAATATGTTCGATGCCACATTTTGGCTGGAGTGGTGTAAAGGTTGCTGCTATTGTACTCTCTAGCAGTAGCAGAGTCCTCAAGAATGATAAATTTGCCTTTCAGGATATGTATATATATATATATATAGATATATATATATATGTATGCCTTTAAGTATTGGTGTAGCCTTGTACTTTATAGTTACAAGCACCCAAGGGTCATTTTTGTCATCCATATAATGCTAGTGTTAACCAACATTTAATTTACTACAACAGTTTTATTCCAATAAGTTAAAGCAGCTGCTTTGAGCTTTTCATATCTCATACGCCTTTATTCTCTTAATATAAAACATTAGTCCTAGTGGCCTTTGTGTCATGCCTTATGTTATGCTGCCACATCCTGACCAAAGCTGATATGGAATCATTCCCTTCTGAAGGTGCTTTCTGCATTTTGTTTGCTACCAGCAAAGGTCGAAATTAACTGCAGCTAAATACTGGATAAATAGCTCAATACTAAACTGACCCTTAATATTAGTACAATAATTCATCTACTGTATGCTGGGTAAGCACATATCAGCACATGTGAATAACAAGAATAAAAGGGTATCTTGACAAACTGACACATAAACCTAAAGGCTGATTTTTCCCAAACATAAGTGCAATAATTAACAGAATAATGAATGTATATTTAGTAACAACATAGACTACAGGATATTCTAATGAGTTATAAGCAGATGAGACACAATTTCACGGCTCCACACGGATCTTTCTTAGAAAAGCCCTTTTGTGCCCTACTTGGGCAAATGATTGACATTTATAGCATATTTTATGAGACTTGCTCACCTGCTCATCCTGCATTCCAGTCATCTTTAAGGATAGGAAAAAGCAAAGAAAAACTGATATTCATACTGAAAGCTGATTAATCCATAATGTTAGAGTTTGTTGCTACTTAGTATGGGGAACATTTTCCCTTGTTTCCATAGACTGTGAAGTTTATTGGACGTGTTTATGAAGAAAGCATACTGATCCTCTGCATCGTTTACTTGCTGTTCTCCAGGCCTTGGGGCGAGTCACAGTCTCCCTGTGCATCATGTTTGAAATCCCTTAGAGCGAAAGTGAGAAGGCACAAATTGGCCTACTCTTCAGTATACAGTACAGGGGACCAGGTGACAGGGGCCTATTGTCAGTTTGAAAATAATAATGACTATTTCTGTTACCACAGCTTATTACAAATTTTTCTGTCTAATATTTTGAAACATATTTTGCCTTTCATCCATATCATGGACAGCATTACTAGCAGCCCAACAGGACTGCCTTCTTTGTAAACATATTCAGAAATATCCACTTAATGGAAAAATATGCCACGTGGTCTGGTATTGCTATGTATAATTATATTGCTATGAAAGGCCACACAGAAAACCACCATGTTATGTGAGGCATTGCCATGGAAGCCCCTTGCCTTTTTTTAGTTGGTTGTTCTGCTGATATTTCTGGGTTTTTAATTGTCCATTATCTGCAATGGTAAATATTGTATATACAGGAACTGTACAACAGGAAATACGCAGACAATATACACTGCTTGATATACCTATAATGAGCACTGGACCATAAAGTCCTCTGTTCAGTATTGTCTTTGCGCTGACCTTGTACACCTTTCTTTTCCATTTTAAAGCAGTGCTTTTTCAAGTGTAACAAGTATTTAGTGAGAAAATATTTCCTTGTTGTTAAGCTTCCCTATAAGCATCTGAAGGCACATCTGTCAAATTCAGTATAAAGAATATGTGGAGTTCTATTATTTGTCATATACCACAAAGCCATAAGAGGAGAAGAATACGCCTAAAGTAAAAAGTTATCTGTAAAACCAAATCATTTCTGCAGAAAAGAAATTTATCCTGAGATAAATGCCATTTTTTTCTGTTTTCGTCTATAAAAGGCTTTATTCTTACCTTCAAGTTTAGAAATATCAGCACAGGCATATCATCATATTCTTCATAGTTTACATATGCTTACATTGCACAGTGGATATCACAGAATGAATATGTCAGATCTGCTTTATCCAGAAAGTATACTTGAATCTGTGACCAATATGGCCGAGCTGTACCATGCAGTCATTCAGTATAGTAACCACTCTTTCTTTCCTTGTTTAGATGAGGACGCTACCCATTGCAGTCCATCTTTCTGTTACATTCCTAGCCCACCTGCTTATAGTTGTGCTTACTATAAGAGAGTTAACAGTTAAACATGAGAGAGTTTACAGCATCTCTTTCTACCCCATAGGCGCTAGGGTGTACAACCAAAAAGGGGACAGAGAGAGAGACTCAAAAGTAAGTTTATGAACTGAGAGCTAAAGTAAGATAGGACCAAGATGTTCATGAAAATGTCATTATTTTACAAATAAATAGAGCTAGTCCTGTGAATTAAAATAAGGGGTCTGTCATTTATGGGGGATACCAGTCAAAGCTATAGCAGATAAGATCTATTGATCTGTCCTGTTTGGCCCTAGGCAAATGCCCTTTTGCCCATTTATTAAAACAGAATAATCACATTTTCCCCAGTATCCCGAGAGATGCAATCAGCATGTTGAAGTAAACAGTAAATAAACAGCGGAGCAGTATAAAAGTGTTCTATTTTTATTTAACAATTTCCATTCCATAGCTTTCAGTACCTGAGGGGAAAGCTGTCAGCATAGGAAATGGAATTTGAAACTGAGATAAGCAATTAATAAACATTTAGAATTAACATTTCAGTCATCAAAAGGTGAAGCTTAAATTCTTGCCAATGGAATAAATGAATATTTTATTTTGTGTGAAGTCAGCAAAGACCACAGAAAATAAACAACCATGAACAGCTAATCTTCTGAACCTGAATAGTTGATAATTAAGGGAAAAGATGTGCATTTTGAGAAGCCACACATGGGAGTAGTGCCAGGACAGAAACATCGTTGGACTCCTTTACTAAGCAGGATTATCACATTTCTGTATTATATTCATGTTATTTTACTGTGTCCTTGTTAATGCCTTTATGGCAGTCATCGGTGAACCTTAGCAGGATCCCTTTTACCATCATAATAAAAGGGAAACCTTGTGCTTCTTATGGTGCTAATATGTTTTGTGGTCATGACTAGAATGGTACAATTAGTCTTTGACTTATTCACCAGCACACCCAAACTCTCCAATAGATAAAGCTCGGTATTTGTTCCTGAGGATTGTCAGTCTCCCAATATTCAGACTCAGTATAAAAAAATCAGCACAGCAGAGCAATTGCGGAGAACCCCTAAGTGGTTGATATAGTGAAAACACAACATTTTGTGGGGCACACCCCTTCATCAGGGATTTGATCAACACTAGTTGGCTCTGTGTTGGCTCTGTGTGCTTGACTTTTGATCTGATCCAACTGAATTCAGTCACTTGTTGCCATGTACTGGCCGATGTACTTCTGTATTCCTCTAAATGGCTGCCATACATGCATTATGACGCATTTTGTCTGTGTTTTTCGGTGGCTCAAAAGCACCCATTGCTGCATACAACAGGACCCACTGACTTCAGTCAAAGCACAGTCAAAGTCAAGACAAAGCCTATGCTTCTTTGAGCCCAAATGTGTTCTCAATGGGGACCTTCGGAGGCAGTCACTTGTACTTTTCTGAGGGCTAAATATGACAGCAGTGAGTGACATTGCTGGAATACTAAAAATCCTGCAGTCTGATGACATTTTACTCAGTGTGAGAGCTCCTTAAGCAACAAAAGGTGAATCAACTGCCCTTCTTCTCCAACCTCCAATGAGAGCAGATATTTTCAAACTGTAGTCAAATGCAGTGCTTATTACAACTCTCTTGTGAATAACAAATAATTATATAATAATACCTTGGCCGTTTCCATACATAAAGGTGTAGCTGATCTTTTATTACACAAAAGTAATGCTCCTTAAGTGTGTAAAATGTGGTTGTGCTCCCTACTTTGATCAAGTAAAAGAACTATGTGAAAAGGAGACTAAAACCATCCAACTTGAAAAAAGATATACAATTCTATTCCTTGAGGAATACTGTATAAGGAGTTTGATCAAAGATCAGTTCTAGATTTTAGCAGTTTGTAGTTCTCTCAAAGCAGTTTCCCCTAACATTCAGTTGGTGCAAACTTAATATCTGGTGTATTCTAATTGAGCTCATACAATTATCAGCGATTCTCTGTTTGCCTCATCTTGCAGCTATTTCTATTTATTTTCCTCAAAGCTTCAAATGTGTATTCCCTACCAACCACAGTAAGTGCTTATTCATTAAAAAAAATGCCCATTGGTTCCATTTCCACTGCTCAGGTTCCCACAGACCCCTTTGTTGACATGCTTTGTGCAAGAGTCCTAGACACAATTCTAAAGAAGCAATTCTAGCAAGCAAGCTATTAAAATGTACATATTTACCTACATTTTTGCCCAAACCGATGTTAGACCTTTGCCAGTATTGGTAACACAAAAACTATACTGTGCTAGAAAGCCTAGAGGCCTTAGACTAGAAAGACTAGAGGCCTAAGTTGCATAGTTACATAGTCAAGTTGAAAAAGACCAACACCCATCAAGTTCAACCCCTTCAAATAACCCCAGTGCACAAATATATACATACTTATCTATATACTTACATATATAAACTATATATACCAATACCTATTCTAACTAACTGGAGATCTCAAGATTATTACACTGATTCCACTGATTTAATTTTAAATACTCTTACTAGATTTTTTTTTTAGACTTTCCTTGGATAAGGATCATTTCCCTATGTAAACTAGTACTGTTGGGAGTAAGGGCAGACCTGGACAGGCAACCTGTGGATTTTGGGCTGCTGTAAGATGCCATAGACAGTCACTATTTATTAGGCTGGTGGAAGGCTGTCTGGGCCTCTGTAAACTTAACATGTCAGGTCCTTTTTTAAATTCTAGTCCAGGCCTGAGTCAGGGCTTAACATTTCAGACTGTCTAACATCATTAAATTACTCATATGCAATATGTTTGTCAAGATGGTTATCAGGTTCTAGGTTCTTTACGAAAAACACTAACCCCCATAAGCAGTAACAAATAGCATCCAATAAGATGGTTGCTTTTAAACAGTCAACCAGTAAATGCTTCTTGCTGGTTGGTTGCTATGGGTTACACTGCTCATGGGCAAACTAAGGGGCATATTTATTATGCTGTGTAAAATGGAATTCGCCAAAAAAACTGTGTAAAAAATCTGTGTAAAATAAATGATGAATTTTGCCACCCCAGTGGCAGGTTTTATGGTTTTTAAGTTCTGGTGGAAGAAAAAGTGCATTCAAAATTATGCTGTTTTTGTTGCTGCTTTTTACACAGCATAATAAAAATATGTCATTAATGTCATTTATTACATAAGCCCTTATATAGAAATGATCATGTTTTCTGATACCTGCAGTTGAATCACAAATCATTTCCAATAATACAATCAGGAATATGTGCTAGGGTAGGATGCTATATAAGATGCTCCACTAATATTAAACAATCTCTGCAAAACTAGGACAGTAATTTGTGTGTAATTGATTTAGACACAATTTTTACACGAGTTTTGTAGCCTTTGAAGGATAAAGGTAGCTTACTGCATACCATGTACAAATTGTCTGCAAGCAGCAAGTTCATGCAGGAAGGTGTAAGAGTTTGACATGCGGAATGCAGACATAATATAGATGAGAATTCTTGATCAGGAATGCAGAAGCAATGCTTCCTTTTAATTAAAAAAGATTTTTTTATCGAGACTCACAAGTCTGCCTAAAAAGAAAAGACACACTACTCCCAGATGAAAGCACACAAGCACGCAGGAAAGGTTAGCATTTAAACTTTACTTAGGGAAATGCAGATTATGAAATTTCACAGCTTTGTGTCATGGGGCTTATAAACCAGAAAGAAGCCCTGAAGCTGCCAGGGAGCTGCACCGCTCATATAATTCACCAAATAATCCCTTGCCTTATCTTCAGATGTTAACTCAGCCATGGAAGTAACAAATAAAGTAGAAAATAGAGGATTATTTTCAGGTTAGAATGTTTTTTCCTATAAAGCTATTTAGGAACACAATGAAGTCTTTACAAAACTTAATTCACTACCCAAGGAAGATTGTGGCAGGAATTCTAAAGAGTTTCTGTAATTTTAAGAGAATTGAGGGTCTGTGCATCCAAGATCCATTAAGAGAATAAATACTGTATACATTGGTGCAGTCTAAGGCAAACATTTCAGTCAGTTCAGCATGCTAACTAACATATTTTGATTTTGCACAAGAATGGATGTGCACCAAGCTGCTAAATGTAATCTAAATTTTTAATAGACTTCCAAAGTGTTTCCCTAAGCACAGATTGTGAAGCGCTACTGCAGTGAATGCTTTTATTGTTGCATGCATATTATATGAAGATTTAATCACAGCGACTGATTATCCGGATTACTCACACAATTTGTTTGTGATTTATTACAATTTATTGTCTTTTTTCTGCAAAACAACTTCAAAAGTTTTGGAGCTACACAGAAGTCGCCAGTGCTTGGGTTATGAGAAACACAGGAAGGGGAAAAAGAGAATAAAATCTATCATTTTCTACTGTGTACTTTTTATATAGCCCTGTCTGTTTACCTGGAGTCCTTAAATGTTATTGTACTTCCCAGCATTTTCCAACCTATTGTTAAAGGGGTGCTTCACCTTTAAATTAACTTTTAATATGTTATAGAATGGTCTTCATTATTATTTTTTTTTTTTTTTTTATAGTTTTTTAATTATTTGTCTTCTTCTTTTGACTCTTTCCAGATTTCAAATCCCCATCAGCCAAAAAACTATTGCTCTGTGAATCTATCGTTTTATTGTTACTGTACTTTTTATTACTTATCTTTCTATTCAGCCCCCTACTATTCATATATTTGTCAATCTCTCCAACCACTCCCTGGTAACTAAGGTAATTTTGACCCTAGCAACCAGATAACTGCTGAAATTCCAAACTGGAGAGCTGTGAAACAAAAAGTAAAATAAATAAAATACTACAATTAATAAAAAATGAAGTCCAACTGCAAATTGTCTCAGAATATTGTTCTCTACATGATACTAAAAGTTAACTCAAAGGGAGACAACTCCTTTAAGGGAAATAGCATGTTGGAAGTTGTACTTCAGCAACGTTTTAGGACCCATGATTAAGAAGCAAGGTGATAGAGACATTTATAAGGAGTAGATATTATTTGGTTGGTAAACTTTATAATTTTATATTGCTTTATTGCTTTTGCTGGTTTCAGTCACCTGATGGGACATGCAATTTTCCTTAGGGATGGGGCTGCCCTAGGAAGTTCATATAAGAAAGTGAATAGTTGGCCCAAGCCATTTCGGAGTATGTATGCAAAGAATATCCAGATTGTAATGTTTGTCCTCCCTATTTTTACTTTTTTGTATTGTTAAAATGTACTTTGCTACATATACTAGTAGTGCTATATTAATACAGTTCATAAACACACAAATAGGCTACATGTACTGTAGGTATACAACCCATCTATGGCATCTTGTGTATACATAAAGCCCTGGGCACTGACACACTAAGCATACAGTGTAATTACTGGCCCCTCAAGCACAGTACAGTAGTGGCAGTGTGTGTACCCTGGGGTAGCAGTATGAATGCAGTGCTCAATTTGTGTTTTATGTCCCAGAACACAAAGTAACATTATTGGGCAATCATTGTTGGGGGCGGGCTAGACTGCTTTATGTGCTTATTCCTGCTGGTGCGGGGCCCTATTAGACCCAATAGATCCAATTGGCCAAGGCGGGCCTTAAAGCACATGTAACGCTTTTCTGACCCAATTAGGAATAAACCCAGGCTAGTAGTAAATAGAGAGCATGGGCTACATTTGCGACACTTAATACAAAGGGGTGAGCCTCCGCTATATGGGAGAATCAGATTGGAGCTAGGGTGTAGTTGAACTACAACTAGCTGAGGTGTGTTGTGCAGATAGTAAATGATGGACGCCAGAGGATTCTTGCTGATCAACTATAGTACAATATTTATTGAACAGAGGCACAATGTGGTAGTGCAGCAGGGTTATACTCACAGACACAGCAGTGGATGGTCACAGAGATAACAGCAGATGTGACCCTTAAGGCACAGTACAACCCACTTGAAGGATTATGCAGAATGTTAGCTGTAAGCCCAGGAATGGATGCCCTTTACTGGAACGGATCCCCTCCAGCCAACTATGGTTCAGGGTAAGGAACTGCCTGAATCCTGCGTCTTAACTGTGGCCCCTACAGCAAGGCATACAAAGCCTGGGTTAGACTAAACCCTTACAGTCTCCTTTGATGGGGCTAGTGCTGCCCTTACTAAATAAGCTATCTATGCTCACCACTCCTAGAGGGTGCTATTACATATATCTGACTGTGCTGGCTTTATCTCATTCACGGGGCCCTGTCCCCGACTTATAATTGGCAGGTTCTCCTTACTGGGGCCGAATGCCTCAGGCTCGATGACATGCAGCCTTAGGACAACAGCAGCCAAAGAGGAAGCCACTTCCTTGTGCAAGACACTATATAGTCTGCCAAGGGGAGTGGTCAACCTGGGCTAAACCTATAGGGGGTAGCCTAATAACTGTAATCTGAGTGTAGAGGGCTCTGCCCTATTACAGCACAGATAAGGAAAAGATAGGGGATAACACCATAGGGAGCTTAACCCTATGGGTCCCTACACACATATGCAGATATTGGCAGTGGGTATAGATCCCCAACCACATTCATTCACTTCTGCAGTGTTGATCTCTTAGGAGGTGGGGTCAGGGCATGCGCAGTGGGGCAAAACGCTGTCCTTTCTGAGTAGTAAACCGCTGCCTATATCTCTGCATTTATGGCAAAGGAGAAGGTCAGTGACAGGGTGAGTGTACACTTGATTATTTATTAAGAGAAAACAAACAATTTCTGCTTAATAAAAGTATCTGAGAATGTGCTTGCAAAATGTGAACATCCCCTTTAACTATCTCCTGGCAGCATGCATCTTATTAAGTATATACATTTATAAATGTCATTAAAATAACATCATTTTTTTAGACTCTCAGACTACCTGTCTTATTACGTATCTACATTTATAATGTCTTTAAAATAGCATCATTTTTCAGGTTCTCGGACTACCTGGCCTGCCCTGCAAAATGTACAAACTTTGCCCTAATCTCTGAGTAACAGGGATTGTAAGTGACCTTTGCAAGTACTGATGCAAGAACCAAACCCAGCAGAGTAACCATAATGAAAAAAACCCTATATGCACCATTCCAGGAACCAGCTAGAGAAGTGTGTATTAAATGCTCTTCACCAGGAGGGGGCAGCAGTGAACTATAGATGGAAGGAAATAGCTCAGTTTATCAGATAAAAGGGATGTGATCACAGAGAAACTATTTAAAGAATTCCTAGACAAAAAAGGTAAAAATCTAGATCGAATACACAAACAGAAACAGACTGGTTAGACTGTGATATTCTTGACAGAATTTTAGTTATACTCATGTAAATATTTTCCCCTAAGAATTCATTTTCACTCTACAGAGCAGGGACCTCCTTCCTCTTGTCTCTTTTATACTTATCTCTGTGAAATCTTTAATGTAACTGTACTTTGTAGTTATTTGTATTTATTATTCTAATGCTATACAGAGCTGCACACATATGTAGCACTATATAAATATATACATACATATATGTACATTTTTACCTATTTATTTTTGCAGTTTAGTCCATGCTATCATAGAATAATGGAAAATACTACCATTTAGTTTCATTGTTTATTAGTTTCTTTCTGGTCCAGCAACTGCAAGTTGGCATGAAAAGCTGCATGCTGCATAAGAAATGAGTGTGAGTGACATTTGACCCCCGTTTATCACCACCTACGCGATTAAACCTTTGTAATTGAAATAACCTGTTATCTACTTTTAAGTCCTAAAGCCCTACAGGCATGGCTTCTTCCACTACTGACAAGGAGCTTATTTATAGAAATGCTATTAGCTTCTGGGCAAATGATAAGGAGGCTATACACATTACAATAACGACCAATGGTTGCAGGAATGATTGTTTGTACACTCCACTAATGAAGAGCTGAATCCTGAGATATGCAGGTAGAAACAATAGAATTAAACCCCTATCTGATGATTATGCGCTTACCCACTGCTCATGTTTGGGCGCCTTCAGAGGTGCCCGATCAAAATTTTCTGCCCTGTCCTGTCGACAAGATGACCGATATCCAAAGATTTTGCCAATATCAGTCGGCTCATTTACCCACCATACGCACACAGAATATCGTAAGAAACCTTGTTTCGTACAATATTATTAGCGTATGTATGAGCACCTATAGGGGTGGTGGAGAGGCCAATTCAGTGCAAAGGTAAAATTCGAGGGCATTTCTCGTATGTCTTGTTTCTTCACGATCTGGCATGCATTATTCACCTTGGGATAACAGCAAAGATACCTTTAAATGTATCTCTTGGTCAGTGACTGAAGGACTACCAAGCAACATGTCCATATAAGGCTGAGAATAAGTCTGAAAAGCCTTTTAGCTAAATACATAAATACTGAAAATACTGTTGGATAGAGAAACCTATTAGAATAAAGTTTTACAGTACCTAAACCTAAACTTGAATCTCTAAATGTATCAGCCAAAATAGTTAAACTATGTTACAAACAACACAAAGGTATTTACAGGACAAAGTAATGCAGCAATAAAATGTCCATAAACCAACTGCACAAACATGTACAGTGAAATACTTTAACTGCCCATAGAAACCATAGTGATTTTCTCCTCTAGCTGAAATGTAATTGGAACGTGTTAGATTGCTCTAGCATGCGTCTGTAACTATATATGATCATGGAATATGAAACAGGTTGTCGGGCACATTCAGTAATCTGAGAATTAAATCACTCTGAAACGTCTGCTTGGAATTCTTTATATTCCAAAAATGCAACACAGTCTGGCTTTGCTTGGATGTGGTCGCGACTGGTGTATACAGAGTGATTGCCCTACGCGCTGAGCCAACACATGTGCTTTGATAATGTAACTCGATCAAGCTTTGTAAGGGAAATCACTGCAGGCTGTGATGGAAGAAGGAAATTCAGATTCTCAGATCTGTGTTGTTTTGATTTTTTTATGAAAAGATAAGAGATTTGTTGTTTTATAATAACTATTATTTATAGACATAAGGAACATTAAAATGTGAAATAGGTCAAATGAACAACATGGCCAAGTGTATAACCTTAAAGGAGACATTTTATATAAAGTTCATATTCAGTTATAATATTCATCCTCCCTCAAAATGTGAAATGATGCAGAAAGAAAGATGTTTTGAAAGCATTTTACCTCCTAAAACTGCCATTATATGAGAGCTGCAGAGACAATCACTCAAGTCTGAAGCCAGAGCAAAATGAGACATGGGAGTGTCCTTCAGTCTCCCACAGGAAGTGGTCACAGCACTGACTGACAGGCTGACACAGCAGCAGCAGGGAAAACCCCTCCCTCCTTCTGTGTCTCTCTGCTTGTGCTGCTGCTGCGGGGGGGGGGGGGGAGAGGAGCAAGTAGAGCAGGAACAGACGGCCTGTGACATCACTAAGCCCCGCCCACCCTATGAATATTCACTTCACTTTAAGTAGGTGAGGTGGTGTCATTGAAGTCTATGAGGGCCAGGCTCTGAGCCATATACTAAACCAGTCTAAACCAGAAGCGGCATAAGGTCTGGGTAGAGCACAGTTTTCAAGCAGTTATGGATATATTTGAACCCAAAGGTATTAAAATAAAAGCACTTACTTCTATTTTACAGTTTTTTACATGGTTTAGTGCATTGTAAAAATTTATGTTATATATCCCCTTTAATGGGGTACTAAGTAAATTCTAGGACGTGGTTTGTACTTTCTCTGTATTAATAAAACAGTACCTTGTACTCGATCCCAACTAAGATTCAATGAATCCTTATTGGAGGCAAAACAATCCTATTGAGTTTATTTACTGTTTAAATTATTTTTAGCAGACTTGCAGAAAGATCCCTACTCCAGAAAACCCCAGGTCCCAAGCATTTTGGATAACAGATCCTATAAATTTACCAAGTTGCTATGATGCTGTAGTGTGCAATGCACTGCATTTGAGAATATACAGGGTGGCTGTCACATTACCCCCACTAAAGCCATGTGACACATTGTGAACTTCTTTCTATCAAACTGTCAGTTAGGGATGCACAATAGCTGTTCTCCCTCTGACTGGGGTATGTGATGGGCAGTGGTGGAAAAATAAAAGAAGAACAAAATGTGAAAGGGAAACCATGCCTGAGATCAGTGAAGTATTTAGGTATGGTACCACCCTAGGTACCATAGTCATATTACTTCCTGTGTGTGATGTCACTTCCACTACAAGTGATGTCATGCTTGGGGGAAAATTGCGCTGGACTCCTTACCCCCCAGCTCTGCCGCTGGTAGGTCTGCCAGCGGTGGGGAGGGTTTTTTTTAATTTTTTTCATTCTTTAAACTTTATTGATTATATAGGCACCCAAGGGCCGTCCCCCTATGGCTGCTGCTCTAGGCACAGGCCCTCAGCTGCCTATATATATCTGTAAAAGTAAAATAAAAAGTTTTTTTCTTTCATATCTTGTTTAGTAAGCAATAGAATTTAGAAAAACCAATAGATCAGTTCAGTTCAGGAAAACTAGCTTTATATTTATTAGCAGTGTCATATGGAACCTTTCCTTCACCCTTAAAGGAGAAGAAAAGGTGGAATCTTGGGGGGGGGGGGTGCCAAAATGTTAGCCGCCCGCCAGTCATTGTAATCACTTACCTGGTACCCCAGGCTGGTGCTCCTATTAGCAGAAAACTGCACTGGCCTGGGGTTTATGGGTCCAACTGATCCTTTTCAGTATTTTTTTCTTTGCTCCGGCTGTGTGTGTTCAGTAGGCATGGGCCCCGGGATTTCAGCGACAGGAGAAGGAAGGAAGAGGATACCTTGCCTTCATGTTTCCCAGACTGGTGTGATTTCTGCAGACAGGAGCGCCAGGGCCTGGGGTTTCAGGTAAGCAATCTTACATAACCTAACATTTTGGCACCCCCAGTGATTGTAACTTTCCTTCTATGTTAAGCGTAGGCTGGCCAGCCACAATTTTACAGATTTGTACATGTAGGGGCCGATTCATTAAAACAAGAGTTTGAATCCCGAATGGGAAGAATTCGGATTGGATACGATAATTTCTGAAGATCGCAAATATCACAAAAATGCTTACGAAAAAATCAGATTAGTCACAATAATATCATATTGGCGATTCAAAAGTCATGAAATTTTCGTACCGGACGAGTGTAAACAGCAGCAGAATCTTTCTGAATTTGTCACGCAAGCGTATGAAAAAGTCACGCAAGTGTGAAAAAATCGGCGAAAATATGCTCGGAGTGTTCGAGTCTTAAAAAATCTCCCCCATAATGTATTTAACTGCAAATAGAGAACTTAGCATTTTAATGTTTTTTTTTGCCCCCAATATTTACTGGTCAACTGCTGGTTGGTTGCTATGGGCTACTAGATCTGGGAAAATGTTTTTTTTTAGTACAATGGCCTGATAGAGAAATAAATGTCATGGCGAGCAAAGAAGAAGCTCACCCTATAATGCAAGGTACTTACAAACATAGAGACTTAAAAATAGAACTAATATTCTAAACCTGGATTACAATTCAGATCACTGAGGTAAAGAGGAATTGTTTAATTTATCATTTTATTTAGTTCTGTGCAGTTCATGGGTGCCTGCTGTAATATTAAAACTGGCACTACAGGTGACCATGTGTTACATTCATATGACCTACACTGACTGCCCAGCTAATGGTGCTTCTGGGGGACCTCCAGCCAAAGCAACGAGTTCTCACTACCCAGATTTTAATTCAGTTACTTAGCCAGCACCCAATAAGTGTCAAATGAGATGTCAGGAAACTTACTCCTGAACCAGTAGAAATGTCTTCTAGAACTATTAGAGGGTGGTAAATTTTAAACATTCTGCAAATGTATGGACTATACTAAATGGTTAAAGCTAAAGTTGCCTCCACCAGGATATGATGTTGGTATGCATGCTCACTAACTTTTCCTTATAATCCAAAGAGCGAATGAAGTTGTGCTGGCAAGATGCATATGTATGCATATAATCGGTATAGGTGTAGGATCCATTATGCATTGTATTTGGGACTGGGGGGGTAATAATGTGGGGTATATAAAAACCATTAACATGTGTTTATGCTTAGTTTTCATCAAGTACAAAGTACAGTAATGTTATTAGACACAAATGAACAGTTGATTGCTTAAACAGGCAAAATGCTAGGCTGGATTTTGGAGCATTCTGGGTAATGAGTTTCCAGAAACATACTGTATACCTTAAGTGTCTATTCTATGGCTGGGCCATATAGAGTTGTCATGAGAAAATATCACAATAAACTGCTGAAGATCTCCAGTGGTTGCACAAGGCACCGGAAGGATCATAGGACAATTAAGGCTGATTTGTTTAAAATACATAGCATAGCCAGCTCAGAAGGGCTCAATGAGGTTTGAAGAGATGCTGAAAAAATAGTTTGTCTGGAAAGAACAAGTCCCAGAACAATACTGCCAGTCTACAGGGCAAAAATAACATTATAGTTTTAAGCTTTATCATAACAGTATCCCTGTGTATAGGGCTGCTCATTTTTATTACTTATTATGGATTAAGTATAATTAAATATAAGCATTTCTAAATCTCCAAGCACCTCAGCACACAATTACCATTTATTTTGAGCATTTTATTGAATAAGTTTTTAAATCGGTAGCTGATCATTTCCTTTTAAAGGATCCTTTATAATGCCTATTTAATAACAACCCTTCCCCTAGGATAAGACTTGGGCACTTTCCCAAGTATGGAGCTTATGGAGCTCTCCACCCAAAAACCTTTTTTCTTTGTATAATGAAAAGAAACAAAATGATAAACCTACCAAAAGCTTTAAAACAACTGAAAAATCTTTGAATAATGTATGCTGGACAGTTACTTAGAATTACATTTTATGTTACTATGTAAAAGAAAGTTTTTGGGTGGAGACCCCTTTAGGGTTTACCAAAAAAAAGTTGTACATTACAAACAATGCTTTAGCATTGCTACAGTACAATATTAAAGAGGCAGCCTATCAGAAGGTAGTTTAGTCACGGCAGCTCAGTGATGTTGGCACCTAGGGGGACTTGGCAAAACATTTTCTGAAAGTAATCTTGGAGCATTATTAATACCTTATGCACTTTAGGATGCAATTCAGTTTACTGCAGAAGCACCGCCCAGAATCGTGTTTTTATATAAAGGATGATATTAAAAAAAACCTTTAATAATGACCAGGTAAACAAGCAATTTTTTGTTCAAATGAAATTTATTGGTATGGAATACATTTTAAATTAAAAAGCATGCACAAACCTAATTTCATGATTTAAAGTGCATATGCTGAACACAATATGTGCATCTACTGGTTGTATACGTATTGCAAATGAGTGGTTTTGCCTTTATACAGAAACAAAGCTCTAATTAATTGCATTAACAATAATTGTATGCATGAATAGCAAGTACAGAACTGTCCTTTCAAAGGTTTGGCATCAGTCAGCTTGGAGTGCTAAACTCAAATGGAAACCCCAATTTGCCTGATAAGTGTCAGTCAATAACAGCTACTGATTCCCAATGGGGTTCTGAATATCCATTAACGCTGTCAGTGTTACTAAAAAGCCAGCAGCACTAAAGATTTCATATAAGATTCTCCCTCGTTCTCCATCATGCCCTGGATAGGACCACCAGGACTAACCAGTTAAATAACAAAAGTATTATATAATAAGAGTTCAGTAATCTATCTATGTAATGTCACCAGCATTGGCCTGTGTTTTAACCAGGTGGCAAACATGCAAACTAAACAGGAAGTCTTAAAGGGGACCTGTGACCCAAAAATAATTTTATTACACTATATAAATTATTTAAATTGTGTTTCCTTCAGTCTTGGAATTCACAATCACAGCAAGCGGGCAGGCACCATTTTGTGGGTACAGTTATCAAAGCAATATGTGCCAGAATGGGGGACTTGATGCACATACTCATGCACGGGCTACACAATTAGATGGTTAGGAGGGAGGGGAAATGAGGTCAGTGGCATCTAGGAAGTGCTGATTGGAAAGTAATTGCCTGCCCTGCCCCTATGCCTAGGCATAGAGGTGTGACATGCAAAATATGACTGACAGCTGAGATTTCATGTTTAATTTGAAAAGTATTTACATGCTTTTATGTTGATGGGTGACAGGTCCCCTATAAGATGTATGTGATTAGCTTTGTATGTAATTACACACCTACTGCATTTGTATAATTCAACTTATCATGTGAAAGCGAATGATCTGATCACTGTGATTTGAAAACTGATGTCTGCAATGTCACTCTCCAATAATATATACATACAAATATATAACAAAATCCACAACTTGTGCTGCATTCACCTTTGTCCTGTCAATATGGGGCTCATATATAAGAAACCCTGAGTACCACATTTTTTCCTCAGTTCTAACAGTTACCACAAGAACAATTTTCTCGAACATGAAGGTCCCCAATGAAATGTGTTCTCAAGTTAAATGAAATTCCCATGGATGTCTTTTTAATGGATTTATTAAGGTAATCCTTGAGGACGTCCACTGACTCTTTCATAAATAAAACAATGGTGTTTTCTATTTGATAGAATGGTTCCCGGCACATGTGAACTCCTGAGTTATTTAGAAAATTATGGTGAAAAATCTGATACAGTTGATAAAATAAATCTCAAAAAAGAGATTGAGATCTGCAGTGTTTTATCTGCCGAGAACAAGATTAGGGAGATGTCCTGAACTAAGACAAATTTGCCCTTATGTGACAGCAATAAAAGCACAGTGCAACTACAGCATTCAGGAGACCATACACATACAGATTTGCTTAAGCAGTTTTGGCCTATTTTAGCCTTCTGCCCAACCACTTCAGCTGCAGCCCCCTCTTCATTCCGCATATTTGGGCCTGAACCTACCCATGAATGCCATACTGCCATTCAGCTAGACAGAATCCAACTGTTTGTCTTGCAAACCACTAATTTATTACTTTAACAAGGGAATTATGAAGGCATGTATATAAAAAAAACTATTATAATCTAATACAACTATTGTAAGTGGCAATCTTATTGGTATGAGAGTATGTTTTGTGGTGCAAACAAACACACTAGGGCAGATTTATTTTAAATTAGTCTTTTACATTTTTACTATTATTGGCAATAATATTCTTCTTGTTTAAAAACACCCCAGAAAAAAAGCTCTAGTAACATCTACTGTGAGATCACTATCGAGCAGAGATGGGTTGGGCAGGGTGGTGCATCTGGCCTGGGTCCACAAACATTTCTTTTTTTTTTAAAAAAATAGTCGCCACAAGAAACACCCATTTTACATTTTTGCAACATGATCAGCAAAGTGAAACGGGATAGTTTTGCCCATCACTACCGGTGAAATATATGACAAGAAACCAGTGGTGAAATTCAAATTTTTGTTCCGTAAATAGGGAAAATATATTGAAATATTTATTATTATATATAAGATATATATAATTGAAAATATATTTTTGCAAAAAAAATGCAAGCTGAGAGCAGAGAAACCAATGATCCATATGCCCAAGGCCCTATTGTAAACAGGGAGCTCAAATTATTTGTAATTATACAGATAAGTGGGAGGTAACAAAAGAGAATGTCTTGTGTGTGTGGGGGGGGGGGGGTTAAAAGACCTTGCATAAGCAAATTGTACTTTTCTACTGTAATCTATGGAGAAGGGTTCAGCTGAGGCTAGAAATATGATAGCTACCACTAATACATAATACTGGACATTTGCATACATGCCACGCACTGTTAAAAAAATTGACTGAAGTATTAACTTCTGTGTGTATTTGTTTTTTAAAAGCAAATAGACATTGTCTAAACAATGCTGCGCCAAAAAATTCCCTGCCATAGACAATACTGAGAATTGCCTCTGCTAAAACACACATAGTAACAGTTAGCAGTAATTTGTCTATTATGTAGCTGTGAAAAGTAGCTGGCTATGAGTAGCTATGTGTGTTTTAGCCCTTTAATGGCTACTAAGTGATTATGTGTGTCAGGACAGTATATCTACTAGTCTGATCATTCTGCACTAAAATAAAAGGAGCATAAATACTGGTAGGAATTTCCTTAATAGCCTAAAGTTTTGAGAGTTGAGGCATTATCACACATTATTTCAGGCTCTATCCTACCTAGACCAGTAAAGAAAGAATTTCATCCAATGGTATAGATAAATAGATTTGATGAGAATCTACTTTGTTCAAAGCATGCAAACCAAAATGTTAAGAGGACACTAATGGGCAGATTTTACACAATTCAATCAACAATGTCAGTTTTTCTGAACTGGTTTCCCCAGTGAGAAATCCACTTTATTTTTTCGATCTTATTACTTGCACCAATGCTCTCAGAAGAGAAGACACCTACAAAAAGGGCTTCTTGAGTTGTGCTTACATTGAATAGATTTACATAACGGCATACACTGAATGGATTTACTAAGCCAACACTAAAAATCTCATAACTCTTGAGATGTTCTGGTGAGAAAAACTCAAGCATGGAACAAAAAACAAGAAAATCGTTAAATATCAGAAAAATCTCAATCTACAGGAGATGGAGCTAGGGGGGAAGTCTTGTTCCCTAAAATCTGCCCCTAACATTTACTCTCTTCATTTCTTCTTTGTCTTATAACATTACCGTTTCCCTAGATACCACATAAGTGTTAATGTTTGTAAGCCAGATTCTATATTGTACAAGTAAGCCACTGCTTGCGCTTTGGTTCCATAACCATACCTTTATTTCTTGCCAATAATGTGAATCCTCCCATAAAGTTGGAATGAATGTCTACTGTGAAAAAGTAATAAAAAAACACAAATACAAAAGTATTGTAGAAATGAAAGCTTTATTGGCTAACAGTAGAAATACATTTCAAGCTTTCAGAACTCTAAGGCCCCTTAGTCAGGCAAAATACAAATGAAAGCTGGAATGGCACAACATTCCTAATTCATTGCTCATGAAAACTTCTCTCTGATCCAACAGTATATATGTTGCGCCATTCCAGCCTTCATTTGTATTTTGCCTGACAAAGGGGCCTTAAAGCTTGCAATGTATTTCTATTGTTAGCTAATATAGGTATCATTTCTACAATACTTTTGCATTTGTGTTTTTTTTTTAATTATTTTTGACAATGGCTAATACAGTACTACAGGAAAAGCAAAGTCTGCAATCATTGGCTAGGACAGAGCCAAGAAAAAATTACTGCAAATAGGCATAAGAAAGAAACACCTCTTTTCAGTCTGCCCAGAAAAAACATATAATACCATATGCTTTTGGCTACAAAAGGCAGATTTTATGCTTCATTTGCCAACACAGAATATACTTTTCTTTTTAAGTTTGATATCCTAAAATTTGGCATCAGATCCCTGGACTGGAATAACAACAATGGCTTGATCTGATATAGGCAAATTGGTGTTATGTCTATAATTTCTCAGGGCTCATTACAACTGACTAAATATTAATGAATCATGAGCAGCTAATTAGTTCATGCCTGAGCAGGCATGTGCCCTTCTGAAAAATAAGACAGATACAGATGACTGGACCTTACAAGTGCCTACCTTGCTCCTCAAGGCAATTTGTCAATGTTCAAGGTTGCACAGCTGAGTATTTAAAGGTTCTTTCAGGTAATGTGGCCTTAATCAACATAAGTTTGATACATATATGGCTTCCTTTGCCATAAAGCTGTGTTTGCAAAAGAAATTATTTTATGGGAGAACTGCTTGACAATGCGGCCCAACCATTTCCATGCTGGACCCCATGATCCACTATACTCTGGGAGCCAGAAGATGTAATACAAATAAGTCATTGGAGTTCTTGGCCAGGTGAAGTGCAGCAAGCAGCTAGTGTTAATGATGTGATTTTGTACAGCAGTTCTATTCTCTTTGAAAGAGGTTAATATTTAAAGTGGATGAAACACACATAGAAACACATTTGTAAAGGCAATATTATATTTGTGCACAGCAAATAAAGCTAGCATACAAATATATTTAGAGTATAAAATGAAACTGGACAGTAATTGTAAACTTTGTTCCACAGTGAAACTTTTCTAACTTCAGTTTAGCAGTCACCCCTAATAAATCCATTTGTTTGTTTAATCAGAGAATATGATCGGTAGAATTTAAGAAAGTAATTTCTGCATATGAGAACCTGATTTTTTTTTTTTTTTTTTTAAATGTACCCTATAGTAAACACCTTCTGGTCCCTGCACTTTGTTTTGGTCCAATAAAACCTGAAGAGAAAAACAAGCCTTTACAAGACTATGTGGTTAAATATAAACAAGGCTTATGTCAATTTAGCTGTAAACCAAAGCGGAGAATTGATCAGCAATATAATATATACTAAAGAAAAATATTCCACTGTGAAGCCTACCTCCTTCAATGCTATGTGCAACGGCTTTCTGTGAATACATTTCAAAACCAGCATAAACAGAAATACATCAATAGAAACATGATGTTAAAGGATGAATCTGAAGGAACATCAAAATATTCTTTAGGTCTTTCTAAAAATATGCAGAGATCAGGCCACTACAGACAAGACACATTCCTTTCCAGTGACTCAGTTTAAATCTTTCTTCCTTGCCCTTTGTCCATAGGGAGATTTCTAGACACTGATTTCACATGTGCTGTGACAATTTTGTCTGGCGGTCCTTCTTTTCTTCTTTTGTTAGTTAATCTGCCTGATGTGTAAAAATCTAGAAAGACTAGTTTTTCCGCTTGTGGCATATGTCAGGGGAGGAGAGCGTAATATCACTGAGCAAGTCAAAATATCGAAAAAAATGGAAGAATGTCTTTGCAATGGAAACAGATGCAAATAAGTGACAAGGTTGTCAATAGTGGTCTGCGTTTGGGATTTTTTTCCCTTAAAAGCAAAATCTATTTTTCTGTGGGTTAAAAAAAATGCATACCTTAAAAATAGCTGGTGCAAATATTATTCCTCCCAAAGGTGAAGTCCACAGTAATAAATATGCAAGCTTGCAGCATACAATTCTATGAAACCTTTGTAAAGAACTGGAATTCCCCTTCACTGAAGAGGTTGCTCTTGCTCAAGTTTTCCCTAATCCCTTAACCAAATTGCCCTATGCCACCCTTTCTCTTCTCAAAAGGTAAAAATCAGTAGTGAGCAGCACAGCTACAATCAACCTTCTATCTTGTTAGTTGTCCAACCACTTTTAGCAGGGTCTTGTTTTCCTGCTTTAGTTGCTTGTTTTCATCTTCTAAATCATCCAAATCCTTTGGAGACAGCAAATAGAAAAAAAGTTATTTAACAGTTATGGACAAGGGGTGAAAATGAATGTGCTGCAAATGCACATTTACACAAAAAATGTTTTACTATGTTTTGGATATTAAATATTTTTTATAATAAATAAATATGTTTAAAGGGGAATTTCACCCAAATACCCAAAACACAAGTTCAAGCAACTTTGCAAAATACATTAAAAAATATACAGCCTTTTCATTATATTTAAAGGAGACATATCCTATAAAAATTATGAATGTACCAGTGAATTATACTCCTCTAGATATAGAAGGATTGTGCTTAAAAAGTTGTGACTGATTTATTGAGAAATTTCACAAAAACCCCACTAGCCCCGCCCATCAGTTCCACTTCCTGCTGGCTGAATTCTCTGGATGAGCTGGGGAGCCGGCGGCCCTCCGTACACTGCACTGTAGGATAGGAACCAATCAGCAGCTAGGCTGACCTGATAGGGAATTGAAGCCTGTCTTTGCTTGTGTGAGTGCAGGGCTGTGATTGGCTCTCCCCCTCCTACTGTGCTTCTGGCAGGGACCGTTAGGACACACCTACTCTTCATTTCACACTGGACAGAGAAGTGATACGATCTATAGGGAGCTCCAATAAAGGGGCCATTTTTACAGAGAGGATTAATAGCACAGATTTTAGCACAAAGTGAAACCAGCACCGTATATTATTCATAATTGCCTACAAAATTAGCGTTTTTCCCATTTATCCAATATGTCTCCTTTAATGTAATAATATGGTTTGGAACAGTTACATAAGCCTGGCCCCCTGTTCCCCTGCTGATCTGGCTGACTACTTTGAGTCTCAAATACAATGTAACAGTAGTTGGCTATAGCCTGCATCCTCCAAATCCCTCAATCTCTTGTACTCATGATGCCAGCAAGCTTTTGTAAACTGTTGGGCTGTTTTAGCCCCTCCTCCTCTGTCAGGATTTCAAATGATGCAGAAAGAGAAGAAATGTTTTGCAGCTGGATTTCAGCATATAAAAATGTATTCATACTTTTTGAAGGAACAGATTACAGTGGTAGCTATATTAGGGGTTTCTTTGTTGTGTGGGGCTCTTTAACAAATTTTGGTTCGGAACCAAAGTTTCCCTGTATACATGCATATTAAACAGGGCTTCAAAATATGTATATTTAAATTAATCCAACATTTTGGTCAGCAAATTCACTTTATAGCCTCCTTTCTTTTTAAAAAGGCACCAAATTAAGCTAGTTGCCAAATGTAAAGAACACACAGAAATTGAACAGTGATTAAATAAAATGATGTAAAATGCACTAAATGTTGCCAATTGTACCCTAGCAACCAGATAGATTGGCCTGACCTCTATACACCAGCAGAGAAAATGGTTCATGTTCCACTGGCCTAAGTAACTACTATACAATGTCATCCCAACAGAACAAGACATAGTTGGTACACACACACACACACATATATATACATATATACATATATACATATATACATATACATATATATATATATGCACTCCAATGCCAACAACTATTTAATATAAACTATGTATCATATGTGAAAATAATTCATGTCTTTCTGTATCAACACACTGCTCTCTGCCTAACATTAGACTCACGAGTTCTGCAACAAGAGAATTGTTGATCACTAAGTTCGCCATCTTAAATAACAACAAAAAAAAAAGTAGCATGACATGCTGCTGTGGAGTATAAAACAACGGATTTGTTTTAACTATGATGATACTAATAATAATAATAATAATAATAATAATAATAATAAAGGAATAGATTTTAAAGCTTCATTGGTAAGATTATAAGTTTGCTTCCATATGATTATTCTGTAAAATAACTTTGATAACATATGAAACAGAAAGCTATTTCATCTTTAAGTCAGTACACATTTCTGCAGGAAACCCTTTTGAGCTTCTAAAAGAAAGGGCTGTTTTGTTTCCCTATTATTATATGTAATTAAATGGGTATTAAAACTATTTCTAGAACTATTTTCTACTATCTAATATGATGGACAACAGTAATTAAAAGAAGGAAGCTTTAGGGTAAAACAATCTTTCTTATTATTTAGCTTTAAACAGGAAAACAATTCTTTATAAAGATACAGAAGAGGAGTATCCAACTTCTCCTAAATCCAGGATATGATTATAGGGATAGTCTATTAGTTGTTCAACTAGTAGATCATCACAGTCAATCAAGCCTGATCTTTAAAGTAATTCCTTAGTAGCAGAACTGTAGTTGTTGGTTAGTATCTCCATTTATTATTTGAGCACTTGTGGAACTGCACAAGAGATCCATTTGTTTGGCATCATCTGAAAATACAATTTCACACAAAAAAAAAAAAACGAAACTTACTCTGTTCAATAAGTCTATTTCTTCCTTCATTTTGTGAATTAATTCTTCTTTGTCTTGCATTAGCTTTGTTAATCTCGAATGTTCTTGCCTCTCTATTGCTAGATCCTACAAAGAGAGAATGTATGTGTATAACTTTAATTACATCACACTAAGTTAGGCATTTTACAATACATTAATAGATGGAGGAACATACAGTTCAATAAATATATACAATTACAAAAATGAAGCCCTACATCTAAGAGGGCAGGTAACTTTCCAACATAAACAAGAAGGTAATACGTGCAATCACGTAGGTGCCAAATCGGATGCTGAGCTAGTGGCCCAGGAAATAAAACATTATTTTAGTACTGAAGGACCTGGGGTGGGGGGGTCTTTTGGAGGAACTCCAGAGGTAGGGAAACTCAACAGTGAAAGGGTTAGGCGGTATGAAAAGGGGAAGCATCCAGAAACATGGGAGTGAAGCAAATATTTAATGTTAAACAATAAAATTCATTTGTTGCACAATGTACACACAAAACAGTATAGAAGAAAACTGAACTTACTCTTTCAAGTTCCTCAATTCTTTTTTCCAGAGCACTGTCCTGGCCAGAATTTCCTGAGGAACTTGTCTCTCGGTTTAAATGATTACAGGCTGTTCGATCATTTCGAGAATAGCGATTTAAGGCGTCATCATCAAAAGCATTATTGCTGCTGTGAAATAATAAAATATAGGTATGATTATCATATGATTTTATATGGTGCAATAAAATATACACAGTCTAACAAATAACAATTGAGAATATTTTAATGAACATCCTTTTTACAACAATAGTAATTCTGTGGGAGAATAAAAGGACACACCCACCCCTCATTTCAATTTCTGAAGCTTTGATATAATCACATTTTTAGCAGGTAAAATATATTCAAAACATTTTTTTCTGCATCACGGGGCCGGAACTTGGGGTATGCAGAAGAGGCACCTGCCTAGGGCAAAACACTGGCCCCCGCATTCAAACTGCTGGAAATCCTTCACATCCTGCGCTATGCCTCCTACCACTTTGATTAAAAAACACTGCTTCTTCAAAAGTTGCAAATATTTCAACAGAATCTACCAGAGCATATAGTATTGGTTAGTGGTCTTTCCTTGCACACTTCAGGATACCACATGCACTACCTATTACTACATCATTTTTACCAGCCAGCTGGCAACTGTATGTACATTCTGGGCTCAAAGAGTGCTGGCACTTGCTTTATGCTTAGGCTTTGACCCTTTTTTGTGCCTGGCATGTTATTTTACATTCAAAACTAAAATATGTATGCTTGAACTTCCCTTTCAACCAATTTCCAGACTTTTAGTTTAGTTTAGTTTGTAGTTAGTATTTTCTCTCCTAAATAATCTGGGGGGTCAGACATGAAGATAACCATTCTATCCAATGAACCACAACAGTTGTTTTTGGAAGAAATCAGTGTAATCGAGTTAGGTTAGTCCATCACTTTTTTCATGCTTTTAAAAATAATATACAGTTACCGTGCACTGCTATACTTTATATAAATAAGCTACTGTATAGGCATGGAGTCAGCCATTCAAGCTGAAATTGTAATTGTGCTAAAAGACCATGGCACAAGTGGCACACAGCCAAACCCAGTCAAGCTGCATGTCATTGATTATGCACCCAAACTGGTTACGTTTTTTCATTTCAGGAAATGTTAGCTATCATAAAAAAAAACTGCAGAACAATCTGAACAGAACCGCTTTTTGCACACTATTGCATTACAGCAACATTCCAGGCCTTGTATGGCCTTTTATCAAGCTTTATCAAGCCCAACTATTAGGATGCCTAAAACTTGAACTGGGGATTTCTAAAGGATTCCTAACTATCTAGATTTTTGAATGGTAGAAAATTTTCCTCAAATGTTTCAAAATTTAGCACATTTATCAAAGCATTTTCAGTTTTGTTTTTTTTTACGCATTCCAATTGGCTTGGTAGTTTTAAGAAATCAAATTCAGTTTTCTATTGATTATGTTGGGTGCTCTTCTTGAGTCCATCAATTAGCAATTGGCATTCCTTCTTCTAATGTGGTCATTAGCCATCTGGAGTAAGTTTATATCAGATATTGAGCTGCATATTTTTAATAAACAGGGCTCAGTTACAACACCCTATGGTACCCTTGACAAAAACATTGTGTCAATTTTAATTTAACTCAAGTCTATTAATCTTAATGAATTGGTGTTATTTTATACACATTATTTTAATGGCAACCATCATTACTGTTTAAAAAGAATCCATGATAAATTATCTCCATGTACATTTGCCAAGAAACATAATTCGCAAATGTACACAGGTCTGTAATGAAGACTCCAATTTATATTCATTCATCTCACAGTATGTACAGTTTAGACAAGATCAGAGGACATAGAACGGATTACACGGAAAACATTCCTTCACTACATACGGTATTTATGTAGAGAGATGGTATTGTGCAGATGTATGGATTCAGTAACTTAGACCACCCAAGAAGTACACCTTAGGTGAAGTGAATTCCCTGTAATGTTCCCTTTGCTACAAAAGCAATATCTGTGGAATGCCTTTCTTTGCTACTGGTTCCCACTAAAGGAATTTGAGAGTGCATTTACTGTTGAATACAAGTTTCAGGTTGCTATAACCATTCTCCTATTCTACAGCACTTGGGATTATTGCACATTGGCTAGTATAAGCCCCCCACCCCTTTTGTTTCTGTCAGTCTTCTCTTCCGTTCTTTTGCATTAAGTTTTATTGGTATTTGTATGAAACCACAATAAAATGTGAACAATACATGCTAACAAGATGTTATTACATGTAGCTGTTCATTTCAACAGTGTAAAGTTTTGTAACACAGTGCATACGTTATACGTAACCATAATAATCAAGAAGAAAATACAAAATAAACTAAAGCATGATAACAATAAAATAACGATAAAGCTCTGCCATGACCCAAGAGTATGAATTACATATCAGCAGTTAAATCTTAACAAATATTTTCCTATTTTAAAGTAAGGAGACCATTTTGTCAGGTAATTGTTTCTAAATTTCTTGTTACTATATCTAACGTTAATGCTCTCATATTAACATAACTGAGATCAATAACTGAATATATCCTGTTTTTAGGAGTCAGTGGGCTAATCCAATATTTAAAAATTGACCTTCTTACTGCCGAAAAAAGAAATTAGAGGAATTCTATTGGATTTGGCTGTTCTATTTTTGGCAGGCTTAATAAACAAATTAGGGGATTTAGTTTCAATGTACTGTTCAGTTTAGATGAAATTATCTTACCAATATCTGACCACAGGTGAGTTATTGTAGGGCATAACCACATAAAATGAAATATATCAGGAGCTGGGTTTTTACATTTAACAACAACCCCAGTTTGACAAGTACCGTATATACTCGAGTATAAACCGAGTTTTTCAGCACTAAAAATGTGCTGAAAAAGTAACCCCCCCCCCCCCCCGTGGATGACCTGACGCGCAGTGCGCAGGACATCATGCGCGGCGCTGTACCCTTAAGGGACGCACACAAGCACTTTTAGAGCTTCTGATTGAGGAACCAATGGGACGGGCATCAAGCGCGGCGCCGCGGTGCGCCTAAATGGGGCGGCCATTCACTGTCAGTGCTTCTGATATATGCGCATTATTTCTGGCAAACCTGGAAGTTCGAGATTAAGTCGCTGCAATAGTTGGGAAAATGGGAACAACTCTAGATATGATATGTAACGAAGGTAAAGTGGTTGCTTTCTTTCTATTCTGTAATCCTCTAGTCATGCAAAGCACACAGCAGGATGGCAAGTACTTGACAATTAGTATGGAAGCTTCCTTAGCCTTCCCAAACTTGCTTTTGTCTGCTGCTGTAGCATTTTTCTTTCCCTAAAGTTATCTATTATTTATTTATCTGTTATTTGATTGATATTGAAACTTAGCAGTAGTGGCTGCATTTCCCACCCTAGGCTTATACTTGAGTCAATAAGTTTTTCCAGTTTTCTTAGGTAAAATTAGGTACCTCGGCTTATATTCGGATCGGCTTATACTAGAGTATATACGGTAAGTTTATGAGAGGTATAAGTTCTATAAACTAAATGTATCAAATGAACATGTTGTTCTCTCCATATCTCAGTGTCTATTAAATTATTTTACATTTTCAGAGAAGACATTAAACGTTCAGACAAAATAGTGCCTGTGTCCATCCAACCTGTGTACATGGAACTTAACATGTATTTATCTATTCTTACTGTTTAATTTCTAATAACTATACCCGTTTTGTGTTGTTTCCTTGTAAAGCACTGTGTACACTTGCTACAACTGGTGTGTTTTCCTCAGAAAGACTACTATAGTTTATATAAATAAAGCTGCTGTGTAGCCATGGGGGCAGCCATTCAAAGGGGAAAAGGCACAGGTTACTTAGCAGATAACGGATAAACCCCCCATTATATGGGGCTTATCTACTAGTTATCTGCTATGTAACCTGTGCCTTTTCTCCTTTTTTCCAGCTTGAATGGCTGCCTTCACAGCTACACAGCAACTTATATATAAACTATAGTAGTCTTTCTGAGTCAAACACACCAGTTGTAGCAATGCAGGGCAACAGTACATTATACTGTAATTACTTTTATACACTTTCATTTTTTGGTGTTACTGATCCTTTAAGAGGAGGAGGAACTTATAAAAGAGCTCTGGAAAAGTGCCCATTTATTGATGAAACGCGCATATATACATATTTATTTGAATTTCAGATATCAATTTATAGTAAACAACAACAATACAATAATATTACTTTTTTTATACTATAAAAATTACATCTCTCTATTTACCATGTATAACTCTCTGAAAAGTATGTCTAATATAAAATATATGTGGGCATTACTATGCATGAACATTGGCTCCCTGTTCTTAACTATAGCTAGTGCGCCTCATTTCTTTTACTTGAGGGCATTTCTGCCCTTAGTGCTGCCTTACGGAGACCTAGAGAATGCTTAGGGTTTTAGTGTCGGAGGATAATGTAAGAAGCACTCGCCTCACTGCTGCCATGAGGCGAGTTGAGAAACTAAAAAACTGAAAGCGCTATTGCACTCTCTGCATGAGCAGCAGTGTCCCTGGTTTTAACCACACTCTTAAAGGAGAAGAAAAGGTGAAATCCCTGGGAGGGTGATAAATGTTACCTCATACCCTGGGCAGGTGATTCTAACATTTGGCACCTCCCCAGTGATTTCACATTTCCTTCTCCTTTAAACAATTCTTAAGTTTTAAAAATCACAACACTAATTTACAAAGCTAAAATGCAAAAAAGGTGTTTTGCATTTCATGTCACATAGGAAAACTACAAACTAAAGGGGAGGATATCCTGCAAGTCCTAACTGTTGGTCTCAAACGGGAGTGATAGTTTCCCTTTATATTATAGATTATCCTAATATCGCATAAACATTAATGAAATATATAGGTATGGAGACTTTAATCCAAAATCATATGTCCAAAAAGCTCAGAATTACAGGAACGCCATCTACCATAGAATCCACTTTTATTTTTTATAGTTTCCTTTTTTTCTGTAATAATACAACAGTGCCTTGGTAACTAAGCTTATCTGGAAAACCCTGGTCCCAAGTATTTTTATATAATACATCCCACACCTGTACACTACAGTTATAAAACAGTTTTGCATGTAAAGAGTTAAACATAAATATACATGGAAAGGATAACAAGAAGTGGAAGGATGCCTGTCCTGAAAGCTGACAATCAAACAAAGGAGTAGAAACCTTGAAATCATGAATGAATATGTATTTGAGCAGTAAGCTTTGTCAGAAGCTGTTAAAATGAAGTATTATACAAGTTACATGCCAGAAGTAATTAACAATCAGGCACTAAGTAGAAAACATTAGTCACAAAACTTTCCAGCTTGAGGGACTCCATAGTTCAGTAAGAGGGTTACATTACTTGCTGAAACCAAATAATGCTAGATAAATAATCAGAAGCAGAGCTTGGCAGAAAATTGGAATTCCAAATTCTTTTCAGCTGCAATAGGATTTCCAACCACATTATTACAAGAGATGGCTCTGAGATACATTTGCCCATATTTAGCTCTGTTTATTTTTCTCTTTTAGCTTTTATAAAATGTTAAAAATATGCAAGCAGATGCCAAATGTGCAAACAACTGCTTTATCAAAAACGCATCGTTTTTTTGTATACTGCCATTACTAAACTGACCACAAGTGTTTAACAGTAAAATAGATAGCAAAACTGGAAATATGGCAAGCTCTCCACCCTCTTTGAGTCTCCATTTGTTAGTCTAATTCATTTTTTTTTTTAACTGTTCTTCATTTTTCAGTTAATTATTTGTCAACCAAAAAAAATCTTTACTTTAATTTTTTTATTGCAGCAGATGCAATAAAAATGATACATTTTTATAAAAAAAAAATATATATTCAAATAGAAGCACTCTTATCTTCCATTCCAACATTCAAACTACTGCCTGGCTGCTAGTATAAAGGTGACTAGTATAAAAGGGCCTTCTTGGCCCTCCAGCTGGAATAGGAGCAGTTGATGCTAGTTCCCATTCGGGTCAACTGCACATGCTCTTGCACTTGCAATCTGAAAGAAATGCATCCAAATCAGTGCACGATGATGCCTGCCAATTCCGTTGCACATTTTTATAGTAGGTGCAAAGATACTTTTTCACTTGACCGGGTAGTGCATGGCTGATGGAGAGAGCAGGGTGCTGTTCTCCTTTAAAGCTTGCACGAAGAAGGTGGGCAATTTTTGTGATAAAATAAAAAAAAGACTATCTGTACACCTACAAAGACCCCAATTCACTTGCAGAGCATATACTGGCACCAGAGTTGCAACACACAACTTTTCAAAGAATTTGAAAACTTGGGCAAGGACTCTCTGTGGCAAAGTTACAGAGAAGGTCCTTTATTTTAAGCTTATCCCTTAAAAAACCTTATCCAGGGTCTGAATGGGCCAGTGGGGCACCGGGAAAAAACCCAGTAGGCCCCATTCCTCATAGACCCAGCCTACCCAGCAGTCTGGAATCTGAGACCTCCCATAATTACTTTGCTGTGGCCGCAAAATGGCTAGAGGAAGGAGGTACTAGGTGGGACAGAAGGTACGCAAGTCAGGCATGGGGGTAGTTTCTGGGCCCTTGAGGTGCTGGCCCAGTGGGCTCCTGACCATCCAGTCTGACAATGCCCATATCTTTAGGCAACAACTTTACTCTATGGTTGGTGTCCTGTGCATAGAGCTTAAAAGGTCAAAGAAAAATGCCACCCCTAGAAAGAGCTCCAGAAAGGGTGTGCATCTTTCCCTAAATATCTTCAAAAACAGACAGCTACAACGCCAAATGTCTGAAAAGTAAGATTTGGTGTAATGAAGGATTGTTTGATGAATATAAACTTTGATTAAAAAAAGCTTATCAAAAGTGATATGAAATAAAAAGACACTAGTGTACATTTATTGGAAAGAAAATGACCTTGAAACCAGAAAAAGGAGAAGGAAAGCCTAAGTCACTTGGGGGTGCCAAAATGTGAGACACCCCCCAGTGACTTTAATCGCTTACCTTGTACCCCAGGCTGGTGCCCCTGTTAAGAGAGAATCGAACCAGCCTGGGGTAGCTGCGAGCGCTTCCTTCTTCCGCGTTGGTGTCCTTGCACATGCGCATTAGAGTGAAAAGCCAAACTTTAACAACAAAGTCGGCTTTTCACTCTACTGTGCATGCGCCGGTCCAGGGATTTTGTCGGCAGAAGAAACGTGGAAGAAGGAAGCGCTCGCTACAGGTACCCAGGGCTGGTGCTGTTTTCTCCTAACAGCGGCACCAGCCCAGAGTACAAGGTAAGTGAATAAAGTCACTTGGGGGTGCCTAACATTTTGGCACCCCCAAGTGACTTAGGCTTTCCTTCTCCTTTAAGTATTTAATATGTTCCCTTTTTGCATCAAGAAGCTTGCATTCGAACACCTCAGATGTATGGAATGATATCCTTCTTACCTTTTATATCGGTTGGATCCTGCAGTTCTCGCAGTTTCCTAAAGAAAACACAAAATAGAATAGATTTTAGTATTGGTTTAAAGATAAACATGGTTGTTGACAAGTAATTCAGATCCCAGATTCTACAATGTGTCATTGCAACCCACATAATATTTATCTGCATAGCTAGACAGGAGGAACCAGCAGAGCATCTAGATGTAACAAAATTATTAGTCCTTATTAAAGAATCACATGTATCAGTAATTTCCCTTGATTAATAGAACCAAACTGTTACTAATAATGTTTTTTTTGAAGGTATGGAAGGGAGTAGATATGTATCCTTTGTTAGAATATTTTCACATTGAAATGATCAAATAGAGTATAATGAAAAGTAAAACAGCAAAGCACAAAAAAATCTGTATAGTATTCTACTGTGATCTGTGATTTACGCCCTGGTATGTTACTACTCAGTAAAACATTTATTTTACTCAGTATTAGTATTCCTTAAAGAATAAGAAAACCTTTTTTTCTATCAGTAAAGTTACTCTAAACAGCCTCCAGAATTACCTACCTTTGTCCCAGCATTCTCTCTGACCTGGTTCCTCAGTCAGAAGGTGTTTGTTTTTCTTTGCTTCCTTGTGCAGAGTGAAGCCCCGCCCCCACTTCCTGTTCAGTTCTCTCTTCAATTCGACTACTGTTGTCGACCTGGAGAGCATTTTGCGCATGCCTGGTGGCAGCAGGAGCCAGTCTGTGCATTAGCAGAGAAATGAACAGGAAGTGGGGGCGGGGCTTCACTCTGCACTAGGAAGGAAAGAAAAAGAAACACCTTCTGACTGAGGAAACAGGTCAGAGAGAATGCTGGGACAAAGGTAGGTAATTCTGGCTGTTTAGAGTAATTTTACTGATAGAAAAAACTTACTTATTCTTTAATGTTTGGTGTAGATCCAGTATTTAACCAACAGGGCAAACCCCTAAAATAAAGCATGGCAGGATACATTTATGGTAATTACTCTTAATGTCAGAGAACCTAGCAGGATGGCAGAAAATAAATGAATTACATTTGAAAATAAATATTCAATTATTATGCAACTTCAATAAAGTTTTGCTGAAATACAAAAAAAAAAAAAAAAAATATTCTTGCAAACTATTGTTTGTTTTACCACATATTAAAGGGCATATTATATAAAAAAAAAAAGATGATGTCATATACATTTCATGGAGCCCTTGAGAAAACCATAGGACATAATAATCCCTTAGGTTACCACATCAGGCCCAAGGACAGTTGGATAGTCCTCCTCTTAAGGGTGAAGACACACTGAGCTACTAGTACTAGCTACTTGTCTTGGCTTCTAAAGGCCAGAAAATAGCCTGCCATAGACAATAATGAGTATTGCCTCTACTAGTAGCTCAGTGTGTCTTCACCCTAAAAAAGCCCACCACTACGTTTTGTGTATCTGTATACTCTGAACCGCATTCATTCCAACAGCAAACAAAAAGGCCTGGCTGTGTGTGCCATTTGCAACATTCCTGGTAGCTCAAACTTTATTGCAGAAAACAAAACAGCCTATTCAGCCTATCTTAGGGAAAAACTCTGAAATAGGAAGGATAATTGAAAAATGCTGAATGAAACTAAAAGAACTTAAAAATGCACAGAAACCAAAAATCCCACAAAGTAAGCTAATGTCTTCCAAAAGTATTTCTTGGTGAAATGCTGAATCATGCACGTTTTAACCTCAGGAATATGATGCAAAGCTTGCAATTTCAAGATCAGAAGCAGAGTTCTTTAATGGAAATACCCATCATGCCATGCTCCTACTCCAAAACCGGCATACATGTGCACTTGCAGAGACCAGTGGGAAGCGTTTGCGCATTAGAGAATATTTGTGAGTGTGCTTTCCACACCAGAGCAGGAGCGCTCACCAACAAAGATTGTGCATGGCCCTCCCACTACTGAGCACACACCAATCCTTTAGCATCAAATCACCTAAGTGATTTAAAACTGGAGCAGTTCATATGACCTATCAATCTGGACATATTTAAAAAAAAAAAAAAAACAAAAAACAACTTGCTGCTGACTTTTACATAGTGTGTTGTTCGCTATGTAGGTTAGGATAGGAGCTAGTGATAGAAAGCATTAAAGGAGAAGGAAAGGCTAATAAAGAGTTACTCTCAAGCTGCAGGCATACCTTCAGTTGTCTCAATAGTGTCCTTAAGTCTCCCCATATTTCTCCCGTTAAGAGGACCAGAAGCCTCATAGGAAAAAAAACGCTGAGCTCTGTAAAGAAAGTTCCCATAATGCCTCGCTCCTGAACCAAGACCAAGACCAGTGTACATGTGCAGTTTGTAAGACTATGAGGAAGCTTCCTGCCGATTGGCTCATATCACACATTCCTAAGGGGGGAGGAGGGAGTTCTCAGCATTCTTGAGGGAAAGGGGAGTAGGAGAGAGGAGAGAGCTGCGTGTCTCTGGCACAGGAAAACAAAGAGACAACAAATCCTGTTTCTTTTGACAGAGAACTCAGTGCAGCGTTTCTGTGAGTGCTGTATGGCTGTATTTACATAGACCTTTCTGATAAAGGTTACTTAGTTTTTACCTTTCCGTCTCCTTTAAAGGTTGAAGAAAAAAAAAATTAATATTTCTGTTTGAAAATAGAAAATGCAAAGAGTAAAATTAAATTAAATTAAATCTTTAAAGATGATTAAAGGAGAAGAAAAGCTACTGAAGCATGTTATTGCCAATAGATTAGTCACAATAGTACAAGTGAGAACGCTATATTATTCTGCAGAATGCTTTACCATACATGAGTAAACAGACATAGAAGTTCCCTATGTTTGTTTAAGATTGCTGCAGCCATTTTAGCTTGGTCTGACTTCACTACCCTGCCTGCAACAGAAAGGGGAAGGGGGAGGAGGGGGGGTAGAGAAGCAAACTGAGTTGGCTCCTGCTGTGTCCTGATGGATTTTGCTGAGAGAAGGAAGTCTGACACAGAAGATCATGTGCACAGAATAGAAGAAAAGAAATGTGATGTTTCTTTTCACTGAGGACTCAGAGCAGCAGTTCTCTATGTATTTACATGGACCTTTCTGATAGAGCTTACTTAGTTTTCATCTTTCCTTAACTGCAATGCTATATTGGTTTTTTTGGTATGGTATTTTGTAATCTGTCTGCAAAGGCTTGAATGCATTGTATCATGTATGTTCAACTGTATGTGATATTAAATACGATTTTAGCGCAATGGCACATTTAGTGATTTCAGCATGTCAAAAGCTTTAGACTTGCCCCCCATTGATCTGAATGGCAACTGGGTGTAACTTCAGATGTACTTGTCTGTAAGGAGGCCATTGCTTAAAAAACACTGACTGCTGACAAATACTTGTCCACTTACAATCAAAGTGTACCCACAATTTGAGGTTACTTCTAGCACTTAAGCGCATGTATTTTTAAGGGTGCATGCAAACATCTGTGTGTTAAATGGTTTACATAACCATATACATTAATTGTAAACTCGAGTTTTATGGGGTTAAAGGGCACCTATTACCCTTAAATTACTACACCCACCATCAAAGGTGTAGGCTAATACAGCCTGCACCCTGGTTTTTTTTTTTTTTTTTTAAATAGCCCCCTACAGCGTTAGGCTGCCCACACTGGGAGGGAGCTCCCAGGGCAGGCAGACAAGTTGTGGCACAGACATGCACATAAGGAGCGAGTGCCACAAGTTGCACCCACCACACTATGTAACATGGCCCTCCACACTGGGAGCTCCCTCCAAGTGTGGGTGGCCTAGTGCTAGTAGGGGCTGTTTTTAAAAAAACAAAAAACTATTTTTCCCCCAGCTGGAGTGTGGGCTCTCTTAGTCTGCCCCTTTGGTGGGGGAAGGAATTTTATTGTGAGTCGCACACTTTAAGTATGCTTAGCTTGCTAGTTGGGAAACCCTAAATAAACTGAAAACAATAGGTAGTGCAGTTTAAATTGTACTTTAATTATTGTGTAAGCTTGCCCATGTGCTGTATTAGGGCAGTGATCCCCAGCCAGTGGCTCGTGAGCAACATTTTGCTCACCAACCCCTTGGATGTTGCTCTCTGTGTCCCCAAACCAGGTAGTTGCTTCTGAATTCCTGACTTGGTGGCAAGTTTTGGTTGAATAAAAACAAGATTTACTACCAAATAAAGCCTCCTGGAAGCAGATAGTGAGCATAGAGGCTGCCTAATAGCCAATCTTAGCCCTTATTTGGCAACGCCATGAACTTTTATGATGCTTGTGTTGCTCTCCAAGTCTTTTTACATTTGACTGTGGCTGAATAGTAAGAAAGGTTGGGGACCCCTGTATTAGGGTATTTAGAATAAATCTGTATTTCTTATAAATGGCCCTTTGCTTTATGTGATATCCTGAGCTTTATTTTTTGATGACAGTGTACCTTTAAGGAAAGGAAAGTAGATACATTCAGAGGAAGTCTGAAAAGATGCCGTTTGTTAAGCCTCTTTAGATTTTCTTAACAAAAGTATCTGAATGGCATGCCAAGAAATAAATAGCAAGCTCTTCTCTCTCTGCTAGAAAACTCAGTAAGGGAGCACGAGACTCCATAGTAACACAGGCATGATACAAAGAATGAAAGTTAGAATTGTGGCTCTTATAAAAAAAAAAAAGGGGGGGGAGACTGCACATCTGAGTACACAACAGAACAAGAGTATAAGACTCCAGATACCCCTATACAAACATTTTCCTTTAACTTCAATACATGTGGTACTAAATGCAAAAAAAAAAATCATCACAAATTTCACATTAAAATGTACTATTTGAACATGATTTGGGAAAAAAATGAAGAAAGCAATAAATAAAATGGCTGCAATAAAAGTAAACATGCAACAGCACAATATTATCCTCTATACGCCAGTGTAAAATCTGATCAGATAGTTGGAGGATGTATTTTATTCATGCATCTACATCTGACAGTAAATATATTTTAATAAGGAAAAAAAAAAAAAAAAAAGCTCTGACTTGACTGATCTGCTGGCCTTGCTGGATTATTAATGGAAGTCTCACTTATACTAAACTGTGTTTAAATAGCACGTCATACTAAGTAACCAAGAGCATTTGCACAATTTTGAAGATCAATATTCACTGCAAATTAACTGTTGAAAGAGTGATATGCTCTTAATAAATGAACATCCCATAACATAGCATTTTTAGAGGATACAGACACTTTTTATTGGTATGCCATGCCTGGGTCATGATTTCCCAGGCATAACATGTTTGGGCAGAAAGCCCCCAAACATGCAGACCCAACTCACTAAAGAGTGCTAAAAGTGGGTTGCTTGTCCTCTTTCTCTAAGAAGTCGAGCCAAGAATTCAAAACACTGCTTCTACATTACATAGCTCCAAACTGTTCCGATTTTCGCGGGACAGTCCCTCTTTTGACAGCTCAACTCACAGTTCCGGATTCTTACTGAAAAGGCCCTCATTTCCCTTTGATCTCCTGCACTGAATGCTACAAAAGATACAAATTTAATTAAAAAGTAGCTTTTGGCAGAGAGCCCAGAAAGTTAACAATCTTCACCTGCACTTAGATACATTGTTTCTCACATTTAATTAAAATGTAGCTTTTGGCAGAGAGCCCAGAAAGTTACACCTGCACTTAGATACAATTGTAACTAATAAGTTAAACGGGTCTCTTGGGGGATCTGAGACTTGCAGTCGTATTTAGGGGGTGTGGTCGCAGAAAAATGGGCGTGGTCAAAAATTTCACCGCAGCGCACGCAGCCTTTCTTTTTGTCCCTCTTTCCATTTTCAAAATGTTGGGAGGTATGACATTAATGTAATGAATTTGGTAAGAGAGTGCCCCTTAGAGACAACTATGGAACATTCCTGCCTAGGGGAATGGCAGTGTTGTGCACCTCACACTGGACACAAAATCCAGCACATTGTATTACAGCACAGCATCAGGGAGCACAGGCCAGCACTGTTTTTTCTGCCTGACATGGGAGTGTAAGTGGGAGTGTCTATGTGCCTTCCCCACACAGACAGTGTGAAGTTGCCGCAGGCTGTGAATACAACAAATGTTTTGCACTTTACACATGTTAAATGGAAAGTGAAAGTAGTATCTGTTTTTATGTGCTGGTGACAGTTGCTCTTTAATGGGAGATGATTATTTAGCTGCTATTGTTTCTGATTCAGAAACAAAATATTTAGGATTTGTGCCGGTGACAGATGTTACACCCATATTTTTATATAAATGATAACAGCGAACTACAACTGTACCTTAGCAGAATCTTGGAAAGCAAAAAGATGTGGTGTTTATAAACTAAAAAATGCACTAAAACAAGAGAGATTGGGACAGATTTAGCAAAATGTGAGATTAGAACTCATCAGAAAATTGATAAATATGCTTCTAAAAATCCCCTATGAATGAGGAGAAAGTGATTTTTTCCTGTGGTGAGCTCTAACCTGACAATTTGATAAATCTGTCCTGTTATGGACAATACATTTTCAGAAAAGGCGTCACGCTCTCCTATATACTGCAACTGTCTGGAAACAAGCTGCAGAAACCAGTGTTTACCATTTCTAAATGCCCAAGAATCCGAACAGTCATTTAGGCAGTTTATTCTTCAAACTGTTCTTCCTATTTTAGTGACTGTTTACAGTGTAAGTTTCTTGAACTTCAGGATATACTGTGAAATATGTACTTTACAGGCAGTGTTGATAAAACTACACATGTTAATATTTGTAGACTCCAGAAGGATACGCACTTTAGTGTTACATGGCTTTTGTTTCTATGCATTTGTTAAAAGAAATACACAGACGATAAGTAAGCAGCCAGTTTTGCTGGAAGTAGTTTATTTTCTGGGAATTCCTGGCAATAAGTAAAGAGTGCATGGGTCTGGGGAGGCTGCTTGCATGGACGTCTTTTGCTTACTAACAGGAAGTTATGTTCTACCTCAGTTCTCTGCATTCCACACATGCCATGCATTCACAATTAAAAACACTTTACAGGATACATGCTTAATCATATGCACAAATCGCAAAGTTTGCAACCAGTCAACAACATACACAGCCCAAAAAAGAATGCACAAATATAAATGTATTAGCAGCACGCATGCTAAAAAAAGGTAGGCCTATGGTAAAAGACTAAAGTCACAGTGGGTGCAGCAATTAGCACTTTTGCTTTTACAACAATTCCTCTTTTGTGTTTAGAACTTCTGAGCGGGGGCTTTACTAAAGTCTGTAACAGAGAATTGTAACAATCGATATAGGAGTTGCTTTTGGGGACAATTAAACAACAATTAAACAACTTTTAAGGTCTGTGACCTAGCTTTAAGTTCTTATATGAGAGGGGAGTGAAATAAAATAATTTTTAAAACCTACATTTTGGAAAAATTGTGAAAAATTGTAAACAATTCAAAAAGCCACTATTTGTGGTGTTCTGTTTGAACCCCCCCAGTGATTGTATTCACTTACCTAATACCCCAGGCTGGCGCTCCCACCGCACCAGCCTGGGCACATGCAGGCCAGCAATCTTCCTCAGTCTTCTTTATTTGTGCCAGCTGTGCATGTGCAGTAGAGTGAAAAGCCACTCTTTAACAAAAAAAGAATCATCTTTTGGACTTTACTGCACATGCGCAGACCCTGGGATTGCTGCAAAAAGAGAAGAAAGGAAGAGGATGCCTTGCCTGCATGTACCCTGGGCTGGTGCGATTTTCTGCCAATAGGAGCACCAGCCCAGGGTATAAGGTAAGCAATCTTAATCAATGGGGAGGTGCCTAAGGTTTTGGGACACCCAGTGATTCCACCTTTCCTTCTCCTTTTATACTTTTATTTGTAAATAGAAAAACTTCCATTTGAAGTACTAGGGCCAATCAGTGAGTTAAATAAAGTCACATTTTTTTTTCCTGAAAGTCCACAAAAAAATCAAACCGTATCCAATCTTAACCTGTATGCTTTATACCCTCACTTATGCCTAACCCACTGAGCCTTAGTATTTATAGACCCATGCCCCCCTTCTCTGATGTCAATGAAGGAGCAGAGCATGCAGGCACAAATCTATACCAATTGCCAAAGGTATAAGCTCAGCATAGTAAGGTGTATGGTTGGGTGGGTACACAGAAAGTTGCTTAGAATAGGCCAAACTTATCAAAAAGTTAAATAAATGGCGGGTTCCAATTTGTTAATTATCCCCCACTGACTATAACAGGTTACCTCAGACCCTGGGATCGTGCTCCAATTCAATGACTAATGCACCTCTCCTGAGTAGTAGTGTTCTATAGGAATCATACCCCCATCTTCTTTCCTGTCCTGGGATCTTTGTTGCAGCCCTAAGCCATTTATAATAGAGCAGAAGTTTGGCTTTTTTCCTCTAAGTTTTGATTTTATTCTACTGCCCATGAGCACAGCCTAGACCAACTGCAAAGGATCTCTAGTAAAGACAAGAGGATGGCAGTGCAGCACTCCCTACAATAGTACTCCACACCAGCACGTTTTTCAGCAAAGAGGAGCACCAGTTTGTGGCCTAAAGTAAGAGATTATAATCATTATGGGGTACCAAACAAACTGGCACCCCCCAATGATAAACCTTTTCCTTCCTCTTTTAAAGTTCACCTCTGACTTAGGACTTCAGACCTACTTGACATATAGAAAAGAACATTTTGAAATAGCTTAATGCGTTTTTTATACAGACCTAAATACTTAAATCCATGCCAAATATGCATTAGATGATTAGTATATACAACTTTTACAGCAATCTCACCTGCGGCAAGTAGGATTCACTTGGATCCAGGGAAAAAGATTCATTTTGTAGAGTGTTTTGCTTGGTAACTACATCATCGCCTTTTCTTTCTTTTTGTCCTGCTTCATCATCTTCATACTCATCAGGACTCTGTAATAAATTGTAAAAAAAAAAGTATTGTGGATCAGAGATCAGAGGCCTGGAAAGTGCTTGCATATGAAGCTCTACCATATATTATGTTTTTTTAAGGTTAATAATAAAATCTTTTATTGACATAGCACTGACTCAAACAGCTCTTTTCAAAAATTGGTTCTGATTTTCATCACCTGACACATGACGCTTACATGCACAGTCACAAAAAAATGTCAGCTCTCATCAGCATTCAGTATACTTGCTTATATGCTGGAAGGAAACCCAAGCAGACACAGGATTCCAGTCCTGCACACTTTAACAAGCTACCAATCCCATTTTTTATTGAACCTTGATTGGGGGTACCTTAACCTTGTTATAAACAAATACAGTGGAAGCTTATTGTTACAGCATGGATCTATGCACAAATGTTGATGCATTTGAATCTGGAAATCTAATTGGAGCTCAAATTAACTCTTTGGATGTCGGAAGGCTTGATCTTGCACCCCAATGTCATGCCTAAAAATTCTATTGCCTTAGCAGTCAGGTTCACAACAGCTGTGCTTGGGGTTGTAGAATTAAGGTTTTATAGCAGGAAAGCAGTTAAACTCACCTTAACACTGACATCCTTATTATTTTGAATTACAAGTTATTATTTTTACCTAGTAACCCTAATACGCTACAGTATACGTCAAACAATCTGATCTCCAACCAACTGATGGGTTCCAACAGTTGACTGCTGAAACAAATGACAATTTACCCAAAATACTGGGGTGTATCAAAATTCTAATTTTCAAGTTCTGGGATATGTCTCAAAACCAATACAGGGCTACAAGTGCACTGTGGTCAGTATGCAACCATGCATGTAGTAGCAACTGGCACTCACCTTTCTGTGCATTATTTAAAAGCACATTTTGTTGAAACATACATAGTGGTGAACACACCGAAAAATGGCTTTTTGAGGGTTTTCATTCATCCAGGCCATGATATATAATTGAGACGAGTCTAAAGCTTATTTAAAAAGATGTTCATTCATCCAAGTCATGATATACAGTATCTACTGGTGATAAGTCTAAAGCAACCAGGCTGAGTATTCCTGAAATGTTTCATCACTTATCAAGCAGCTTCTTCATTTCAATTAAAGGTGGCCATACACAATCCGCTCACTTGGTGAGGTCGGTCTAAAGGACCAATATCGCCAGCTAGAATCGGCCCATAGGGAATTCCCCTGAACTGCAACAGCTTAAAAAGGATAAGGTCATCAACCAAGCTTTGTATCGCTGCCTCTACCCAGGGAAATCCACTTCATGCCTATATGGACTCCTTCAGATACACAAGGAAAGAACTTCACTCAGGCCAGCTGCATCAACTCTGTGTCTTATAACATTGCTAAACAAAACACCAACATCTTAGCCCCTTTAGCTGTTAACAAAGGGGCTAAGATGCCATATTTTGCTTGTGCCTGACATTAAATAGTCTGCCATTTTAAGTATTTTCTGGATTTTTGTCTCTGGTTTCCTGCCTTTATTACAGTGATAGATGCTTTTACATTTTCAAAAGTCCATAACCCCCTCGAAACTGTAAGTATAACTTACCTCTACTATGCAGAAGCCAGTTCACAAGTTTTAGAAAAAGCCAATAAAGACATGTAGTCAAATATGAATATAAAATACCGATACTTTACATGCAACTGTATATCCTATTCTATCTTTCTACATGTAGCTTTGACTACTTTTAGAAAACATATTTGTTGAATGATCTTCTGAGAATAAGTTAATTATAAAAGACATGTAATAAACATTTAGTTCCAGAGCACCCATCCTATATGGAGAACCCAAAAATTGAACATTGTATTGTGATATGAAAAAATGAAGACATTTGTGGGAGCCCAACATGTTCCAGTAATAAAAACATGTGTTTGGTGGCAGGGGGTTAAACAATTCAAACAAGTGGAAAAACAGAATTAGAAGAGCTATTTTCCAATGATTTCAGTGATTACACAATGACTAGGGTCCTTTCAAGCACGTACTTAACTATAAATATTTTAAAGCACACAAGCAAGCATTAGTAAGAATGAATTGTCACTTATTCTGTAATTAAGTACATATTGTTATTCTGTTGAAACACAGTAAGAACAAATGATTGATTTCATAATATTCCCTTAGGGCCCAAACCAATAATTCCAACTAAAAAATTCCTTATTAAATTCTTCTCTACCCAATGAACAAATCAGAGCATATGTCTGAGATATATCTCTTTTTCCCACTGTCTTCTGTATAGGAAATGAGAAATGCCCTGGGTATGACATACATGTGTGGATGTCCCTGAAAACAAGGCTGTTTTAATACCAGGAATGTGGGAGAAATGAACATGATAGTTAATGTTTGGGGGAACTAAATGCTGATGTATCTCAGTTACAGGAAGGACAAAATCCAAATTATATTCAGGAAAGTGATTCTCATTCTTCTGACAGTTAATACAAAAAAAACTGAAACTGTCATTATGAATGGTGCAGTCAATCAGGAGTAACCTTTCCTGAAGCCCTGAGGAGTGCATGAAAGAAAGCTATGATAGACAGATGAACCATTTGGATGCAGCATTCGGATTCTGGAGCATGTAAATTCTTTCCTGAATGGAATCCAAACTCTCAAAATAATGTGACTTTAAACCATGTGACTGAAATTAGGATTTATTTTGATATTTGCCCAAATCTCGGAAGAGCAGGCATGCAGCAATAAAAGTGGATTCGGTGAATACCTAATAGGCACATTAGTGTCGCAGTAAAGGAAAAAGGTTATTGTTTCAAATTGTTTTATTTATTAACTATTGTCTTAATTGTTTTAATTATTAAGTGTTAACCAATGATCCCTTAAAATTTTGCTTGTGTGCACATGAAGTTATGACACCAGTACATGTAATAAGATTTTGCAAGCTTACACACAATTTCCTATAGATCTGTTACTCTGCACATCCAGCTTTTAAAGATGATTTGCAAGAACACCGCCTGTAGTTAAAAAGATAAATAAATAAAAACTTAAAGGAGAAGGAAAGGTAAAAACTAAGTAAACTTTATCAGAAAGGTCTATGTAAATACAGCCATAAGCACTCACAGAAACACTGCACTGACTTCTCTTTCAAAAGAAACAGGATTTGTTGTCTCTTTGTTTTCCTGTGCCAGACACGCAGCTCTCTCCTCTCGCCTGTCCCCCCCCCCCCCTTAGGAATGTGTCATCTGAGCCAATCAGCAGGAATCTTCCTCTTAGTCTTACACACTGATGTGTCCCAAAAATCGCGGAAGTTGCCTTGAGAGGAAACTTCCGCAATTTCGTGGAAATCGCGGCACCGCAATTTGTTGCGGGCAACTATTCTCCCCGTGTGCCAGAGCCCTTAAAAAAGAAAGCTAGAAATACTGTATTTTACACATTAAACCTACAGCAAAAGCCCCAATGGTTTAGCAGCGATGTAATGATTAAAAAAACCAAAGCCTCCTTTCTCATCCCAGAATCCACCAGTTAGTCTGAAAAGTGTCCCTAATTTTAAAGTTGGAATAGTTTACAAATTTTTAAGAATTTAAATAAACACAAAAAAAAACTAATACATGTGAACTGCTTAATAAATCAAGAAAATTCAAATTTTGAAAACTCTTGTATGCAATTTAAAAGTGCATATTCAAATATAGATAAATCTGTCCCTGAGTATACATCAGTAAAATCCACACAGCAGAATTGTCCAACTGCATTTTAAGGGCTGTGACACACGGGAATGTAAATCGCCGGTGGGATGGTATACGCGGCACCGTGATTTGCGGAAGTTGCCTTGAGAGGAACAGAAGAGGGCCCAAAGTGGCTTATGGCTGTGACACACGGGGACATTAGTCACCTCGTGACTAATCTCCCCGAAATGCCATCCCACCGGCTAGAATGTAAAATGCCGGTGGGATGGCATTTCGGGGAGATTAGTCGCCCATGACAAGGGAGATTTGTTGAGCAGCGACTAATCTCCCCATGTGTAACAGCCCTAAGCCACTTTGGGCCCTCTTCTTTTGGATTCCGCCAGTTTGCATACTTGTTTCAATAAGTTTTTATTCAAAAATAATTTCAAAGCAATTTCAGTTCCATTGCAGGAGAAGTAACATCAAATACATGCATTTTGCAGTATATTATAATAATGTTGCTGTTTAATTGCACACTTAGTAAGAAGAACTATAGGTTAGTCATCACATAATTATATCTTCAATAACACTGGAACCTAATTAGACATTTATCTAAAAAAATAAGGTAAACATTTCAGAATAAATGGATACTGCATAAAGTAACAATTACAAATTACTATGTCCCTTCTTGACACACTCTATGGGTCAATTAAAGCCCCCTATTCACCATAAGCTCAAGTTCCATTTTGTTATTACAAGGACACTAAAGGGCAGATTTTTTAACAAACTATTATCCATGGTTTTAAAAGGTTCTTGAAACCACAACTAATTTCATTTCCACTAAACCACAAATGTCTAGTCCTTTATTAAAGGGGACCTATCACCCACATAAACTAGATTTTGACATGATGCAAACCTTGCCTTAAAGGAGACATATCATATAAAAATTAAGAATGTTCCAGTGAATTATACTCCTCTAGATATAGAAGGAATGTGCTTAAAAAAGTTGTGTTTCAGACCGATTTATTGAGAAATTCCACCAAAACCCCACTAGTCCCACCCATATGTTCCACTTTTTGCTGGCTGAATTCTCTGATGTGCTGGGGCCGGCTCTCAGGACACTGCACTGTAGGATAGGAACTAATCAGCAATTAGGCTGACCTGATAGGGAACTGAAGCCTGTCTTTGCTTGTGTGACTGCAGGGCTGTGATTGGCTCTACCCCTCCTGCTGTGCTTCTGGCAGGGACCGTTAGGACACGCCCACTCATCATTTCAAACAGGGACAGAGAAGTGATAGGATCTATAGGGGGCCCCAACAAAGGGACCATTTTTACAGATAGGATTAATGTTTAGCCCAAAATGAAACCAGCACTGTATATTATTCATAACTGCCTACAAAATTAGGGTTTTTCCCATTTATCCAATATGTCTCCTTTAATAACAGTGCCCACAAAATGGCACCTGCCTTCTTGCTTTAATTATGCAATTCCAAGATGGGAGGAAAAAAGATGTATGTTATTTATATAGTGTAAATGAAGTTTATTTGGCTTGACAAACAGAATATAAAATAATTTGTAATCATTTCTTAGGGTGACAGGTCCCCTTTAAAAGATCCAAATTGACAAGCGGAACAAAAACGAAAAGATCGTGAAAACCAAATTTTTCGAGGTTTATATGTTTTTTTTCACAAATCTTTGTGAACTTATGAATGAAACCCCCAAAAACCTATAAACCCACAAATTAAATAAAGATTGTTACAATTTGCCTAGGGCAGCTCCCACTGACTTCTACATGACCTTGACAGCTTTTAGATAGCAAAGTTTTGTGTTTTTCATGTTTTTTTTGCTTAAAATATAACAACTTTTTTTTTTACTAAATATTTGAGTTTTAGCGTAACCCACCCCCCCCCCCCCCAACAAATTGTGGGAAAAAAAAAAAAGAAAGAAATAGATACGTTAGTAAACTCCCCACTAAGTGCTTTGGAAAGGAATAGCTATAATCAATTCAGATTTGCCAGATTGCACAAAAGGACTGATGTTTATCTGATACCATACTAGTGAATTCCTCATTACAGAAGATCCAATCATGTTTTACCTTTACTAGATCAATATTAATATACAGAGAGTTCTAGGCTTTGACTATGACTTGATGTCCTGCCAATAAATTAAATTAAGTAACTGGCCTTGTCACCTAGTGATTCCTTTTGGGATCATGCCCAAGTGTGCTACATAAGGACTGACTGGTAGAGCAGGGAAGGAGGCCATTGGAGGTAGGCTTTTGAATGATTTGTGCCTATAAATTTGTCCATAGCAGCATTCCATGTGGGATCTTGTTAGGCCATCTAACATACACTGTGAGTTCAGCAAAAAAGAAATGGTGGACATATTCAGAGGCATTGCTGAAGGGCTGCTGCAGTCTTGAACAGGTACAGAAGACCATGACATGTAGCATATAGAGACTCACTTTGTGCTAACCTTTAATAGGTTAATTTGTTGTTTATAATGTATAATATGTAGAATATGGTGATATTGTGTGTAAGTGCATAATAGAATGATTTGCCGTTTCATTTCATCCTAATGTTTCAAACCTGATGCAGCAAACAAAGACATCCACAAATATCTTGCTTTTAGTGTATTACAACTTTAATGTTGCTGACATAGTCATGAAGAATGTGTTAAAAGACAAAGGAAGCAGAAATGACATAACTGATCAATCATCTCTTCGCAAAGCAACTTCCCATTCAACAGTGCCATCAACCTTTAATAAGAAACAACTATTATTGGCCACAATGGTAAACAATACTAAGCTAAATAATTTCACAATATAACTTACTGCGAATAAAAATATTCAGGCTAAAATTTGTTCCAGCCATTAGACACCCCTCCCTTACTTTGCAGAAACAGTGCACAGGCTAATACTCTTTTCCTCTCTACTTGATCAAATTTAAGGAGCAGTAGCAGAGGGATTTTAATACAGTAAAAAAGGATAAACATTCCTTAAAAGTTTATTGAAAGAATGTTCGCTAGATAAATAGAATCCATATAAGGTAAAAGCTTTACACACTTTGTTATTAAAAGTGTTCTTGCCTACGTCAAGGAGTTATTCTACATTATATTGCTTGGTTGCTTCTGTTTTGTTCTACATTCCATGAAATCCATCTAACTTAAATTGAAATATCTTACAATAAAAGAAGGCTTGGTTTTAGTATAAGACCGAATATTTTAAATTTTTATTTCTTACACCACATCATAAACTCTCTAAGCTCTAACCTAAGCTATTCAATAACAATATTTGACCAGGTACGCTTTAACCAAATGCCAACTTTTAGGGAGTTTGTTTTAAAAATGATGCCAACAAATAGATGTTTCTCTGTAAACAAAGTCCACTTATTTAGACATATAAGGTAGAGACTGGTACAGCAGTACAGGCCTAGTTGGGAAAACTTTCACCACACCTGGACCCAGTAACCCAAGTATATTCTTTTATATACAAGCACCACAAACCAACTGACTCTCCATGAAAGGTGCCAGCTAAATTAAGGGTTTTAATTGAAGATCCATTTTAGAGTACTTCTAGATTTCAAGAGTTAAGAGTTAATTGGCAAAAGGAATACTGGAGTAAGGATAAAAAAAAAAAAAAATATGATTCACTAGAAAAACTGTGCAATGTGGTGGATTATCTTTTTTCTTTACTCAGCTACCACTGCCACTCAAAGGCAGTACAGAAAATGGTCATCTCACAACTATAAAAATCCTTTACAAATACTTGGAAATATTAATAATAGCTCAGAGTGCAGTACTGTCCAGTCCTACCACAGTTCCAAAGCAAAACGAATAACTACAATCCAAGAAAAACGAATATCTTAGTACAGGTATGGGATCCCTTATCTGGAAACCCTTTATCCAGAATGTTCCGAATTACAGAAAGGCCATCTCCCATAGACTCCATTAAAAGCAAATAATTCTAACTTTTAAAAATTATCTCCTTTTTCTCTGTAATAATAAAACAGTACGCTTTACTTGATCCCAACTAAGTTATAATTAATCCTTATTGGAGGCAAAACAATCATATTGGGTTTATTTGATGTTTAAATGATTTTAACAGACTTAAAGAATAAGTAAACCTTTTTTTTCTATCAGTAAAATTACTCTAAACAGCCTCCAGAATTACCTACCTTTGTCCCAGCATTCTCTCTGACCTGGTTCCTCAGTTAGAAGCTGATCATTTTTCTTTGCTTCCTTGTGCAGAGTGAAGCTCTGCCCCTACTTCCTGTTCAGTTCTCTCTTCAATTCAACTACTTGTAGTCAACCTGGAGAGCCTTCTGGGCATGCCTGGAGGCAGCAGGAGCCAGTCTGTGCATTAGCAGAGTTTTTTTTTTTTATGAGAGACCTGAACAGGAAGTGGGGGCGGGGTTTCACTCTGCACAAGTAAGCAAAGAAAAACTATCAACTTCTGAGGAACCAGGTTAGAGAGAATGCTGGGACAAAGGTAGGTAATTCCGGAGGCTGTTTAGAGTAATTTTACGGATAGAAAAAAAAGGTTTATTTATTCTTTAAGGTATGGAGATCTAAATTACGGAAAGATCCCTTATCCCCAGGTCCCGCACATTCTGGATAACAGAATGTCTGTACTAATAACTCAGTACTGAAAACAGTCTAGGAAATCAGCTATTGATTACAATAAAAAAAATTTTTAATAATGTATCCCACTGTCAAGGCAGAAGACACCAAATACGACAAATGGCTTAACTCAAAACAACAATCACTAGGTGTTCATTTGTGGCATCGATATCTGTTGCTAAATCTATGCTGCACAAAGTGGTGCAGCATAATCACTTTATACATTAGAAGTAGCTGTCCAGCTTCCAGACCTCAGCTCAGAAAAACTGCTCAAATAAGCATCTGTGGAATAATAAACCCAATGGTTTTACAGGGATGAGTGAGTTAGGCAATTTTGCAAAAGCTGGCACTGGTATATCATTGCTATGTTATATTAAAGGGTCCTAAAACTCTGTGTGCAGAAGTGAAAAGTTATACTGTAACGTGCAACCCACCAGCTGAACCATAACAGGATGGCAGGTTTTGCTTGGCATTCTCTAAATTAGAAAGCATGTAGAAATGCTGAAGTTCATTGACTATTGTTTATTAAAAAAAAAAAGTATTCATTATCCCAGGAAGGAGAGGTGCAACATTATCCCAGCAAGGAGAAGCTGTAGAGAGTTGCTGTTTTTTTTTTTTTTAACTGCACCATACTTTGCTTTCTCTATCAAAAAAACAAAAAACTTTGAAGACTTAGATTTCATGCCACATTACATTTCATTCTATAATAGTTCTGATACAATGCATATTTTTCAGTATCATACATACAATTGCAAACATGGGGACCCATTAGAAAGTGCCCTTGTTTAAAGTAAATTAAAAGGTAGCAAGTGTTTTTTTTCTACGCATGGAAACAAAACATTTAAAAAACAAGCACAATTTAAACATTATTAAATACGAACCTTAATAAAGAGGCTTACAATTAAATTTGCATGATGTAGGCAGGCTATTCTTATACCAGTTGCAATTGGTCTTAATTTTTTATTTTCAAAGAAAATTCTGCATGCAGTTTCTGCATGCGTTCCTAACAGTAGGACTGAAGAAGATGTATAAAGCAGGCCATATAAAAGTGGTGTGCTGATGTGGATCACTTGTTGAGTGAGGAAGACATAGGGCTGATGGACATCTGACTGAGCTCTCATCAGCCAGTGGTACTGAAGGCTACTATTGTGGCCCCATACTCAGCCACTAAACTGGCAAATAATCCATGTGTAAAAGCTGGGAGCCAACGTTGGCTCCAGTATGGTATTTTATTTTTGGTCACTGCAACTGGGACAGCATTGGCAGAGATCCACGCTAATGGCCAATATGTTTTGCATTTCAAGAAACTACATCAATATCCAAAATATGCTGGGGATCAGTGCATCTGGGTCAGTACGTGCTGGAATGAATGTCAATGAGCCAACATTTTTTTGGGATCAGTATCAGTGCTAGGAGAAATGTGGACATACAATTATCTTCAAGGAACAGCAGGCCACATGTTTTGGACAAAATGTCACTGGGTCAGTCTGAATGTGCTGGAAGCAGTATCACCAATCATATGCTAGCATAAAGGACCCAGAAAGGACATACTACAGGTCTGGTCTGTAAAGAGAAAGCATTAACTTGTATGAGTAGCACTCCAACTGAGATACACTTGAGGGCAACGGGCAATTAAAACTGTACAAAAATGCCTTGGGTATATTTGTTATATTTACAAATAACTTTAAAAACACTGAAAATGTGTAATAAACTTACAGGTATAGGATATATAATCTAGAAAGCTCCAAATTACAGAAAGGCCTTCTCCCATATAATGAGAGTGCATTTTATCAAATAAATCAAATTTTAACAATCCTTATTGATCTCTGAAAATGCTTTTTAACCGAACAATCGTGTTCGGTTAAAAGTTTGGGGACCTTAGTATTAATATTTAAAGAATGGCAGCAGTTTGACTTTAAACCAATGTAAGTCTATAGGTGAAATCTGATTGGCTGTTGTTGGCACCACCCACTTTTCTAAACTGTAACGCAGTCAGCCAGTTACAAACTGTGCAGTTTGGGAACCCTGACATTTAACATGTGAAAAAGGCAGCAGTTAAAATTTCCCCACTGAAAACAATAAAAGAAATGTGACTGGCTTTTGGCAGCTCCACCAACTTTTTCTAACCTTAAATATGTAGTCACTCAGTAACTGATGGCAAAGTTTGGGAAGCCTGGCATCAAACCAATAAAATTCAATAGGTGAAGTCTGATTGGCTGTTGGTGGCTCCACCCATTTTTTCAAACCCAAAACTGCAGTCCCCTAGTGACCAACTGTGAAGAGTTTGGAGACCCTGGTGTTAATACTGTGAGAATGGCAGCAGGTTGAATTTCCCCATTGAATGTCAATAAAATTCGATTGACTGTTGCTGCCTCCGCCCACTTTTTCTCACCTTGAACTGCAGTTACCTGGTGTCTAACTCTGCAAAGTTTGGGGACCCGGGTGTCATTACTGCGAGAATGGCTGCACGTTGAATTTCCTAGGTGAACTGTAAAATCTGGTTGGCTGTTCGTAGCTCCACCCACTTTTAGGCATCCAGCAAATACAAAATCTCATACAGGCTGACCCCATGACTATGTGATTCAGGTTTGGTGAGTGTAGCCTCAAAGCTTTAAGAGTGGCAGCAGTTTAAATGTCCCCATTAAAGCCAAGGGGTGAAATTTGATTGGCTTTTGTTGGTTCCTCCCACATTGGGTCATACAACAAATGTTGCTGTTTTATTCAGGGTGACCCCATGATTATGCTATTCAGGTTTGGGAGAGTAGCTTGAAAGCTGTAAGAGTGGCAGCAGTTTGAAAAAAAGTCAATGGGAAAATTGGGGTGTTCGGAGCGCCACAAAAAGACAGGTGCCAGGATCGCTTAGAAAAGCACAAGCAACCTGCTCCGCTATAGAACAAAGAAGCGTGAAGAGTCTGGGTATTGTACCCCTAAAACTGAAGGAGAAGTAGCTTTTAGGAAATGGGGGGCACGGAGAAAAAGAAAAAGAAAAGGAAGAATCGGAAGAATAAGCTGAAGTTGAAGAACAGTTTGTTGGGTTTTTCAAACCAACATAACAAAAAAAAATGTACTTAATATTTAGAAATGGTTTAATTTGATTAAAAAAAAATTGACATGTGAGAGAAGGGGAGAAAATATTGTACCCATCTATAATGCAGGTCAAGCACTAGCTTTGGCTATGTAGGCAAATGAGCACATCTTTGTGAGATCTGGCCAGCTAGGGGGGCATCAAATTGAGACAATAGAACACTTGGGGCCAAGGCCACATTAAGGGTGAAGACACATGGTGATACTAGTAGCAGCTACTTTTTTTCTTTCATGGCTACTAAACTCCCTGCCTCCTCTGTGGTAGTGCAGTCAGCTCTTAGAGAACAAGCTTGCAGTTGCCAGAATAGTGTTTCTATATTGTCCTTTATGTTGTCTATGAAAATGTACGTAATCAAGCTAGTCATCTTCAACTTGGTCCTGAGGAAAGCAGGGTAAGTGCTGACCACTGAAATCGCTTTGTTTCATTTCTAAGGTTGCATTTGCCTTAGTTAAAAGGGTATCTAAAATGAATACAGGCTCAAATGTCTGTAAAACTTAAGTAAAAAATTTTTTTTTAAAAGAATACAGAACATGTAGCAGCTTTAACTGTGTTTTTTTAATAATAAATGGAACTCTCTACAAATCTAAAAATGCTAGACTAAGTTGATTAAAAGGGTGAAGGAAGAATTTGCCAGGCCTTTCTCAGACTCCCTCTGTATTTCATAATAATGCCTGAGAATCCAGCATGCTACTAATTTACTGCATGTTCTGTACGAAAAAATGTGCTTTTAATTCCTGGGCATGTTGCTAAAGCCATAATGATGGTGTGTGTAAAAGAGAAGGCTGAGTGAACAACTGAGGCTGAAGAGGAATGTTTTCATAGGCACAGAAAGGGAATATCATTGGCCCCAGCACGCATTCTTCCTTAGATGGAGAAAATATTCAACTGAATGAAAGGAAACAAAAGCGCTACACAGGACAACATCTGCCAAACAAAAACATTAGCCTAAAATTGCCATCATTTCTCAACATTTACCAGCCTGGAATAAATATTTAAGACATGTAGGCCAAGTGATAGCATATATCACAGAAGGTTGGCTGCATCATCTTTAGCTACCTAGTACCTTTTCCACAGAAGAAAAATGAATAGAAGGTAAAACCTAACATTATGCCATAGGGGTTGTAAGAAAACCGAGAAAAAAACCTTGGTCACGGCAGTTGAGTATACTACACCCTAGCGCACCCATAAAAGTATGTGAACATGAGCCACAGTATAACAAAAAAAAAAAAATACAAAACCATGATGTTCAAAAAATAGTTAAAAGTTCTATTTATTGGAAGAGCAAAAATTCTCAGCAGTATATACTATCTCTATGAAGTACCAGCAACTGAGAGATATGTAATAAATAAATCATCTTTTTGTTAGTAATGTCACAAAGGTAATTTTGCTGTGGCAACAGAAATGACGATTATTGTCCACATGACCTGCACACACCTGACTAACACATGACTTGAACATTTTTTTATCATTCAAATGACCATACTATTTAAAGGTTCATAAAACAAGAACTGCATACTGCCAAGAAAAACTTTGTTTAGCATACCTTTTTTAATTCTAGAAATGTCTGTCTAAAAAAAAATAAAAAAATACCTTCCACATAATGGTGAATTTATTTGGCTGAAACTGGTTGATATTCCTTGATAAGTAAGCCTTGTGACCTTCTTTCAGGTTTAGGTAATATTACTCTAGGTGTATATCGCTTAATCACACTTTCACTTTACAACTGTTTATTTGGGCGTCTCCAACACAGAATATATTTGCTATTTAGTTTAGTGGGTGTGTATGAGGTGATGTCTCCATGATCACTTTAACAAACAATGAAAAATCCATGGCAGCTTGCCTATACACAATGGGCATTAGCACTGACTGTCTAGAGACTCTAGCCAATCACTTGCCTACTCTCAGCCGCCCAAGCACTACTGCAAACAAGACCTGAATGATCCATGAAAACACGCCTGTCTATATTAAGTACCAACAACTGTAAACAAAAGACACAGAGAAGTGGTAATGTGAGAACTGTACTGGGATAAACATCTAAAGTGGAAAGTAGGCAAGGAGAATGGAGAGGGGTTTTAAGAAGTTTTATGTTGGGAGAAGGGAATTAATGGCAAGTAGATGTCAAAGTGAAACAACAGTATGAAATAAGGACTATGTCCTTTTAGTTGCCTACTATGTGGCTAAGTGTCATCTAAGATGCTTGCTTATAATTCCAGTTGTGGCAACTTCTGCGGAGCATCAACATGTCACTAAAATTATGCAATGCAACTTTATCCCCAGATAAGGGAAAAGCGAGGAAGATTTTCTATCAAATGACCAGTTGTATGGAGCAGAACCAGAAAAGTGCAGAAAACATGTTTATTACACAAACATATGCTCAGCTTTGTTTAGGCAGTTTGGCTAATCATAGGGCACATTAGACTGGTAATTCTGTAATACTGATGGATCGAGGATTATCAACCCCTACAGAAAATTTCTGTTGTACAGTTAAGATGTCTTGCGCACAGTTTGGTGCCTGTACTGACCCTGTTGCCCGTTTACTGACTACGCTTCTGGATTTCAACTCTGTACCTCGCTGCCTGCACGGTTTTGACTTCGGCCTGTTCCACTTTGTCTCATCTCCCTAACTTTGCGTTAATGCTAGGTTCCCTTGCCTGCCCAGAACATTTGCCCTGGTCCTCTCACAATAAGTCTTGGTGGCACCCGAGTAGCGGAGGGCTCCTCCCAAAGCGAAAGGTGGCTGTTATAGGCAGAAGAGTGGGCTCTGACTGGGATCTTGGCTTTTGTTCTGGGTTTGGGATACCGTGCATGACACTCACCTTCTTCCCGTTAACTTGCAGACACAGGTTGCAATGGGCCTTGTACTTACCACCAGCCCTATGACATGTGAAAAATACACTGAACCTCGTGGCAGACTTTTTAACCAGAGCAAAGTGCAGAGAGAAGCCAGAGCCTGGACAGAAGTGTTCTCTGCATAACTAAGAGGCCACTCTTGCTTCTCTTAGTGTTTAGGGTCTTCATAAATTACCATTTACTATTCCACTAACAGAAAATTACATGGCACTTAAAGGGTTAACTCCCATTAAGGTACAGAAAGAACTGTCTGTCTCTGAGAAAAACCTATGAGAATCTCTGTGGTTAACACTCCTCCCTAACATCATGCTATGTCTTGTCTTGCTATAGTAAAAACTAGAGCAAAAAAACAAGAACGTTGCCACTGTCACTATTTAATCTGGACTACAACCATAGTAGCACTACACTTATTCACTCCTCATTTGCATGGTGTCTGAATGCAATCAACAATATTCCAACATACAAGGCTTTATCCATCAAGCTGAGAGTACTCACTGTGTTAATAAAATAAATTGCAACATTTTATTGTACATAAAAATAATACGATTATATTAATAAAAAGTCACACTATGACAAAATGGTCATCAGGGGGACTGCAGAACAGAAATCTAAAGAAGGCCCTTGCATAAATATATACTGATTTTGCAGGTTCGCCACTGTGAAAAATTTTGTACGCACCATTATAGGAGAGATTGGACTTTACTTACAGTGTATCTCAGCAATGAGAAGGGAACTAGGCATTGGGGGGGGGGGGGGGGGGGGGGGGGGGTGTTAACCCTAACTGATTACTAGCACAGTAAATCAGAATCATTGGGTCAGAACTTACCCCACCTTATACACAGGTTACGCTGAAGGGCACCTCATGACTCCGTCATGCTATGCTTTTTATGGGTTAAAGTTATTTAATTTTTTATTTTTTGTGGTTCTTAATAAAATTGTATTATTTATGTATAGAAGAAGATGTTGCTCTACAGTACTTTAAAACAATGAGTATCCTAAGCTTGCTGGATAAAGCCTTGTATAGTGGTGGAATATCTGGCCTATATCAACAATTTGTCCCAAAACAAAATATTTTAATAATAACAATTATTTCTGTGGCATTCTATAATTTAAGATTTCCATTTTAACGTTACTCCTGTTACAGAAGTGGCAGTGAGTAATGCTGGATTCCTATCTGTTTTGGCAACATAAAGGGTGTGTATGGTATGTAACATACACATACAGCTTGCACCTGGAAGTTCACCTGATGGAACAAGGTCCAGACTTATAATTAGCATAAAGAGTCAGTTTAGATAAAGAAACAAAGGAAGTCTGTATGGGGATACAAAACTACAATGCCATGCAATAGTGTATTTTTTTCTATTGTCAGTGGCCAAATTTCCATTGGTTAGGGAACCTCCCTAAGCAAGGTAACATGCCACAAATTAACTAACTCGAGACCTGACGCAACATTCAAATGCAGCCTTAAAGCTGATATTGCCGGCAATTGGATGATGACCGCTGACATATTATATAAGGTGGCCTTACATACACTTATATTATTGTATGAAACAAGGCTTCATAAAATATTCAGTGCGTATATGGTGAGAGATGAAACGACTGATATCTGCAAAAGCTTTGTATATTGGCTCGCTGATTGGACAAGATGGAACATTTTTTATTTTTAACATGGGCAAAATGTTAACGCTGAATTGTCAAGAGGTAAAATTCTTTTGTCTCTACCTGCATATCTAACGATTCAGCCATTATCACCTACCTCATCAACCAGAGGAGAAGAAATTCCTCTTAAGATAGTTATACATATACAGGTATGCTTGGACAGACTGATCAGTTTTGTCCTTACCGACCATATACACATCTAAGAGCCCCTGCAAAAACAGTGGAAAATTTATTAATTCACATCAGTCCCTGCTCCAGTCAAACTCCATATAAACTCACTCACTTTGGTCAATTTTATTAGGAGCCAACTAAGTTGCTTATGGGTATTTAGAGTATGGGAGGCAACCGGAGTCAGGGAGGAAACACATGCAAGCAAGGGAAAAACATACAAACTCTTTGCAGATAATGTTTAAGCTGGAATCAAACTTTGGGACTCCAGCACTGCTTATTGGGAATGCAGGTCCAGACTGACAATCTGTGGATTTTGGCAAATTTTGGCGAGGGGCTGCTGTAAGATGCCACAGACGGTCACTATTTATTGGGCTGGTGGAAGACTGTGTGCCTCTGTGTACTTGAAATGCCAGGGCCTATTTTAAATCCCAATGCGAACCAGCAGTAAATGCTAACCATTGCATCACCGTTAATGGGTTTGTTGCTCTGTTGGCAGAAATATGCCAGTCACATGAAGTGCTTATCTGCACCGCGTACTTCACCTGCATTTGATCTGCTGAAACTTTTAGTGCTGTAAGTTTTTGACAGTTCTCCTTTGTTGCATTAGTTCTAGGTGCTAAAATTGTAGATCCTTAAGAAAATGTGTTAAATGATCATCTGTTTCTATAATAAAGTTTTTATTTACAGATAAAAATAAACTGAGGAATTTTTGCACGTTTTTGCAATGAGAGCTTTGTTTACATTGACCATATTTAAAAAGGTGATAGAGCACACCCACAATCCAACTCTACCCTAAGGGCCATGGTCCATAGGGAGGTCAGTTGCCACGGTTAAAGTGGACCTGTCACCCAGACATGAAAAGCTGTATAATAAAAGTCCTTTTCAAATTAAACATGAAACCAGAATTCATTTTTATATAGTCACATTCAAACTCATTATAAATGCATTTAAAAATCCACGTTGTCAATCATATACTGCCTGCCCCGCCTCTATGCCTTAGGCATAGAGGCGGGGCAGACAATTACTTAAACTTTCCATTCAGCACTCAGATTCTCCCTACCTTCTCACCTTCTAATTGTGTAGCCAGTGCATGGGCCTGGGCATCTGGTCCCCTATTCTGGCACATACACAAGATTTTGGGGTGATACAAAGCTTGCCTTAATAACAGTGCCCACAAAATGGCAGCTGCCTGCTGGCTGTGATTGTATATTCCCAATTCTGAAGGAAACAAGATATATATAATTTATATAGGATGTGAAGTTAATTTTGCTTTACAAACACAATAGAAAAGAAATTGAAATTATTTCATAGGGTGACAGGTCCCCTACTACTGCAGGAAACCAATCTCCCCAAAATGGCTTCCTAACGGCAATAAAGCGAATCGCCTATGGGGAGGCACACGTATCACTAACTTTGTTTTCTGAAATTGCGCTAAGATTTAAACGCGGGCAACTAATCTCCTGTGGGCCATGGCCCTTACTCAAGTTGGCTCAGTGTAGGATCAAAGAGGTTTAATACAAATAAATAAAGAGAAAAAGCAATTTTCTTTTACTGAATGTTCATAAGTGTTATCCAAAGCTAATATTCATAGGAGAGTCGGTGTGAAGTAATGATGGCAGCTCTCCAGGCAAGATAAGAAGCACGTCATGACTTGCCACAAAGACAGGAAGATAAAGAGTGGGTATAATCAATTTGTTCATAAAAGCAGGCAGAGGCAAAAGCTAGAAATTGAAATAAGGGAGCGTGGAATGAGGTATAGCATTTGCATAAACTTGGAAACATAATTTCATAATTTACTGCAATTAGTATAAATAACTCTTCAATACACAAGACCCAATTTACCGAGGATGTACATCAGAAGGATTAAGAAAAGGACTAACAGGTACAGGCATGTTAAACTGCCTGTATACTACCATTAAGTACATGTCATATCATCCTTTCAGAATGAATGTTTACTATAATCTGATATTCATTTTCATCTGATATTCATGTTTCTGCAGTGTGGTAACACCTATTCATACAATTTAAGTTCGCTCCACATTCACTTATTTATTTATAAGCCTTGCTTTCTTTAAGATGTTTCCCATGGGGCATATGGACTGAAAGCCTTCTGGGGGCCAGACATGGCATGGCTTCCTTCCTATTGTTCTGATTGTTAAACTGTATGAAGGATTGCAACAGTAGGAAATGAAGAGAAGCCGAGGTCCCTATTCACTTCTACATCTGCCAGTGCACCAAAAACTCATCAACATGGTACATGTTTGCGGCAACGTAAAAAAAAAAGTCACATTTCACAAATTTTTCGGCAAAGTGAAATGGAACAGATTCGGTCATTACTAGTGACGTCAAAAACAATGTTGCCTTGTTAATGCTGCAACAGGGTCCACTATGAGTGTGGCTTAAATACTTACGCAAAAAATAAGTATATTTAAGTTTTTCATTTCTATTTTTTTACAATCTGGCTATCTACACATCACACAATACCAACATATGCTTAGCAAACATTAGTTTCTAAAAATCATCTTTTTAATGGCCATTCTATTTTAGCATATCATCATTCTTTGTTTAAATGTGTGCAAGATCCTTTGCAATTAAATTCTGTAGTCTCTATGCCATTCACCAACACTAAGACTAAAAAGACTTTTCAGAAAGCATCCCAGAAATTACAGTGTGTCACTTAAAATATTGTTCAAAAGAATATAGGCTGCATTTTACTTAAAATGCTCTTTGGAATCTTGTAACTTGCCAATAATTCCTCTAGAGGAAATAATAAAGACACGCATGACTAGCAGAAATTGTTAATTATAATTAAGAAGTTATTCTTACAACAACACCTTTAAAAATATCCTGAAAAAAGGGCAGTGACTCACAGAGTCATTTTAGTCCATTACGCATTTAAGTGATCTTTATATTTTATAATAATAATTATATACTATGGCTCAGGCTGTACCAGATGGAAATAACATGTCAAATTGCTTATATGCCTTATAAAGTTCATGCACACCAGTAATAAGCATTTGCTGTGCATGAGTAAAAGAGAGTATGCATCCTGACTTTCCAATCAGGGAAGTAAGAGTATTGTGAACTTAAGGCAATTTGAGTGGCAAAGTAAGAATTGCTAGAACAAATTAAATATATCCCCCATATGTAATAAAAAGTGCTCAATATATAATATATTACAACCAATAGGATGTTTAAACAGGTGATCAGAAAACGCTAGTAGCCTGTTGACTGGCTGCTATGAGTTACTGCTCCTGGGAAAAATTAGTGCCTTTTACTATATAACCCTTTATAAGTATTATTTTATCTATATTATCCTGTTAGTGTAATACTACTAGTCCCCATACAGTTATGGTATCTATTATGCATAATGATTTGACCCTGAGGTTTTCTGAATGCAGAGTCCATCTATAATATAGAGAACTGGTGCCTTAATAATAACAGTTTTGTTTTTCATCAGTTTGGATTGATGCCAGTTTTATTATCCTTAGGTACAAGGTACTGTCTTTAAATTACAGAGAAAAAAAAATTAGAATTGCAGTGCTAGCTTTTCATAATGGGTTTCAGAACGACATATCCTATATTTGTACTACTAATATAGTTTCTATTACATTTTTATAACAAAAGACGTTAAAGCATTGCACCAACACAGAAGATCATTACAAGATTTGCATAAAATGACTGTAATACAAATTCAGATTAACGTTATAAAAAATAGCAAATGTTTGTAAGTATTTAAAGGAGAAGGAAAGGCAAAGTCCCTTGGGGGTGCCAAAATGTTAGGCACCCCCAAGTGAATTAAATCGCATACCTTTTACCTCGGGATGGTGCCCCTGTTCAGAGAGAACAGCACCAGCCCGGGGTAGCTGCAGAGCTTCCTCCTTCCTGTATCGCTCGCGTGCGCATGCACAGTAGAGTGAAAAGCCGAACTTTAACAGAGAAGTCGGCTTTTCACTCTACTGCGCATGCGCCTATTGTGTTAGTTGCAGCGAAACTAAGCCGGAAGGAGGAAGCACATCGCTCCAGGTACCCCGGGCTGGTGCTGTTTTCTCCTAACAGGGGCACCAGCCCGGGGTACGAGGTATGCGATTAAAGTCACTTGGGGGTGCCTAACATTTTAGCACCCCCAAGTGACTTAGCCTTTCCTTCTCCTTTAAGTATTTAAATATTCCTTAACCTACAGAAGAAATGTAGTTGCTCATACCATGAAGATACACAGAGGGATATTATTGAATGCAATGATACTGTATTGTACATACTGTGCATGTAAATATGCTATAAAAATCCTTCCTATAGGAGGTCTCCATGCAAAGTATTTAATATATTGTAAGCCTATCTAAGGTAGAAAAAGAAAACATCTCACAGTATTGAATACAGGATGAAGGAACTGAGAGGCCAATTCATTATTGATGAATAAAAGCCTTACCATGAATAATACAGACTAACGGACAGAACGGTTAGTATTCTGTAAAGTTACAATGAAGGAGACCTGCAAGAAAGTGAAAGTGCTCACTAACAAAGCACTATGGCAACTAATGTCTTAGTTCTAATTACTTTCTAAGGAATAGAATATGATAAATATTCAAAATATAAAGAAAATTCACCATAGCTATTCACAAGGAAAACAAACAGCACCCAAGATAAATATATTTATTAAACTGCTATTACACCGTGTATATGAAACAACCTTCCTTAGCTCATTTTTAAACAGATAGTTCACCATAAAGTTAACTTTTAGTGTGTTAAACAATATGCTGTTCTTATTCATATTTTCCCCACCAGCTAAAGTTTCTGTTCAGGACCTCTCATTGTCCCCCAGGCTTTCATTCATACCACAGTCACCACCATACCACACTAGGGTAAAGTGGACCCTGGCAACAAGATGCTGCTAATATTACTAACTGAAGAGATGCTGAACAAAATGCTGAATAATTAAAACATAAAAAGTTAAATAAAATGAAGACCAATTGCCAATTATTTTCTGCATCATTACATTAACATTACATTAACATTTATTTATAAAGCGCCAACATATTCCGCAGCGCTGTACAATAAGTGGGTTACATACATTGGACATACAGAGTAACATATAAAGCAATCAATAACCGATACAAGAGGTGAAGAGGGCCCTGCCCAAAAGAGCTTACAATCATAACAGTTCCCCCTAAAGGCAATTACCCCCATATGTATGAAATTACATTAGGTTTGCCCAGGTGTAGCCGACTATAACAACCAATAAAATATTTGTGTTTAAATTGGGGACCAGTAAATAGATTCTTCTTGTTTACTTCACTTCATGGTGTAATTCACAGCAGAAGTATTCCACCAGAACAAATTCCATTGACTTAAATGGTTTATATCACGTCTGAGGTGTTGTAAGTAATGTTAGTCTGGCTTTAAAAGAAAATACACACACCTTTGTAAATAGCAAGTATTACCTCTTTGTAATGGATTATTTTTGCAACGGCAACGTCTTCTAAAGAGATTTACAAATGTGCTTTTCTTTTTTAAGGCAGAAAACACAACACACCTTTCTAAATTTGATTATGTAAGATTCCTTAGGAGCAAGCACTTAGAATTAATATTTTACTCCTAACTTTATGGTAAACCACTGCAAAGCAAAGATCAATCAGAAACTTATGAAGGCACAAGCCAAAACAAGATTATTTTACACAATACATATTATATACAATAAGGATCCTACTGCAAATTAGATTTATTACGAGTAGGACCATGATAACTGCATCTTTTGAATTTATTAAAGAACCCTTGCAAAAGTGAAACAGGTGGAATGACAAACCAAAAAATACTGGGAGAGGGCTTAGATGAAAAATAAAAATCTATGAACTGACCTAAGGAACTCAACACCCTTATCATTTTCAAAATTCAAAGTAGTATAGGTCCAGTAAGGCTGATCGTCCGCAGTTAAATCTGTACTACTGTGGGCGACAAATCTCCTAAAATTACTTTCCACCGGCAATAATGTAAACTGCAGGCGGGAAAACAGCGGAGGTGCCTCACAAGGAAACTTTAGGCGACTTCAGAAAACAAAGCGACATACATATTTTCCCACCAGACATTTACATGATTGCTGGAGCAAAAGCATTTTCGGGAGATTTGCCGTCCACAGTAGCACAGTTTTAATTGTGGGCAGCAATCTCCCCATGTGCCATAACCCTTAGGGCTCTGGCACACGGGGAGATTAGTCGCCCGCGACAAAACTCCCTGTTCTAGGGCGACTAATCTCCCCGAGTTGCCTTCACCTGCCATCCCACCGGCGAAAATGTAAGCCGCCGGTGGGATGGCACATGCGGCGGCGAGATTTCGCGAAAATCGCCGAAGTTGCCTCGCGAGGCTTTTTAGGCGATTTGCGCAAAATCGCGCCGCCGCGTGTGCCATCCCACTGGCAACTTACATTTTCGCCGGTGGGATGGCAGGCGAAGGCGCGACTAATCTCTCCGTGTGCCAGAGCCCTTAAGGTGGCCATACACGTAGCGATTTTTGATCTTTCGTCAGATATGGAGGTAGAAACAATAGGAATTCTAACTCTATTTGCCAATTCAGCCCTGAACGTAGATTTTGCTCATGCCCATTGAAGGCACCCAAGCAAAATCTACGGTCAGGGCTGAATCAAAATCTTTTAACCTGGCCGATCAACGAGTCAACCGATATCCGCAGCCTTTTGCGATATCGGTTGCCTCGTTGAGCCGCCATACACGCACCGAATATCATACGAAACAAGGTTTGGTACAATATCATCGGTGCGTGTATGGCCAGCTTTAACATGCTTCAGTTTTGTAGATAACCTTCCCTTTCAAAGTGATCCCTTTGAAATGCAGATTTGATTTGATGGCTAAAGAAGACAATTCCTTTGCTGCTCCCTCAGTCTGAGGGTTCAATATCTGTAACAGCACTGCGTAACATGCCGGAGCTTTATAGATGATAAAAGTAATAATAAAAAGGCAGAGGTGTACTGTATAATGTACTGTTGTCACTACAGAAAATAATTTTACCAACACACTAAAAAAACACTTCGTTGGCCCAAAGAATAGATGGCAGCACTGTAGCTTAGCAATGTGCTTATAAGTAACAATGCTTCTGGTACTCGCGTGGAATGTCTGGTGGTACAAAAGGTATATGAAGCTTTTTTTTTTTTTTTTCTTACTGTGCTGAGAAACCAAACACCAACATGTAACGTTTATGTACAGGCTACACAAACACAGGTGCGGGCCCAGGAATGCAAAGCATTGTAATTGCATTAAAGGTCACTATAAGCCGCACATCATCCAAAACCGCTTTACAGGCCCACTGCACAAATGCTTTATGCTGCTTTGTAAGGAGGATTTTAGTACAAAAATAAAATTAAAAACAATGACACAGCAGTGTATATACAGCAAATGAATGAATTTGTTCTTCGACACAAAGAGCTATAAAAATATCACAATTGTAGAAAACACACTACGGTATATTCAATGAATAAGTTGCTTTAAATACTTGTTATTTTAAAGGATTAGTAACACCTAAAAAATAATCATTTGAATTGCCCTTCTATTTAGCTCCATCCTGTACATGCTTTCCTTAGCGCAAGTCTATTTTTATTGCCGTGGGTTTGCTGTGTTCTGCCATATTTTATCTGTTCAACCATTCTATTGCGTTCAGTAAAGTGTTAGATTGGGGCTGTCCGAGTGCCAGCCTGCAGCCCTGCAAATCAGTCTGTCAATCCCTTCATGTTGATTTGTGCCAAACCTCTACACAAAGAGAAACACTGCCTCTGATTAGGTGGAAGGGGTTAGCAGAAAGGAGAAAAGTAGAACGGAGCAGGGAGAGAATTGGTGGCAGAATAGTGGGGAGCCTAAAGAACGTGGAAGGGGATAAAAATTGGGTATAAGGACATAAAAAAGTTGATAAATGGAGAGCAGCAAAGAGATAAAATAGAAGAAATAAGGTTAAGGGAAGATGTGTGATGTGAAGTGTCAAAAAAAAAAAAAAAAACTAGAACAAAAAGTAGGTGTCTACTGCAGGATGTGAGGGAATAAGGGTGGAAGAGGAGGCGAGAAGAAGGGGAAAGACACAGGACAAAAGAGAAAAATAATGATAAAGAAAAGGAATACAAAGAACAGAAATATGAGTAAAGAAAGCTTGGGACCCTATCTTAAGTTGGGGCGAATGCTCCAAATATTTGTTGGATGCCTAATATTTATGTAGAGTGCATGGCAAAAATAGAAAAAAAAAAAAAAAGATGGGGATTGAAGTAAATGTACTACGAATTGGTCAGCCCCACAGCAAATAAATGTTAGGGCATATGGCCCTCAGCTTTAGAGCCTTGTATAATACACCTTCATGAGCTGGCCCCCAATAAATTTACTGGACTACAGGGATCCCAAGTAAAAATATTACGCTTTCTAGAAATAATGGTGACATGATGACCGTGAACATTATTGGCTAATGGTGTCAGTTTTAAATTTCCTGGTGTTATTGGTCTGTGCAAATGATCACTCTACAATGGGATTCTCCTTCAGCAATATATAGGCCATATTGCACGTAATGGGTTACAGAAGTGATGTCATCAGTTTAAAATCTTGCCCTTTAGTACTAAGCTCTACTTTATCTCAGGGTTCTTCTCATACCCATCACAAAATGATAGCATTTTTCCTTTTTCTTCAAAGGCCAGTACAAAATCAATACATTAGGCAACAGGCTTGTCCAATATATACATGGCTGATTTCAGTCTCAAATCTACTAACAAAGATAATGAAAGGTCAATACCCAGCATGAGACATGAAATGCACTGAAGGGGAAAGAGACAATCCTTGAGTTGTGCCTGATTTCCCGAAGACTGCTGCTTACAATGGATGCTCAGTCACGCTCATCTGACACCCCCTCCCACATGGGAAAGCAGTACATTTGGAGCAGGAGTCTTCTTTTTTTTTTTTTTTTTTAAAGTCTACTAGTTGAACTCTTAAAAAAAATGTAAAGTTATTAAACTCTAGGTCACTGCACAAAATGTGTTCCTCACTATCTGCTGCAACCAACATAATGATAGCTAAAAAGAAATTTACAACCAAGTGTTTAAAGAAACAATTTTTGTTGACTTTTAAAACTAAAGATAAAAGGTTCTTCATTGCATGTACATATGCCATTTACTTATTACACAGAACATTTATAAAGCACCAGTATTTTCCATAGTAAAGCACTGCACCATATAAATTGGGAGTGATGCAGACAAACATAGATAAGAGAAGCTATTAAAAGAATTACGGGACATCAGGCATTCTCTGGCTTTTTGTGTCTGTGACTCCAAGACAAAACGGCAACCAATGGTCTAAGAGAAAACTGCATGGCAATCACTAAAGTTATAGCTTTAGAAAACTGCTTTAGAAACTTAGAATTCCTTGCATGTGGCTGTGTGTCATAATCATGGTGGTTCGTATGTGTATCATATGGTACGTATATGGTATATGCTTAATGGGAATCACCTGTTTTATGGCACGAGTAAGCAATAATCTCCAAAACAAGCGGCAATAGTTGCTCACGATGTGCTATATGTAGGCTACAGCTATTGCCATGCAGTGCTGATTATCCGTCCCTACATTTGAATCAGCATAACTATGACTGCAAACAAAGGCACTGCATTGCCCTGGGCACAGGCACACGGAGTGGAATTTGGTGCCAAAATGCATGAGTACATGTTTTTTCGCAGCCTGAGCTTCAGTCCAACGTGGCTTGTGGCTTAGGCCATAATACTAAGTGATCTAAGGCAATTCCAGTTGGCACAGTTAGAAAAAGCTACATATATCTGTACCATAGCCTGCTGAGCAGTTGATAGAAATACAAAATGTTTCACAAAATGAAGGCAAGCTTTAATTCTCTTTTTTTATTGTGTTAATTCAGTAAAGGTAGCTAAAGGTGCAATTATTTGTAACTGTAAAATGTGTAAAACCTATCCTATCCATACAAAAGACACATTATAATGCTACAGGCACAGCTAGATTACATGACAGACTAACACTAATTCTGCAACAGCTAAATGGAAAAGTGCCACCCTATAATACAGTTATAACTAGTTGGTAAACTGATGTTTCAATAGACAAGGTTTGTAATTCTTCTAAAGGTTCCCCAATTCACTTGTTTAGACAATAACCTTCTGCAGTGCATTCATAGAGTGGGGTCAGCAAGCCTGGAAGTGCCAAGACTGCCAGTCCCCACAGCAAATTTGTAATCCAGTTACTGGGCGCCAAACCACTCTACCGGCACAAATTAGCAATGAACATTTTGTGTGACAGATCTGACAGGACATGCAACCATTAGAAGAGCCTGCACAAATAATAAGCAGTGTATTTACTCACTTCTACTTCTGTCATCTTCTTTTTCAGATACATTTGCCAGTAGTATTGATAAAAATCACCAAGGTAATACTTAAGAGAGGGTGTGGGAATGGAGTCCTCTGCATCACAGCAAGAACAAATAAGTACTGCAGGTTATACAACTACATTAAATAACTTCCTTAAAGGCTTGTAAAAAATAAGAGCATAATATGCAAACTGCCAATAAATGTAATATATATGACCTGTTTATAGTGCAATAGCTGATCAAAGGGTACTTCTGTCTAGCACCACTATAATATTTGCTTTCATATGTAGTTTGGCGTGGATCTTCAATCTGAGGCTCTCCAGCTGTTTCTGAACTACAGAACAGGGCCTACAACCCTTACGTAGAAGAAGAAAGCAGAAATTATTGTACAGCGACAGTACAGATAAGTGCATAAAGACAACACAGATAACTAGGTACTGGACCATACACTGTAAGGCAGAAGGCCCGACAAACAGGACTGTAGTCAAGTTTTAAGGAATGGATTTTTTGTTCTTAATGATATCACTAACACGGTCTTCAAAAGCATTTAGACCACAAAGTCACAGTCATGAAATGGAACATTTTACATTCTGCAAATGGTCCATAGATTAATATAAGCACTACTGTAGATGCACTTGTGGAGATAGCCATTTGAGTGAAGGGTCATGCCTTAAATGCCTTGGCTAAAAACAGGTCAACTTGTGATGGCTAGGATTTATAAGATGACATAAAAATCACTAAAAACAGAATTTGTACACATGAAAACAGCATGAAAGGACTACCTGCACCAATGCAGCATTTGTGTTGTGTACATAAGCTTCCAACTTCTGTGTCCAAAGATTAATTTTACCATATGGCTACCTAATCTTGCCTGCAGAAAATTTACCATGTAAGCAATTATTATTATCATTAGCAACAAATATTTATTAATTTATTTAATATTTATTTATTTAAAATTTATAATCCCCAATGCTGTCCAAGAGATGGGTGTATTGATTGGACAGATTAGATAAAAACGGATAACTAAAACAAGAAAAGTAAATAGGGCCCTGTTCAATAGAGGAAAATTTGGTTTGTGAATTACTGATCTATACCAAGGCCACTACCGTGTTTACATTCTTGACAAAGATATATAATTAAACTGTGACAGGAGGGAGAAGAGTCTTAACACAAAACCACAAATAAACAAAAATGTTCATGTTTTATTTACAGTGTCTGTTCAACGAATGGGTGACATTTGCTAGTTTAAATAACGTTGAACAAGAAATCAGACATTTAAATTAAATGAATTTTTGTGTGTACATAGGGAAGTGTATTTCATGTTACTCAAACATATGTTTCTTGTCTCCACATATCAGAGACAGGCATCAGTACTGTCATGTTGTGTGCATGAGGTTACAGCTATCTTTCTAAAACAAAATCAAGTGACCAATGATTTCTATCTGTAAAAGACTGATATGCTGAAACAGAGTTGTTGGAGGCTGTATACCCATTATGGCAGTGATCCCCAACCAATGGTTTGTGAGCAACAGGTTGCTCACCAACCCCATGGATGTTGCTCCCAGTGGCCTCAAAGTAGGTGCTTATTCTTGAATTTGTGGCTTGGAAGCAAGTGTTGATTGCATAAAACCCAGTGTAAAGCCAAACAGAGACTTCTATAGGCCGCCAGTCCACACAGGGGCTTCCAAATAGCCACTTATAGCTCTTATTTGCACTCCCATAAATGTTTTCTATGCTTGTGTTGCTTTCCAACACTTTTTCCATTTGAATGTGGCTCACGGGGATATAAAAGGTTGGGGAGTTGGGGATCCCTGCTTTATGGTTTGCCTGACTGTGATAAAAATAAGCAAAGCAAGGGAACAAATTCAATGGCAGGTTTAATATAATTTAAAGTATCAGGTAAGCTGCAGGTAAGCAATATTTAAGGGTATAAAGAATTAAGGAAGCTGCAATAACAGTAAGTAAGTTTATTTGAACATAAGAAAAAGATCTTGTGTAGATCTAAAAAAAAAATTTAATATTTACATATTGTCAAAAGTAAAAACGATCTAATCTTTACAAAGTGCCTGAGGGAAACAATGGTCCAACATGTGCACAGGGAAGCTGTCAACAGTGCTCCTGATTCAAAAGACTAAGGGTTCTGGCACACGGGGGAGATTAGTCGCCCGCGATTAACTCCCTGTTCGCGGGCGACTAATCTCCCCGAGTTGCCTACCCCTGCCATCCCACCGGCGAACATGTAAGTCGCCGGCGGGATGGCAGACACGGCGGGGCAATTTCAGGGAATCGACGAAAAAGACTCGCGAGTCTTTTCCGGCGATTTGCGCGAAATCGCGCCGCCGCGTCTGCCATCCCGCCGGCGACTTACATGTTCGCCGGTGGGATGGCAGGGGTAGGCAACTCGGGGAGATTAGTCGCCCGCGAACAGGGAGTTAATCGCGGGCGACTAATCTCCCCCGTGTGCCAGAGCCCTAATGGCAGGGAACACAGTCTGGACAGGGATTCCACGAACCGTAAAACCCAAATCTCACTAACTAGATCAATTTAGATGGAATTCACATCTGCACTTTTACATCAAGCAGCTTACTCTAATGTTTGTTTACTTTGCAAATATACAGTTAATGTGCATTTTCAAACATACTCTTTCAAAGCTAAAGAGTAGTGGACTGCACCATGTGGTTAACAAAGTCAAAATGGAAATTACCATATCTAAAACCTAAATCTAATTCTATTTTCTCAGAAGGCTTGTAGATATGCATTTTAGGAAGTATGAACATTTTATTACAAATATTGTTCTGAACATCTAAAATACAGTTATGAAAAAAGGTGAGACAAACAGAAATCTATAGAGCCTGCCAAAAGGCTTATAATAAAAGTGAAACACTGAGAAAGAGAAGCCTGGCAGATGCCCCTTAAATACTAGGCCAGGCAGTATAATTAAAGAAAAAATGCAGACTTGGTCCATTAGAGCAATCAGAAAATCTTTCTCCCTCTCTTTCACCGGCACACACTGTCCTTTATTAATTATAAGTGGATTGCACAATGAGGCATGTGAGCAGAGTGAGAGGGTACAGTGAAGCTAATTTAGCAACAATAAAAAAGTTTTGAACCAAATTTAGTTTCTGCTTTCTTGACCACAATCCTAAAAAAATATCTTAAATGAGGATATAATTAAAATACTTACAATGGTATTTACTATTCAGTTAACAAGAAGAAAACAAGCATTTTATTTTAATGAGGAATCAACTTGCATTCCTTTCATATGGGAAAGAACATCTTAACTACAAATGAGATGAGCATGGGGGTCTTAAGAACACAAAGAAAACAAATGTTTTATATAACCTTACGTACACATTCGTCTGTACACCCCAATAAGGAGGAATTATGGGCAAACCTCAATGAACTTTTTCCCCAAACTCCAGAGAAACAGTCTGGCCTAGAAAGGTGATCTCCAGAAGCTAAATAAAATAGAAGGTCTTTAAGATGGACGGTGTTTTCAGTTGCAACAAACAGACAATGCAAAAGGAAGGGTGCCACATTTCTTCTTTATAAAGATATGAAACTGAGCAGGCTTGATGCAACTGAAAGGACTAATTGGCCTCTCTTCTGGTGCCATAGCTTTACACAGGTAAATGATGTACTAAAACGCCTCAAGCAGGAAAGATAGTCATCAGTCTAAAAAACCTGAGGGTGAGATTTAGAACTACAAAAAGACCTCTTAGATTTTCTGTGAATCATCTTTATCTATATCCCCAGCTGGAGTGGAGCATAACCAATAACCTCCTGGACTGCAGTTGTGGGTTGTTAATATTATGGGCTGAGGGCTGGCCTAACCACATGCAGGACCAATAAAACGCATACAACAACAAGCCTGATAACATGCAGCCTAAGGCCACATGCATATCTGCCTTTTTTGGTTGTGAATGTGATCTAGTTCATTGCACTGATTCAGAGTTATGTCTAATCAAATCCCACTTACAGCCTACAAGACTTGAATACTAGAGATGTGAATCAAGTTGGGAAATCAATAAGATTTCAAATAAGCCACATTATGCAATATACTGCAATCGATAATTTGTTTGAATCAACATGGTTTTATGGGCAATCTTCCACGTTTTCCAAAAAAAAATGGAATATTGAGTGAAGGGTTCTTATCAGTGACAATGCCAATGGTTGTAAGCTGGGCCCCTGGTAATCTGATCTATGCACATAGGAAAAGGGATGCAGGGTTTTTCCCACCAAATGTACATGTATTTAAATTCTGTCTGATTTCAAATGTGTTCCCCTTTATCTGATGACTTTATGCTGTAATAAAAAGCATTGTGCAAAGTGTAGTTCAAACTTTTAGTGAGTATGGCACTATGCCACACAAGCATACTTACTCTCTTTAGAGAGACTTGAACAAACAGCGAGAAAGCCTTACCTTGCAGATCTAGCAAGGCACCAATAAACGCCTTATTTCTTTAAAACATGTATAGCTGCTGCATTTTCTACATAGCTCCAAGTATCAACATACTGAATTCATGCTGCACTTGCATATCTCCAAAAGGTCCATTTTTTGCTGGAAAGTCCCTAACTGCTGACCCCCAAATGAGTGGGATTTACAGAAAAGTGAACTGGTGTTAAGGTAGATAACTGTATGCCTAATATGATCCTAGAAGAATCAGGGCATGGAGGAAGCACCTTGTTTTTAGGAACTGGAACGTTGGGAGGTATTCACTTGTTATTACTTTTTTTGTAAAGACAATGCAAAAACATATGTGTGGCCTTGGTGGAAAAGATCTGATGGTATAACAGCAACAGAAAAAAATAAAATGTGGTGGCACATGTGGCCTCTGTACACTCAAGGTTTCTTGGTTAATAAAAAAAAAAAAACGTACTGTCATTTTTTTTTGAAGACTAAGTACCCAAGGGCCTGTCCGTCAGATATCTATATAATAAACCGAGTGTGAAATCTCACACAGATAAATGTAAGGTACAAGAAAAACTAATCACCAATGGAAAAGTACAGACTTGTTCTGAATGACACTTTGCCATTATGATCTTTAATTATATATTGGAAAAAAAAAAAAGACACTGACAGTCTGCGGCCTGCTCCCTGGTCAGTCCCCCTTCTCCCCCACTGTCTTTTATTAACATAAACAAATTAGCAGCTATGTGATAGACTCCGCAAAAATTTAAATTCACTTTCAAAACTGTCCAAAATGGCAGTATCCGTTAAAGGATTTAGTAGCTCTTTCTGTATCAAGGCTCTTCAAGCAAATGTGTTTTTTAAGCAGACATGGTTTGTTTGGCACCATCTTAAAGGAAAAGGAAAGCCTAAGTCACTTGTGGTGTCAAAATGTTAGGCACCCCCAAGTGACTTAAATCGCTTACCTTTTACCCTGGGCTGGTGCCCCTGTTAAGAGAGAACAGCACCAGCCCGGGGTAGCTGCGAACGATCCTGTCTTCCGTGTTGGCGCATTGCGCATGCGCAGTACAGTGAAAAGCCGAACTTTAACAAGAAAGTCGCTTTTGACTCTAATGCGCATACAGTGGCCCAGGGATTTCGCCGCAGAAGAAACGTGGAAGAAGGAAGCGCTCGTTACAGGTACCCCAGGCTGGTGCTGTTTTCTACTAACAGGGGCACCAGCCAGGGTTAAAAGGTAGGCGATTAAAGTCACTTGGGGGTGCCTAACATTTTGGCATCCCCAAGTGACTTAGCCTTTCTTTCCCTTTAAGTAGTTGTTAGCAGTATACATTTACATAGTAGATACAGTTAAAAAAGATACATGTCCATCAAGCTTAATGTGTTGCAGTATGTATTTTATTATCAAATAATATTACCTGTAAAAATGAAATACTTTTTAAAAGCTCCATTACAGAAATAAATAAGAGTATGAGAACTATGATCCAGAAAATCAATAGCCAAAAAGCTCTGAATGGAATTCTCATTTCCCAAGTATGTTATTTAACTAAACAGTAGTTTTTGGCTGATTTCCTTTATAAAGGCCACAGCACTCCGTTATCGTTTAATATCATTATATTTTATAGGAGAAAAAAACGTTTTTTATAAAAACAAGTTGTTATTTAAAGGTAAGCTCTGTATTCTGGTGTAATACAGTAGAGCCTGATTTTAAGTACCTGGATTTAATGTTTTTATAGAATTTACACTATTTTTCGTGGCCATTTAGCGTAAAATCAGGTTCTACTATATTAGACTTTAAAAAAATAAAATGTGCATACCTACTGGTTATTGTAAAAGGCACTTTTGTAGCCCTCCATACATCAAAACCCTCTCAATGTAGCCCTTCACTGCTTTTGAATTTTATATGGCTACCTTACATGAAAACACAAAAGAGTTTTGCATTAAGTAAAATAACTTACTTCTACTGAGGGGATGTTAACCACTCCTGTAGACCTCCTCTTTTCTCGAAGCTTTCTCTTCTCAATCTGTCCCTTACCCTTCCTGGCACTAGGTCCACTGCAACTCTTCTTTTCTTTTGCCTTTGTGTGAGTTTCCTGTGAAACTGGTGGGGTGGACTCATCCTGCACGTTTCCTGCAGATACCCCATCTTGCACAGGACCAGGCACTTTCTTTTGCTGCATCACAGTAGATGGAACTATTGGATCCTCATCTGCCTTCTTATTTGCAGGACCTTTATTGATTGAGGGTGCTGCAGATACTGGGTTGTTTGTAGGTGCTGCATTGCAGTTACCATTGTTGTTCAACTCACTGCTAGCTTTATTGACAATGTCATTGCCTCCACATTCTCCTCCCCCTCCTCCTCCTGTGGCTGCTATCAGTAACTCATTTGCAAGCATTTTGGCTCTCATCTTCTCTCTCTTGGCTTTCCACTCCTCCAAGAAATCAGTTGTGTTAGAGGAAGATGGGTTGTGTGACTTGTATCCCCCACTTGCCATGTTGTCTCCAAGTCAATGATGATCACACAGGTCCACAAATCTTCAGTACATTAAATGGACACTTGACGAAAACAAGAGCACAAACATATAAGCATCTGTGGGAACGTAACCTTGAAGAGAAAAAAAAAAACACATCTGTCAATAACAGCTATTTTGTCCTGCTCATAGTAATCATTTAATAAAACTGCTACGTTTCAACAATATAATAATATCTCTGGAGAGTTAAAGGGATGAACTCTGTGTCTTTTTATGCAGACCATAAGTTAGACAGCATCCCTTACTATGTTCAGATGCCAATGGGAGTGGGTCTACTGCTTGACTGATGAGACATTCTCTGTGCCTCTCAGTTTTCTTTAGACACCTGATAAGCAGTGGCAAGCATTAGGACTGCTCCAGCCTCTGCAAAGAAGCAGAGTGAAATTAGCTATACTGGAAAAAAAGAAAGTAGCCCTAGTTATTAATGTAATTGTTTAGTAATATTTAAAAAAATAATTAAATAATAGAACAAATAACAGGTTTAAAGGGGTGGTTCACCTTTAAGTTAACTTTTAGTATGTTATAGAATGGCCAGTTATAAGCAACATTTCAACTGGTCTTCATTATTATTGCAGAACAAATCCTGAAATAATTAAAAAACTACAAATAAAAAAATAAGACCAATTGCAAATTGTCTGAGAATCTCACTTTCTATATCATAATAAAAGTTAACCCAAAGGTGAACAACCCCTTTAAGTGTGATGTTCATCTTCCTAAATTTGCCCTAGCCACCAGGAAGTGGTTTGAATGAGAGAAAGGAAGATGAATAGGTGAGTCGCTGAAGAGAGATATAAGCAATACAAAGTACCAATGCAATTGAAGCATCCCAGAGCAATAGTTTTTTTTACTCCTAGGGTCAATATCACTCATATGCAAGCTGGAAAAAGACAGAACTCAAAAACTATTAAAAATTAAATCCAATTTAAAGGTTGCTAAGAATAGGACATAACATATCATACTAAAAGGTAAACTATGCCTTTAACAGCTGGATATCAGGCTATTGTAAAAAAAAAAAAATGCCTTAACTGCTGAAACAAAGTAATGTATTGCTTGTCTCTGAAGTAACAAGGATTAAATAAATCAAATTTACAGGGAGGAAGCAAGGAAAAGAACAGCCTTTTCCTTAACAATGTTTTGGTGTCCCAGAATTTAAAGATAAGCAAACCTCCACTCAGCAGCCAAAAAAAAATCATGAGAACTGGACATCAAACGCACAGCTTGTTACCAGCTTAAGGGGCATATCTGAATTGTGCCAGTAATACAAAGCACATGCCGTTTCTATTCAATTTTCTGCTGCCATCACAACAATCAGATCTTTTGCCCTGTTGCATGTGCCCTTCCTTATCCAAAACCCTGACTACAACTGCAGCTATTTGGTATACAAAGGTACTGATGCTGTGCTGCTTGTTTCGTCAAACTGAAAAGCATCTGCATCTTCATTTTCCTTATTCTCAGAATATTTATTTTTTACAATAGCATTTTTTTTTTTACAAAGCTACAGAAAAGGGGTAATTGTTGTTTTGCGGGCGGGGAGGGCGGGAGAGAGCATTCTGGCCACTGCTGAATTGGCTGCTCTGTCGCTCTCATCTGAGCTAACACTGGCTACTCTGTCAGTCACATCTAGCTAGGCAGCAACAGGTACATGCTGTGGCTTGTTTCACATGACAGCTACTATTGCACAAAGCTTCAAATGTAGCTGCCAACTCCTGGGACCTATCTATGGGCACTTCTAGCTATTCTTTCATGACCCTACAGTCACATTTGCAACTACAGCTGCTTATTTACCAACAGGTTGTGTCCTTGATTCTTTCCAATAATTCTGTGTTTATTTCCCAGCATGACAACTTTGCATGCTAATAAACGATCACAAACATTTGTGCCTCAAATCACAATTTTGTCAATGGTGGTTATTCTATGGGTGGACAGGGCTATGCCTATATTACACAGTTAGGTTGAAGACACACTGAGCTACTAGTAGCAGCTACTTGTCGTGGCTACTAAAATAGACAATGCTGATCATTTACTGATAATTTTCTGTGTGTTTTAGCAGAGGCAATTCTCAGTATTGTCTATGGCAGGGTGTTTTCTGCAGTTTAGTAGCCTTGAAAAAGTAGCGGCTACTAGTAGCCCAGTGTGTCTTCACCCTTAAAAAGGTCTGGGTATCCTATGTGTAACACTTGTCAGGTAAGGAGCAATTGCCAGACTGAAAACAGACCACACTGGCCAGCACATGACCACTAATAAGCTGCCAAATGGGTGTAGGTTTATGAAACAATACAATGCCAGACTGTGGTACCTGTGCCAATGCATACCACGGCCCCATAGAAAAAAATAATTTGGAGTGGCTTGTTAAATGTCAGACAACAAAGCTCCCTAGTGACAGATTATTAACAGCTAGCCAGCACAGAGCAGCCTGTCACAGCAGCAGCACGTCACTGAGCAAGCCATTAGCCACATTCCCTATCAATCCACTAAAGGAGACAAACACTGCATTGGTATATATGTGTGTATTGGCATTTATACAGTCCTACTTATAGCTGTACATTAAAACAAATCATTAACAGAACCCACTGGGAACAATACAATCATAAAATATAACCACGAAAACACAATGACAGAATATTAAGAGACAAGAAGGTCCCTGCCCCACAGAGCTTGCAATCTAAGCGGGTTGGTTAGCAATGTAAGCACGATTCTGTGCCCCAGAGCTCCCACCACTCACTTTGTACCTCAGCTCCAGGCCTTTGAACGTTTCAGATCAAACCAATAGTTTATAGTCAATGATTTGCCCTTCAAGCAACAATTTCTTTGTAAACTTTTGCCTGATTACAAAATAGTTCTGCGCTACAGAAACTGCTCTCCCACCTGATGCACTTCCCTGCGCTGCTCCAACACTACAATCCCTAGCATCGCACGGCAGCAGCTACAAACACCGGGAGCTGGAACCCAACAACAGCTGCTGCGCCGCAGGTTAACTACAGCGCTTAAAGGGAGCGCATCAGTAAGTAGCAGATAAGGCAAACTTATGGTAGAAATAATAATCCCCCCACGAAGTGAGCTGCCCCAGGTGGGCCGGCAAGTTGGCATGAGCGAGCCCATTACCTGCGCTGAGCGGGGGGAGAATCCAATGTGACACGAGTTCGGAATTCCCAGGACAAGGTGCGACGCCTCTCGCTCCTTTACTCACCTCTCCAGCTCTCGCTCGTTTGTTCGCTCAGTCCCTCGTCCCGGAAGAAGCCGAGACATTCCGATCAGTTCCGTAGATGGCCGATCTCCCGCGGGCACAGGGAGGCGGGCTTAGAAATCGTAACGAATGTTATCGAAACTCCCTCGAACTAAGCAGACGGCTTTTGACAAAAACTTCGTTAGGCATGGGAGACTCCTGTTTGCTGTAGGAATACTTTGCAGTGCGTTGCGCATTGGTCAGGGGCTGCTGGAAGCTGTAGTTTCGGCTTCTTATTGGACAGTGGGTCAGACAGTAGGTCAGGAAGCTGTGAGTTGCTTGGAAGGAATTACCTGTGCAACTGAACCCACAGTGGGAGGGACTGGGGTACCGGTGAGATTCCTGAGTGACATGGGTTAGAGCTTGCAGCTTGGCTAGGGTCGTGCAGAAATAGAGGTCTGACCTAGAGAAATAGAGGTGTCTGTGAGACTTTAGGGGGTCTGCTCTGCCTAGAGTTGTGGCCCCAGCATGACAATAAACCATTACTGGCCTGGGGCAGGTAACAGTGGCTACCCTGAATCATGTCTCTGGAGATGTACATTGCATTTCTAGGAGCAGGGTACACGTCTAGGGGCCCATTCATGAAACCACAAATTTTCACTAGTTAAAAGCACTATTGGAAAAAATTCGGAGTAACCACGATAATTTCTGATGTGCGAAAATTGCAAGAAAATTCTTTTCTTGGTCGTATGAAAATTGGTGGTTGCTATCCAAAAGTCACTAAATTTTCGTATCCATTTTCGTAAACCTTACTGGTTTTGTAACTTCATGTATAATTTTAGAAGCCTTCCATAGGACTCAATGGCACTCTGCAGCTCCAACCTGGCCAAAAGAAAGTCACAATACTGAAGCTTGAATGAATTCCGAAATGGTCGTAGTCTTTGCGAAAAATACGACTTTTTCATGGAAGATAACGCAAACTGTGAAAAAGTTGCATAATTTTAACAACATTATCATGGTCATTACGAAAAGTTTTATAAATTAGAAAAAATAAGTTTTTTTTTCTGGGGAAAATTATCGTGCTTTCATGAATGGGCCCCCTAATCTGATCTGGGTTGTCCCTTGCCCAGCATTCTTTGTGCCATTGTTATTAACTGAAAAAAATAAAAAGGAGGTATTTTTTGAGAAAATGTTTAACTGTTACAGTGCCAGGTGCTTCATATGACTGCCATTCAATTGTTAGCATTTTACATTCTGCTTAGGTGCATGATCTGATACATTAAACCCTAGAAACTCAAAGGGTTCTCTGTTATGTGAAAGTAAGGCCGTGGGGCACTTGCACACCTGCCTTAAAGTAATTTAGGTGCCAAAGATTCTGTATGAACTGCCTGCTTTATTGGGCAATGATTGCTAGGCTGGCAAATAGCCGTTGGCAACGGATGCAGCATAAAGTGTCCTGGTTTGGTAGCACAGCAGGGGATATTATTTCATCTATTTACACAAATCTGCCCAAGTGTGACACCAGCCACAAGAAAGCAGATTCATGAAATATATATGTACAATATACAGTCAGTGTGTAAAAAATCCTATTGTTTAATGTTTAAGTGTTTTTTTTTTAGTAGACTTAAGTTTATGGTGATTTAATAACAAATCATTATAGGAATGTCGCTAACAGGTCCATGCTGCTTATGTCAGTGCACAGTGATGTCTGGGCGGAAGGAAGCAGATCTGTGTTTTCTCCCTCGGCATAGATAAGCAAGCGTAGAAAATGCATGGCCCTTATAGGAAAGATATCCACCTCTGAATGCCTTCTCCAGGAACTTTGTGATAGTAGTTTAGTATGATCAGATTGCTAATGCCTACTACAAATGCACTGTGGGACGAATAAATAATGATCTAGTGTTTTGTTAAGATGAATCCTTTGCTATAGTATCCACTATTTGGCCAATGCAAAAAATTATTGACGTGGTGCATCCCTGCCTTTAAAATACAAACAGATTATAATACATTGATATTAAAACCTTGCCTTTACAGAATCTAGAAACATTATACATGCAGGACAAGAGGTCCTCTGGCTGTATGTTTTTGGTTAGAGAAAGGACCTAGAAAAAACAGGTCAAGCAGATCATACAAACTCATTGCAGATAGGATCCCTTCAGTGCTAATCACTGGGCCACAATGCTGCTGTTTTATTACATAACCCAGTTCGAGAAAGTAATATTTCTAGGGCTAATCCAGAAGACTAGTTATGTCTATAGGATTGAATGTCAATAAATGCAATGTCAGACAGCTACATTTTGTTGAAATACTGTATGTGAAATCCAGTATTCCATTTAACATAAAACTTATTCTACACCTCAAAATCCTGATAATACCTGTATATACAGTATGTCTGTTAATTGTGACTCTACATAACTTATCACACAATCTGCCCTATGCACTGGGAAAATGTTAGGCTGAGGAATGCAAATAAATTGTTACATATATAAACAACTGTAAGAAAAACATAATAAAGACTATAGGTCTGATATGTTAATGATCTTTAACTTTTTACAAGCTGTACTGATGCATGCTGCTTGTAAAATAGTCAACAACAGCTTTAGAATTAATTTATTTCCCATGTCCATGCATAATAGATGTCTAAACTTTTCCCTGACAGTCAGAAAATAGCACACAGACCATTACATAATGGTGGATTAAGGTAAAAGGGCAATATTTACTGATAGTACAAGCTACTCACTGCTTCCTTCCCTGCATTCAGTGTTGCTAAGGCTGATGCCACACGTGGCGTTTTTACGCTGCGTATTTTCTAATTCTCTCGGCGGCTGAAAAACGCCTGATATCATCATCCATAGAAATAGCTTGAAAAGACGCGCAGCAAACCACACAAAGCAGAAATACGCTAGAAAACGCCTAAGCACGGATTTTTCAAGCGTTGGCTGAAATACGCCAGTACTTGCAAAGCAAGCTATTCCTATGGATACGCAAAGGCAGCTGCCAGACCTAGCGGAAATACGCGGCGTTTTTTGCTATTTCACACTATTAGCACCATGGCAACGGGATTTGCTTACGTCACCAGTACTAGGCTGAAAAACGCCATGTGTGGCTTGTGCGGCGTTTTTAGGCTGAGAAAAAACGCAGCGTAAAAACGCCACGTGTGGCATCAGCCTAAAAGGTGGCAAGTGGCAAGAAATGTAAAACTGCGCACAAAGCCAACTACAAATAGAACAAAGTAATGCATGCACAAACCAAGCCAACATTTGCAATAACCAACATCTTGCTGTATCATCTACTATACTGGACTCAAGTACAGTCAACCAACAAAGCAAAGACAGCTTCTACCTGGGTTGGTGCAGTTTTGTTGAACAGTAGCACCAGCCCTGTGTATCAGGTAAGTGATTTTAATCACTGGGGCAGCCTAACATTGTGGCACCCCCCCCAGTGATTTTTAAGTTTAGTTTGCCTGTAACTGTATTGTTAACATTCCTTCTCATTAAAGGTTATTTAGAAGTTTAGGTTTAGGTATTTAAACATTGAAAAAGTTACCTATTTAGGCTTTTATCTTGGGGAAATTGCCAGCATCATAAATAAGCAACCATAGTACTCTGGTATAAATGTATAAAAATCCTGTGCCAACATCTGGCAGTAGGACACTTGTCAGTTAGCTGTCTGTCATTGTTGGAGGGTTATCACAATGGGTTTTTTCACCACTGCTCTTTATCTGCTCGCATACCAGATGGATTTTGCACCTTTGCAACTTCCTGGTTTGAGGGAAGCATTGGGAATAAACCTATGATATTTCACTGTGGCTTTCATTGTCTAAATTCATGGTATGCCTGACACATTATCTTCAGATGAAAGCTTATCCTATAATTAGTTGCAGGAATGCAGAAGAATTGCCAGGTTAAAAGCTAAAACCATGGAAGGGAGATGCAAGTTAAATACAGAGTTTAATAATAAATATATTATGATTTTAACCATGTAGGGCAGAAACTGGTTCATATGTTCCTACAGCCAAGAAATGCAAAAGAAGCTCCAATTTAACCATCATTTTGTGCTACACTGTGTGGCTTTCCTTATAGTGTTCATGTCTGACCTCTAAATATCTGTAATTATGTTAAAGCAGCTAAGAAGGCTAATAATGTATTTTAATGTAAGAACACTCATTATAAAAGTTAAGTGGCTCAGTTTTAGCCAAAATGGAAGTGGAAATCCTTTCAAAGGATCACCGTTAATTAATATTAGCCCAGGTGCATAAACCCTGGGCTCTTCCCCAAAGTTTGTATGGAACTGATAAAACGGTAGCTCACCCAGTAACTTGGCAGGTCCGGGTGTAAAAAACCCTGGACCCTCCACCTCCAGCTCAAAACCATGGAAGGGAGATGCAAATAAAACTCAGAGTTAAATAATAAATATATTATGCTTTTAACCCTGTAGGGCAGAAACTGATTCATATGTTCCAAAAGCCAAGAAATGCAAAAGAAGCTCCAATGTAACCATCATTTTGTGCTACACTGTGTGGCTTTCCTTATAGTGTTCATGTCTGACCTCTAAAGCTCTGTAATTATGTTAAAGCAGCTAAGAAGGCTAATAATGTATTTTAATGTAAGAACACTCATTATAAAACTTAAGTAGCTCAGTTTTAACCAAAATGGAGGGTAAAATCTTTTCAAGTGCTCACTGTTTATTAATATTAGCCCAGGTGCATAAACCCTGGACTCTTCCCCAAAGTTTGTATGGAAATGATAAAACAGTAGCCCACACAGTAACTTGACTGGTCCAGGTGTAAAAAACCCCAGACCCTTCACCTCCAGCTCAAAACTTCAAATAACTTCAGGCAAAACCAAAGGAAATACTGCACTTATCGAAGAGATATAGTGGATCAGGTGCAGCGCCCCCAAACCCTTAGCTTGGGGTGTAATGTAGAACCAGATTGCAGAAAAATGGCACGCATTCCTTTGTCCACTTTAAAACTTGTGTTACAGAGGTCTAAAACAATGAAGTCCTGACACGTGTCTCAAACAAAATAGGCGTTTGTATTTGTTTGAGATTTGTGCCTATGATTTTTAAATATGAAACACATCAGGATTTCATTGTTTTAGACCTCTGGGGACTGGGGTAGTGCAGGGGGTACTGCCCCAGGAGCCCCGCACCCACCAAGATTCCCCACCAGGTGCGCCCCTCTAACCCCATGCAGGGGCCCCTGCCACCCACCCAACAGCATCCCCTGAACGCGTATATGTAAAACGAATCAGGGGAGGATACCGGGGGAGGGGTAAAACAGGGATAGGGTCTGGGCCTCTGGGCCCCACTGGGGTTTTTTCCCAATATCCCTGCGGCCTAGTCCGAACCTGCCAAGGAATGAGTGCCATGTCTCTGCAATCTTTCTGCAATCTATTTTTAATGTAAGCAAAATAATTTGGGCAGTACAAACTGTGTCCTTCATGGTATTCCTGTTGTGCTTTTTTTCTAGGATAAGAGTAACCTGTATTTAAAGCCTGTCTTTATAGGGCTCCTTATGTGCTTTGTACAGGATCATCTTCTTAGGTATCAGTATTGTGCATGTGAACACCCATATGCCACTCACATGCAATCCTTTACGTGCCAGACAAAAATAGCACCTGCCTGTGCGCTATTTACATTCCAGTGCAAATATCTGTATCCTATACAGGAAATGCAAAGCTTCACACAAACAAAGCAAAAAGGTATGTTGTAGGCAAGATAACATGATCGTTTTCGCCTGATTTTTTAATTTTGCACCTTGCCCCACTTTTGTAATGGAGCCAGTATATATTTTAATATTTAATCTACAGTTTGTGTTATTTGTCATGAATAGTTTTGCACACCATAATAAAATAATGATGTCATTTTATACTTGATTTATCTGCCTTTCAAACCAAGCAGGGAAGTCAGAATCTCACTTCCATTTCAAGTTGCACCTGCAGGGCTGTGGAGTCGGAGTCGGCAAAAAATGAACCGACTCCGACTCCTACTAAATTTAAATGGGAATAAAAAAAAAAAAATAAAGCAAGTTTAAATGTCCCAATTCACAAACAGTCATAATTAATTACTTCTCTGCTATAAGAATAAAGCCCAATGCACGCAGTGCATAAACAAACACGTTGAGTGACCATGAAGCTTTTCATTGACTGTATGCTTCACTAAATGGGACGTAATGCACAGTTACGGTGCGGCAGCTCCACTGCATCGTGTTCCTCTGTTACAGGGAACACAATGCTCACTGGGAACCTAGCCTAACCCTCACTGATAACTAATTAAGTAAAAAAAATTTGCAGGAATAGAAATACTTGTATACGTGAAGGGAATGGATAGTCAATAGTTTAAAGGAACAGTAACACCAAAAAATGAAAGTGTATAAAAGTAACTAAAATATAATGTGCTGCTGCCCTGCACTGTGTGTTTACTTTATTTAGTTTATATAAATACCCCGCTGTGTAGCCCCGGGGGCAGCCATTCCTGCACTGGTACAGCTGGGGTGTTTGCTACAGAAACCCTACTATAGTTTATATAAATACCCCGCTGTGTAGCCATGGGGGCAGCCATTCCTGCACTGGTACAGCTGGGGTGTTTGCTACAGAAACCCTACTATAGTTTATATTAATACCCCGCTGTGTAGCCATGGGGGCAGCCATTCCTGCACTGGTACAGCTGGGGTGTTTGCTACGGAAACCCTACTATAGTTTATATTAATACCCCGCTGTGTAGCCCCGGGGGCAGCCATTCCTGCACTGGTACAGCTGGGGTGTTTGCTACAGAAACCCTACTATAGTTTATATAAATACCCCGCTGTGTAGCCCCGGGGGCAGCCATTCCTGCACTGGTACAGCTGGGGTGTTTGCTACAGAAACCCTACTATAGTTTATATAAATAAGCTGCTGTGTAGCCATGGGGGCAGCCATTCCTGCACTGGTACAGCTGGGGTGTTTGCTACGGAAACCCTACTATAGTTTATATTAATACCCCGCTGTGTAGCCCCGGGGGCAGCCATTCAAAGGAGAAAAGGCACAGGCACATAGCAGATAACAGATAAAACACCATTGTATTCTACGGAACTTGTTTGTTATCTGCTATGTAACCTGTGCCTTTTCTCCTTTTTTCCAGCTTGAATGGCTGCCCCCGTGGCTACACAGCAGCTTATTATATAAATTATAGTAGTTTTACTGTAGCAAACACACCAGTTTTACCAGTGCAGGGCAACAGTGCATTATATTTTTATTACTTTAAAGCTCTTTTATTTTTTGGTGTTACTGTTCCTTTAAGACTGAAGCTTTAAAACATTTGAAAAACTGCTGTAATTCAGCTTTGGGATTCTAGGGAAATCATTAGGAGTAGGAGTATAGATAAAATTGTCTATCAGTTTATTATCAGTTCAGTTGTGTTTTAAGTGCCCCTTCCTGGATGTATAAAATAAATTAGCATATTAAAAACAGAGGAGTCGGAGTCGTGGAGTCGGAGTCGGAAGTATCAGAAACTGAGCAGTCGGAGTCGGAGAATTTATCTACCGACTCCACAGCCCTGTGCACCTGGCCAGACACTTGCTGCCAATATTAGTAAATGGGAACAAAATTAACAGATATTAGATTTGATTTGCCTAATTGTGTATGAAAACTCTCCAGCTGAATTATTTTAAAATATTGGCGTACCCCAGTAACCCCAATAACCAACAAGATAAAATGGAAATATTCTACACCAGTGCTGTCCAACTGGCGGCCCGCGACCCCCCTCTGTGTGGCCCCCCACCTGTCTGGCTGCTTTGATGGCTTACTCTTGTGTAAGCTCTAAATGGTATCAGTACTGTGATTAACTGCCCCCCTGCATGGTTCTCACCTCAGATTCAGGCTGTAATCAGGCTGTATTGTTTAAATATGTAATCGCTTGTGTTGTTCACACCTTTTAATCTCTGCATTGTTCACCCCCTGTAGTGTTCACACCTCAGGCTCAGGCTGTAATCACCCCCATTGTTCCCCTGTTCACACCTCAGGAGCAGTAGAAACCCACAAATAATCCCTGCACACTACAAAAAGAACATATACTGAGGTGGTACTGCAATTAAAAAGTTTTTTAATATATAGTTATTGTGCAGACTGTAGGAGCAGTGCCAGCATTGTGTCACTGTAGGCTGCCTGTGTGTGCCATACACACAGGCATCATAGGGCAAGCAGAGTATGGCACACACAAGCAGGGTAGGGAAGGCAGAGTATGGCACACACAGGCCAAGTATGGCACACACAGTGAAAGCATGGCACACAGGCAGGGTAGGGAAGGCAGAGTATGGCACACACAGGCAGGGTAGGGAAGGTAGAGTATGGCACACACAGACAGGGTAGGGCAGGCAGAGTATGGCACACACAGGCAGGGTAGTGAAGGCAGAGTATGGCACACACAGGCAGGGTAGGGCAGGCAGAGTATGGCAGGTTTTTGCTGTACTACAACCATTAATATGGGTATGGTCATGTGATAACATGGGTGTGGTTTCAAGTGGGTGCGGTTTCAAAAAGGGGAGTGGTCAAAACTGGCTTCCATTATCGGCCCTCCACCACGTAGGTCGGAAAAATTCCGGCCCTCGGTACAACAGAAGTTGGACAGCACTGTTCTACACCACTCTACACATGGTTTAGTCTATAGTAATGTATGACACAGATATTAAAAATATAACCCAAATGTGACAAAAAAGGTAGTTTTACAGTTACACAGATTTTTCATGCCAATTTTTATTAATATAAAATTTTTAATATAATATTTATAAATATGCATTGTTATACACAATACAGCAAATGTAGCACTGTAAATTGAATTTACTCAACATTTTTTCTCACACTTTAATAAAATGGCTCTTATGTGTGCCTTTAAAAATGACTACTCTGTACTTTGAACAATTCTAAATTCATGGGGGCATCACTACATTTTTGATGGTAAATAGACTTGAATAAAAAGGCCAAAAACCTTTAATATAAGATGGCTATACAAGGGCCAGTGGGTTAAGCTCTCTGACTAGGTTTGCTACCTTTTCTAGAAAAACATACCTGCATTGTTATCTATCTTCCCTATTATTATCATCGCATTGACATCACATATAATCTTCACCAGCCAGACCAGTAAAATACTAGCCAAGTAGCAACCCAACCCTGTCTTCAACTTAGCCAAATGGATAGAGAGTGAAGGGGCAAAAAAATGTGTGCCCACCTTTCATTTGTTTTGACTGTTTGCACCGAGGGCATGAAAAATCTAAATAGCAGGTTAAGAAGAGCCGGGGCTCCTATTCACTGCCAGTGCATTATGCACAGGCCCACAGGGTGCATTGAGAGATGACATTTTAAAACCTACCTGATTTCTGAAACTATTGGTATTCATAGTACATGGCTATCGGTCAGAACTGGCAGCCCACCAAATATGTACCAATATTGGTTTGTGTGTGGCCAGCTTTTGATAAGAGTAAGTGCCATGGCTCTTTCAGAAAAGTCAGAACCTGCAAGCAGGTTTAAAAACACATTTAGGGCAATGGCACAAGGAGTATCCTGATTGTAGTTGCTGTGTTGCTGTCAGGGAATACTGGAACAATCAAAAATATACTTTGTGGAAGGCAGTAGCTTCCTACCTTGCTTTGCAATGGAGTCAGATGCTCCTATCACATTATTGGAATGGCATAATGATTTACCTTGTTGTACTAATCAAAGTGACTCTGTATCTGGCTGTGATCAAAGTGTTATTACTGGCCCCTAATCTCCCTGTGGCCATGGCCCTATCTGAGTTTTTCTGCACCCACTACAGGCGTATATTCTATACACTTCTGCTTGTCTCATTTGCTTGCCGTTCACTTGAATAGGAAGTACAGACGGGTTACTTGGCACCTGTTTCTATTGCTGTGCAAACAAAGGGCTCCACATGTATTCTAAAGCTGGCCATACCGATGATATTGTAAGAAACCTTGTTTTGTACAATATTCGGTGCGTGTATGGCAAGTTGGCAAGGCGACCAATATCGCAGAAGACTGCGGATATCGGTTGACTCACCGATCGGGCTGGTTAAAAGATTTTGATCGGGCGCCAATGAAGTGGCCTGAGCAAAATCTACCTTCAGGACTGAATTGGCAGAAGGAGGTAGAAATCCTATTGTTTCTACCTCCATATTTGATGATTCAGCCCTGAACGTCTGTGGAGGGTGGGAAAAATCTTTCGTGCGACCGATGGGTGTACGAAAGATCGAAAATCGGCACATGTGGTCACCTGTAGTACAGGTATGGGACCTGTTATTTAGAATGCTTGGGGCCTGGGGTTTTCCGGATAAGGGATCTTTCCACGATTTCGATCTCCATAACTTAAGTCTGTTAAAAATCATTCAAATATTGAATAAACCCAGTGTTCTTGTTTTGCCTCCAGTAAGGATTAATTATATCTTAGTTAGGATCAAGTACAAGGTACTGTTTTATTATTACAGAAAAATAGAATTCATTGCTTATAATGGAGTCTATGGGAGATGGCCCTTTTATAATTTGGAACCTTCTGGATAACGGGTTTCCGGATAAGGGATCTCATACCTGTATATTATTTTCTCTATTGTAGTGTTCTCTGTGTGTAGAATTCCACATTTCATGTTGCCATTTAGGCAGTGAAAAATGAGCCCGAACTAGAACCTTACATGGCCATTAGCAGGAAAGCCTTTGCTAACTAGCAAGGGTTGTGCTTACTGCTACCTGCTGCAGTGGCATATGCTATCAATGTACTCTCTCACCACTGAAAAATGAATATTCTTGCAAAAAATGAACGCTGCTCCAATCTTTGGTGAAGTCCCATGTAGCATATTTGTCTTTTGGGAACTGGAAATATTTACACAAGGATAGCAGTTCATTTCAGTGATATTTCTGGTGCATTGCAAGTTTTCTTGGCACTCATTAAGGCTAACTGCATATAGCAAATAGATTATATAAAGTAATATTTATTAGCAATTTATAAATGTATTATTAAATATAATTATGGCTGATGAAGTAATATCAGTAATCACTTATTTTCACATTATATTAATCAGTCTCATTTTCTCTGCTCATGTGAAAAAAAACTGCCTTTACATCTGTCCCTTTTTACAGTTTCTGGTGTTTTTCTTACATAATGTCACTCTTTGGGTGACAGTCTTTATTTAGCGACAGTTCTGGTGAAAGTCTTTAGCAAACCCTGCAAGAAAACTTATGTAGCAATTGTCTTTGGAATCTGGATGGAATCATTTCCAGTGCTTGGCATCAAAACAAGGTCTTCACCCAATTATATTGAAACTCTGAAGCTGCAAAGCAAAAAATGAATAAATATGCAATGTTTGGAATGTTTTGTGATAGTGTGAGAACCTAACAGTGAAATTATGCAGAATTATGCCGTTTTTGAGAAAAATCATGTTTACATGGAGAAGGCTAAGATATTTTGGCACAGAAAATGACAGTACTTCAATAAAATGAGTGTATTCATATGTGTAGATTAACTTGTAATAATATTTATTCATGGATAGGCAGCTGATATTGGATATTAAGGACACTAATTAGTGTGACTGGTCATCAGACTGGGCTGTCATTTCCCATGACATGAAACAAAGATATTATTTTTAAACATTCCATAATGTCAAATTGTTGGGGGGTTCATTAAGTATAACCACTATCTTTTATGCATTTCAGGAATGTCCAACAGGAGACCTCTGGGCCAGATGTGGCCCTCTAGAGGATTTTTATGCCTCCATGGCCTTTCTTGTATTACAATATTATTTTAATATAATTGGACCCTGTAATATGTGATATGACAAGTAATCTGACCAGTACATGGAAGAGGTTGTATGTAGTTGATAATTTAATTAAGAACAGTTATTTAGCATGCTTTACAATGCAAAGAGCCAATGTACCTTTATTAGTAGATAAAACTGTTTGCCTGTTGCATTGTGTTCCCTGCCTTTTTTAAAGGCATTTTTGTTAGTCAGTTAGTTGCCTTAATTGTTCCTATGCCATCAGGACACAATTTACATATTACATCCTAAAGCCATTCTGTAGTATTGAAATGCCCTCACCAGAAATCAGCAGGCCCAAGCCACCCAGAGTACTGGCCCAATATCATTGGAAGTGTGGTTAGTTGCCCTGGAATCTGGGCCCAAAGACAAAACATCCCTTGCTAGGGTTGCCACCTATTTCTACCCAAACGTACCACCCAGCGTCGAGGGAGGGTAGTGGTGACATCACAGGAAGCAGGTAATGCAGTGTTTCAGGGGTCGTAAGTGGGTGGGTCAGGGCGAAAAATGGGTGTGCTGGGGGCAGCGAATTTTCAAATTGGAGTTTGTAGGGAGGTCTTGGTCCGGGAGAGTTGGAGTGCTTAAAAGTGCAGCAGGGGAAAAAAATTAGAATTACTAATTTACCTATTTGTAATTACATTACTGGTAAATTTGTAATCCTGACCCCAGCCCTAGGAGGTGGTTTACCAGCTAGGCCAGTGAATTACTAGCTAGGTGAACCTGCCATTTCTGCTGTATTTATAAGCGGTAGGCAGGGGGTTGTAAGTAGGCATCACCTATCCCACCCCCTAGCTAACACTTTATTCAGACAGAAAGTTAGAGAGTGCTAGGCCTGTCTTTACCTGCGCCTGTGCCACATTTTTAATCTGCTGCCAGGAACAGCATGCAGCACAATGAGCACTAAAGGCCACAGAATAAGTGAGCATTAAATAAAAACTATGGGGCACAAAATGAGGCCTAGCTAATTTTTATTATTATTTTTCACATTAATTACATATATATAAATGAAGTTGCTATTGAGAGCTATCTATCTGCTATGCTCTATACTGCTGGTCCTGACTACATGTTCTAAGGAATATTGTGACAGTATTCAGCTCTCTTTTAGCCAAGACAATTTCCATAATGCATTGTTCTGATTCCCCTATATGCATAATATGTAATTTGTTGTGCATTTTGGATGCTTAACTGGGAGCTACCTGCCTATTGCTAATTTTGATTCTGTGATACATGTAGTCAGAACCAGCAGTGATAGCAATGGACAAACAGATACTTCTTTCAATTGAAGTTACATTTATAAATTCTTTTAAAATAATTAAAAATATTTAATTAAATATTTCATTATAATTATATATAACACACTGTATAATTAACTTGTATAAGTTGCTTAGAATTAATTCAGGTAGAGTCTAGCAAGGGACAGATACTGCTGTCACTAGCAATTACAAATGTCTTTAAAATTGTTGAATTATTGTATATTGTAGCGAATTAATGTTGCTTTCATTATTAAAAATGATAAATTCAGGTTTGGTCCCCCTTTAAAATGTGACCATATGTAGGGAAGTTTGTCAGACCCATAAATTCACTGTAGTACATGCCTTTTCCAACTGAATCATAAAGAATAAAGGCAATAAAGCCACAGGTGGCTGTTCCCAAACATAGGATGCATGAATGCTATCTATCCAGTTTTACAGCTTTGGTAATTTTCAAGGTGATCTTTTGTGGTTAATGGCATTACTAACTGTTTCCATTTATATATATTTTCAGATTCCCAGTGGTTAATTGTCCCCAAAGTATGCCTTTCACAATATGTGTGGATGCCTAATTAATTCTGTATTCTTTCCTGCATGTTGAGAGATGTATGATCTAGTCTGAGCATTTTAAACACTGTATTGCATTAAGCACTAAATGTTAACAAGAAAAAGCCTTTAATCATGCAGGCATGTCATTGGGAAATGGGCTCTGTAAAATACTTCCAGTAAAGTCCATGTGTTTGTACACCAGGCACAGGATGATTTTTATAGACCACAGAATTAACAAGCCATCAATGGCACACAGGTTGGCAAGGACCTGGCAATGTTATGTCTCTGATTAAGGGGATGCACCATGTAATGATCAGTGCATTTCAGCTGAAAAGATACGTGGGCCTCATTTACAATGAAATGTCACAGTTTTCATTGCAAAAGCAGGTGCAGAAAGCACTAGCACAGGGATCCGCAACCTTTTATACTCGTGAGCCACATTCAAATGGAAAAATTGTTGGGGAGCAACACAAGCATGGAAAAAGTTCCTGGGGGTGCAAATAAGAACTATAATTGGCTATTTGCTAGCCCCTATGTGGACTGGCAGCCTATAGAAGGCTCTGTTTGGCTTTACACTGGGTTTTATGCAACCAAAACTTGCCCCCAAGCCAGAAATTTAAAAATGGGCATCTACTTTGAGGCCACTGGGAGCAACATCCAAGGGGTTGGAGAGCAACATGTTGCTCACGAACCACTGGTTGGGGATCACTGCACTAGCACCTTGCTACTGTGAATTGTGATTTTGCTGGACGTACTATAGGTACAAGGGAACTCTGTCCTTTATGGCAGCTTTACAGTGTTAAAGGTGGTATATAGTATGATTTCTCACTTAGCCTAATATGATTATACATATTGAAAATTGGTAATACAGGTTTTAGCAAAAAGTCCACTTTCTCCAAAATGTCCAAAAATCATCTCCAGATCCTCTTCCTCACTTCCTCCTCCTCACTTCCTCTCCTCATAACCTGGTGATGCCAGTGAGTGACAAGCAGAACTCTGCAATAGCAGCCCAAGTCTCTCTGTTCCCAGCCTGCCTAAAGATGGCCATACAAAAGCTGCTGGTCTGATTGGCAGCTTATTGGCCTGTGTTTGGGGCACTCAGATGGGCGGCCTGACCAATATCTGCCCAGATGTTCACATGTATGTAAGTTCTGTTGTATCCTAAGGCCAGTTATTAGATCTCATTTCCAGCACTTCTATCTGCACATTAACTCTGTTCAGGCACATGCAGCAGAGTGGTGATCATTTTTTTCAGGCTGACCTGTGATCTGCTCCGCTGTGTGTGTCTGCACTTAGGTGGATACTGTAGTTTTTAGTGCAGGCACACGGAGCAGCAAAGGGAAGTGGCTCCACTTCTCTCAGCCTGATGAGAAAACGCAGGGCTGAGAGAAGCGGATCTATGCTCTGTGTGACCGTTCCCTAACTCTAGCCAAGGGTGCATAGAGTTCTTGTTGTGTAGGGGCCACCAGCTCTCTTAGTAGAACTTTGTTTTTTTTTGTCAGGATCCAATAGCAGAAGGTGGCCCTCCAGCTGTCCCTCATGAAGTACCTCCAGGCAACGGTGCAGACATTTCTTGTTCCATAACAGCAGGGGAGTGAGCAGCGATAAACTTGGAGAAACATGTAATTATCCACTAGCACTTACCCCCCCCCCCCACCCCGTGACATAATTAAAAGCTCTTCTATTCAAATATTGTCAGTTCTATTACATCTGAAGAGCCACCAGCTGTGATGAAATTATAATTTACTCAATCTGAGGTTAAAGGGTGTTGTTACAGGCAGTGTGCAGCCTACACCATAGTCTATATAATGGAAACTGCTATACACATTAGATGAGCAAATAAAAGTCGAGGGAATTTAACAGCTGATAATGAGGTACAGTAAAACTTTACAGTTTGGCGGAACGTTTTAGGTCCACTTAGCACCCCAAGCAGGAACATAGTTTGATGAGGCTGGGGTCAGAGAGACAGGGGTGGGATTGGGCTGCTACTTCTGATTGTCACTGACTGTTCTGAGCACTTCATTTGGGGGCACTCATGGCTTTTATTTCTGCCTGGACACTGAGCAGAGAGGATCGGTCTGCAGCTCTGAAACAATGACATTTTTAAGAGCTATAACACAATTTAAAACAAATGTTTTCTGGGGCATTATACATTTAAAGTAAAGGGGAGTATAATACTAGGAGATGAGGATGAGATATTATGTCTCCTTTATTTACAGACTCCTCTTTTTAGAATACCTTTGCACACTTTGTTTTTTGCAGGGTATGTAGTGGAATTCCCATGCCCTGCCTGTGTATTACTCATAATGACAAGCATGCAACACACACAGGAATGGCCCTAGTGCATCCATTTGCCACAGGCACAATGATGTTGGAATTTACACTGATGCACTGATTTTTTACTTTGGATCAATTTTGAGGCCGTTGAGTTCTTTTTCCACTTAGTACTATTTATTTGGGTTTGCTTCTGCCTTAATTATCCAGGGATGAGTTGTTTACATTCTGTTTACATTTCAGAAATAAAATACAGACACAGTGAACAAACATTTCTGGCATCTTAGCAATGATATTGCACAACAATAACAAACTAAAGATTAAATGCAGAATCAAACAAAGCACTTTTCATGGCTTGTACCGCCAAAGACTTACAGTGTAATAATATTATCTTTAGCATTCTTAATAGCCAGCCTTCTGCCAACTAAACTTGCTACTGTAACACAGGTCCTGCTTTTTGTCTCTGGGACTGTTATTTACAAATAACTAAAAATAACAGAAACATGATGTAAACATATTGACTTCAATAAATACAAATTAGAATAATTATACCAACCATTAAGGTTAATGCCACACTGGGCTGATTCTTGGCCTGTGGATAAATGCTGGTATCAACCTCTCCCAGTTTCTGCACTCACAAATGTGAGCCCCGAAATGCGTGAGTATGCCAAAATCTGCTTCATGTGTCTGAGCCGATGCAATAGCTGGGGAGCAGGCACAGGAAAATGCTGATGCCAGCATAGGGGGTGATTCTTAGCCTATTTTTATCTGAGAATCAATCCCACGTGGCATTAGCTTATATCCTGACCACTTTAATACTCATTTACGTCTGCAGATGCAATTAGGAAAGCAGTTGCCATGTTTTTTCCCAAAAATGCAGCATTTTTCCCAGAATGCAAGAATTATTGCGGTCACCAAAGGGCATTGTGTCTGACATAGTTGCATTGCATCTGACCAAACTATGCCTGTGCTTTGGTGCCAATTGGGTGCCAAAGTTTGGTGTCATTTCCAGTGATCAGCGTGATTCTTTAGAAGCAACTGTACTATTGATGCAGGGAGCAAAGGGAACCTGGGAGCTACTGTATAGTAAGGAGGTGGCAATGGCTCCAGAATTTCCCACTGTAAATAAGAGCAGCAGCATCTGTTTCAGAACAAAATGCAGAAAGGACTGAGAAGTACCAAGTGCAACTCTACAGAAGAGAGAGAAATGCATATTGACATTTAATGAAAGTGATTTAATGAAAGTGATTTAATGCGCAAGTCACTGCTCATGTTGCACGCTTTTCTGCGGTGAGTGCCCGAAGGCACAGTTGAAGTGCAAGGACCTAACAGGGCTGCTATTAATATGGCATGAGATGCAGAGAGCAGCAGGACCCAGGCACAAGGGCTTTTTGAATGGTACTATGGGTTGCAATTTTGAGCCCCCATACAGATATTAGCACTTTGGGCCAAAACACTCTACAGGGTTTTTAGAACAATCAAGGCAGCCATGACAGGGGTATGCTAGGACACCAGGAGTTTAATGATTTATCTAGGGTCACACAGGGAATCAAACACAAGTTGTAATACCTTTGGCAACTTGGGAGGTTCCAGTAAGGAATACAAAGCCCATAGTAACAAATAATACAAGTAATACTGTTGGCTGGTCACTATAAATGACTATACCTGTAGCAAACTTTGTACTGCACAATGAAATGCACAATGAAAATGTATTATAAGGTTGCTCGAATGGAAATAAACAGTGAGGGTGAAAACACACGGAGCTACTTAGTAGCAGCTACTTGTCACCCAGCCAAAGACAATACTGAGAAATGCTTCTGCTAAAACACATGTAGAGACAATTATCAGTAAATGATTAACATTGTCTATTTTTGTAGCTGTGACAAGTAGCTCCCTCCTATTAGCTCTGTGTGTTTTCACCCTAAATTAAACCAAGTAAATATAATCACCTGAATATTCTGTGAAATAATAAAGTTACTCATCAGTATACCTCTCAACAATGTCTTTCTACCTGCAGAAGTCAGAGCCAGATTTTGATGGACAGCTGTAAGCCTGTGCTGCGTCTGCTTAGAAAATGTATTAGTGCTTACTTTCAAATCAACCAACTTTGACCCAATGCTGCATGTAAAGACAGATGCTGAGAGGGTACATAAAGAATAGTAACTTGAATTTTTCAGAAACGGTGCAGAATTTTAAACTGATTATTTTTGGAAAGTTTCTTTTAACTCTATTAACTTTTCATTTTCACGATAATTTCCCACAATAATTTTCTAGGAATAGAGAAATATTGGTTAAAGTTTAAACTACTGTTATACTACTGAAAAGGAGCTGTTTCCCAGAAGCAAAAATCTTGTTTATTTCTGTTGTGCGTGTAGAAGCCAGATGCCTGTATGGGTTAGTTATGTGATAAGATCCTGTACATCTGGGAACTTTACAATAACGCTTTATCTATACTCTGCAGTCTGCAAGTAGCAAAGAAGTTCCCAAAAATGCCCTTTGGCTTAAAGATTAAAGAAATGTTGTTTTTTTCTTTTTATTCTTGTGCAATGCCAGGACCATGACTCATGCCTCAGCTTTAGAATCTTTTTAATCCTTTGTTTTAACAATTCTGGATGAAGCCATGAGTTACTTGCCCGGCAGTTCCAGCACCAGCTTATTGATACACTCTTTTCAACCCCATAAAGCTTTTAGGGGTCATTTACTGACACCCTGGATGCAAGTGGAAGAGCACTAAGTGTGTAGGTCTCATCTGTACAGCACCTCACACCGGATAAAATCAGTGGTAAAGAATTGTTTTGTTAAAAATACAAACATTCACTGTGCAGTTTGCCTTCTATTCAGGCCTTTGTCAGAAGAGCTCATTGCTGTATAAATGTTACTTAAATAGAATGTTATATTTTGTTTCCATTGTGTGTACTAAAAAATTATTTAAACATTAAATAAACCCAATAGGATTGTTTTGCCACCAATATAGATTCATGCAGCCAGGCGCTTCATAAGATGATTTTTGGTGGGGAGCTGGGGATAGATTTGCTCGACTCCCTACACAGCTGTCTGAACTTACTTCTGGATCCAGGGGCATAAGTAACCCACCCCAGCCCCCTGGTTCTGATGCACATACAGGCAGCTTAGTTGGGATCAAGTATAAGGTACTGCTTTATTATTACAGAGAGGAAATCACTTTTAAAATTGTGAATTGTTTGGATAAAATTGACTCTATGGGAGATGGCCTTCCTATAATTGGGAACTTTCTCGATAATCGGTTCCCTCTCTTAAAATGGAAACAGCAATACAAATGTTTAGTCAAACCTTTGGAATCTGTAGGCGTTTCCAGCATAGGATGCATTACAAAAGTGCACTGATACCATAATGGCATCTATATACTGTACAAGTTTTCCATAATGGTAGAAAATGTAATTCTAAGCAATTTTGCAATATACGTTAATGCCTTACAGGATTCCATAACTCTGCTTCTGTTCATCACACACCATGCAAGGGAAGTGGAGTCTTGGCTGGATGAGAGCTACTGCTACATTGTCTCTAGGGTACATGCCTCCTGCAGGGGATAGAAAGTAACTTACATCTGCTTTCAATTAGAATTTTGTCTACAAGTTCATTTGAAAGCACTTAAATTCATGTTTTATGGTAAAATTCCTTCAGATTATATTTTGTTTCTTTAAGCAAAATTGTAATCATGTTTTTTATTGTTTGGGTGGAGTTTACCCTTAAACTGAATTGTTTATTGATGCCCAGCACACTGTAATGCTTTGGTCCATAAAGGGTGCCCAACATGCTCCAGCTGCAGCACCTCAGCTTGAACCCTTTATATGCCAGCTGCTTTCTTGTGAGTGGGATAAGAAATCACACACAGCAAAAGTAAAATCTACAGAGTTGGGCATAAGGTTGAAGGATGAAAAGTACTGTATCTTCCGACTCTTATTTATAAAATGGCAAATACCATAAATCAGCACTCCCCAAACAGTTGCTCAGGGGCAACGTGTTGCTCACCAACCCCTTTAATGTTGCTCTCAGTGTCCCCAAACCAGGTAGTTATTTTTGAATTCCTGACTTGGGGGCAAGTTTTGGTTGAATAAAAACAAGATTTACTACCAAATAAAGCCCCTGTAAGCTGATAGTATGCATAGAGGCCCCTAATAGCCAATCTTAGCCCTTATTTGGCACCGCCATGAACCTTTATGATGCTTGTGTTGCTCTCCAAGTCTTTTTACATTTGACTGTGGCTCACGAGTAAGAAAGGTTGGGGATCCCTGCCATAAATATTAGCTAGGAATTTTGCCAGTATGCTTCTCTGCTCAATTTTGCACAGCAAAAATGTATTAAGGGGATGGAAGATTTAAACTATGAGGTGAGACTGTCGAGGTTGGGGTTGTTTTCTCTGGAAAAGAGGCGCTTGCGAGGGGACATGATTACTCTGTACAAGTACATTAGGGGGGATTATAGGCAGTTGGGGGATGTTCTTTTTTCCCATAAAAACAATCAACGCACCAGAGGTCACCCCTTTAGATTAGAGGAAAGGAGTTTCCATTTGAAGCAGCGTAGGGGGTTTTTCACGGTGAGGGCAGTGAGGCTGTGGAATGCCCTTCCTAGTGATGTGGTAATGGCAGATTCTGTTAATGCCTTTAAGAGGGGCCTGGATGAGTTCTTGATCAATCAGAATATCCAAGGCTATTGTGATACTAATATCTACAGTTAGTATTAGTGGTTGTATTTATAGTTTATGTATGTGAGTGTATAGATTGGTAGGTGTGGGTTAGGTGTGCTGGGTTTACTTGGATGGGTTGAACTTGATGGACACAGGTCTTTTTTCAACCCTATGTAACTATGTAACTATGTAACTATTAAATGTTGTGACAATGGGACATTAGATCCAACTATTTTGCTAAATTTGCTACATCTGTGTGCTGCTACTGCATTCGGAAAGGAGACTATTCATCATTATTAACATGAATGTGTAAAGCTCTGATTGGTGCATTCATGGAATATATAGATTACATACAAAAATGCAGCTGATGCAAGAGATTAACAGGTCCCTGCTCAATGGAGATTATAATCTAAAATCCAAATCCTTACCACCTTTATATAGGATGTGCATGACATGGAATAAGGCTTCCAAAAATTGTACTGGAATGAACATAATTTCTTCAAGCCCTGATGTTTCAATAAATCCATTAGACAAATGAAGAAAAAACTATTTTAGGAATATTTTTTAGAAAATTAGTTTTTTGTTTTAACAAACAACCTAACACATGACACAAAGCATTGCAAAATCTCATGATGCCTAATAAAACAACTGGTAAGACTTGGCTGAGTGGAATGCTTGATTGGATAACTGCCTGCCCACAGGAGTGTTTCATACAACAAAGCAGCCACACCCAAAGGAAGAAAAGGAATCACTTTTCCTCACCTGGAAATTCCAGACAAATATCCATTTTCAGCTCTAAACATGAAGGCTCTTGTACCTCATGATCATCCAGCTGGTTTCAAAAATATCATAAGGGTATTAGGTGTCCAAGTGAGTCATTTCCCATGCTTGTGGCTCTTTGTGCTTTAATGCCAATGGAATCATAGACTTCTATTAATCCAAATAATAAAATGTCTATTTATACAAAGCAGCAGGAAGAGGAGAGTGATCTCCCAGTAAGTAAACAGAGGGGTTATTACTTCACTAGTAGCAGCTTATGGGCAGGAATTGTGACACCACCCTCATTTGCGGTGTACTGTATATGTATGGGGAGTTCTAATATCTTAATAAGAATAATATCCATTTACAGAAGCCACACATAATTATGCTTTTTTGCTTTTTTTTTTTTAAATAATCCATTGTCTGTAAGCACTGACTAATATGTAGGAGTCATAAAAGCAGATTTATGAGGTGAGTTAAAAGGGAAACTATACCCCCAAATATTGTAGGTCTCTATAAAAAATATATTGCATAAACAAGCTCATATGTAAAACCCTGCTTCATCTAAATAAACCATTTTCATAAAAAAATATACATTTTTAGTAGTATGTGCTATTGGGTAATCCTAAATAGAAAATTGCCATTTTAAGAATTAAGGGCCCCCTCCTGGAATCATAGGTTTCACAGTGCACACAAATAAACTACACATACATGCTAGGCCCCATCAGCCAATGAATGGACAGAGTTCTGCCTTTGGCTTCCACACTTCTTCCTGTTAAGGTGGCCATACATGTTAAGATCTGCTTGCTTGGCGATTCTTCTCCCGATATCCCCACCTACAGCTGGGCGATATCGGGCAAATGTAGGCTAATGTGCGCAGTTGGTTCGGGGACCGCATCAACGAGCCAACATGGTCCCTGATCCGACTGAATCTTTTAACCTGCCCGATCAATATCTGGCCAATTTCAGGCCAGATATCGGTCGGGCATGCCCATTGTTCCTGCCCCTACACGGGCCGATAAGCTGCCGAATCTGTCCAAGGGACCGATATCGGCAGCTACAATCGGCCTGTGTATGGCCACCTTTACAGTTAGAGCTGCATTATTTCTGGTCAGGTGATCTCTGAGGGAGCACACAGCCCATCACTAAATGGCAGATCAAGGGAAAGGATGTAAAAGTGCAATATTTACCAATATATACTGTATATTCCAGTTTGGCGAGGTTCTTTAAAAGGGCACTTAACATAATATAAACTGTCTATTGGTAAAGTTTATATTCATTCATATATTCATTCTGGGGGTATAACAGCAAACATAAACAATAACCATGCAATTTTTTTTGCAAGTCCTGTTATCTAAACTGCTGTTTGCAATGGCATATGATCTCTGAACAATCATCCCAGGAGCCAGAGAAAGATCGTACAAGGGTGTGACACACAGTATTGCCACCTTGCTATTGTTTGGATTCTGGCGCAGAGCACAAACCATCAAATCAGCAAGAGGTAAAGAGAAGCCATAGAACCTGGGTATCAGGGTTGGCCACTTACCATACACATACTAATAATTGTACTAAACTTAAAGGGGAACTCCGGCTTCCGAACAAAATTTGTTGGAGTTCCACACAACACAGAAACCAATAATATACCTATCACTGTAATGTGTTCCTTCAAAAAGTATGAATAAATACCATTTTATATGCTAAAATCCAGCAGCAAAACAGTTCTTCCCTTTCTGCATCATTTGAAATCCTCGCAGGAGAGGAGGGACTACATTTTTGTTACAAATTGTAACAACTTCTCCACAGCTTACAGACAGCACGCAGGAGTTCATAACCCACAATGCATTGCACTGTGATGTTCCTTTCCTTATTGACATCACATGTGTAGGGAATTGTGGGATCAGGAGGTTGCAGGCTGAGGACAGTCGACTGTTACATTTTGAGTCTCAAAGTAGTCGGCCAGATCAGCAGGGGAACAGGGGGCTAAGGCTTGGGTAACTGTTACAAACCATATTATTATTATTATTATAAAAAATCGTGAAAATTCTGCATATTTTTGAATTGATATATATTGCACAGTTGCTTGAAATTATGTTTACTTTTCAAAAAGTTGCGTGCAGTTCCCCTTTAATTTTGTACAATAATATTAGTACTTGTACTTACATGCACATACATACATGTATCCATGACCTGCTCCCAGGAGGCCTACCCAATTAACTACCGATCTTTCATTAAAATATTATGGTGGCAGACCAAGTGAATTTTATGTGTTATTTTCCTTTGCTGTTGTTTCACACCCGTTAACTCTTTGAGTTCCAGCTGATCCTCTGAGAGTGGGTCTACAGGCTGCCAGGTACCTCACAGTCCTGCAACAGAATGTACATTGGTGGCAGTTAGGTCCATAAGAGCCTGACAAAGAGAAAAGGTTTGGTGCTTAGAGAAGATTGCCTCTACAAGCTTGTTGGCTGAATCACTATATATTTGTGTTGATGGCTGGGTCCCACTGAGAAGTCCTTTGGTACTCGGGCCGCCAGCCCTGCCCTGGTTTGAAATAATAAAAGCAATGTGTCTATACACATGTAACTTACCAGACTTTAACTGGGTACTTGGTGCCACTTTACACTCATTATCAGCCATTTACATTGCCTCCACTTGGTTTCATAGTCTATGCTTGCAGGGGGCCCCTTGCCTAAATGGCCCAATAAACATAATGAAGACAATCAATTCTTGTCATGCAAGTCACATTCTAAAAAACATTTCAAGTATTACTGTAAAAACCCAATTACCTTTACAACAAATTCCAAACCTCGGCCTTGCATTCTGATGCATTTACCTTGGATTGTCAGACTTCTTTCTTCATAAAAACCTTTCATTTTATTGAAGAATCACACAATCACTTTATCCAGACAGATTTCTTAAACTCCGCTGCTTTACTGCAATAAGAATGAAGCCTGAAAACTGATGACTTATCCAGAAGAGATTCTTCCCCCAAAATACTGTTCGTATTTTTTTTTAAACTGGGATCAAGTAAGCTCTAGTTTATATTATATAGTGTGTATTTTAGATTATACAAGCCAACTCCCAGGTCCTAAGGAATCAACTGTAATTAGATATATATATATATTTGGGATTATGCACCATGCAAAAGAGGGGTGCGGCAATTTTTTGAGGAACATGGGAAGGACCTATTATGCCATTAAATGTTAGCAATGTACAGGTATGGGACCCATTATCCAGAATCCTGTTATCTAGAAAGTTCTGAATTACAGGAAATCTAAATTTTCAAAAATAATTTCCTTTTTCTCTGTAATAATAAAATAGTACCCTGTGCTTGATCCTAACTAGGGTATAATTAATCCTTATTGGAAGCAAATTGACCCTATTGGGTAATGTTAAGATGATTTTTTAGTAAACTTAAGGTATGGAGATCCAAATTATGGAAAGATCCCTGATCTGGAAAACCCCAGGTCCCATAACTGTACCACTTCACTGCACAACACCTGACCTGATTGTGACTGACAGAAATGGTTTAAGCAAGGTTTAGAATAGATCATTTGGAGGATGCAAGACTCCTCAGTTATTGCTCTGTGGTATTTTCTCATAACATTCTGGAACAAGTAGTAAATAATAAAATATAAACACTAGATAACAGACACAATGTGTGCTGCAGATGGCAAGATGGAAATTAATGGAGGGCTTTCCGTGTCTACATCTACCATTCCTTAGTCAGGACTTTTTAATAATTGGGCAGCTTGAAGTATATTGCAATATATGGACAAACAATCCCTATTTTGTTTAAGGAAGGGGAGGAATTCGTTGGTAGCTTAATGCACAGAATGTCTTAATGTCCTATATATATATATATATATATATATATACATTCCAATTGACAATGCGCACTCCTCATCCTTTATAATTCATTTATTGTTGCATTAAAAACATCAACGTTTCGGTCCAGGTCTAGGACCTTTATCAAGATGTTAAACCACCATGGTTTAACATCTTGATAAAGGTCCTAGACCTGGACCGAAACGTTGATGTTTTTAATGCAACAATAAATGAATTATAAAGGATGAGGAGTGCGCATTGTCAATTGGAATGAATATGAGCTACAACCATGTGCAGCACCCTTGAATTGGATATGGAGTAAAGTGAGTAATGGGAGTGCGGACCTAGTGATACAATATATATATATATATACACAAGAACAAAGACCACTGGCACTCACGTGTAAAGCACAAAATCTGCCTGGGTGCAGCATCTTTATATATATATATATATATATAAATATATTGATGATGGGTGATTGCAGAGAATCTCTTGTTGTTGTTGTCTATATGTATTTTGTGGTCACGGCCTCATTGCACCCCCGCCTAATGGGTGTAAAATTTATTGGTTGAGCACAAGTTTCCCTTTTTTTTTTTCTAAAAAAAATAACAATTGATATCCAGCACTGGTGGTACCTGCTCAAATAAATGCACTAAATATTGATGACAAGCTGTACTATCAGTGAGTATACATGACTGTACAAGACAATGTCTTGCTTCACAACCATCATGGAATAAGGCAGTTAGCCACAAGGCAACTATAGCCAAATGGATTTAGTATCAGTTATGGTATATTGTGCAGCTTGCTACAGAAATGTGTAGAATCCGTCCAATAAAAAACAGACTTGTTCCTACTCTACGGCTGCCCAGTTATTTGATTTTAGGCATTCTGCTTGACCAATTGGACTTGAATGTCACATTGGATGACCATTTCCTCAGATCACACTTCTAAGATAATGAAGACTAGCAGCAAAATGAACAAGCCAGTAGTATTTGTCCATAGATGTTTATTCCCACATCGTATTATATGTCTATTTGACCCATTGGCAGACAGCTTGGTTTTTCTGAACGTTGGCCAATGAATGGCACCTTACCCTAACCTGTAATTATATTCTCTCTATTCAATTGTGTGTAGCTTTCACATGGCTGCAGTTTTGGCAGTAACAGTCCAGTTTGCCATAAGGATGATGAGCACTGCAATCTTGAGACATGGTTGGAACAGCACATCTTCCATGAAGGATTTGGCTGAACCTTGGACAGAATGCTAAATAGCATATGCAAATCATTATTCTAGCAGGGAAAGGGATAAAGTATTTATACACCCCCTCCTTTTTAACTATCTTATATTTCATTTAAAATGGCACCGTTTACATTGTGTCATAGGCTTCAGCTTCCCAAAAAAAAAAGTATTTTCAAAGTGACCTGATGGTTGTGAGACATGAGGTGCTTCCTGATGATTTGACAAGAAATGACAGAAAAAGCAAAAAATTGTTGTGCTGTGGATATGGCCATTTTAAAGTGCATGTGCTATACCCAGAGATTCGGATTTTCAGACAGGATTTCTAGGTGTTTAACTCTAACTCATACTCCCTCATAAAGATAATCCCATCTCTGGGAATAACCAGCAGGACAGCGACAGACCAAGAAAGCAGCAAAAAGGATTATGCTCATAGTTAAAGCAAACTACATTGCCTTCTTAATGCCACTGCTCTAAGTGCAAGAATAATAAAGAGAAACAAAGCAGCTCCATGGCTTATCATTAGGACAAGCAACTTTTTTGCCTGGTAGAGTTTTGTAAATCCCTTTTAGAATGTCGCCATGTGTTTTACCAGACAGTAAAACCCCCACAAAAACTGTTGACTGTATGCACCCCTTTGCTTTCCACATCAGTCAGGTTGGAGCCCATTCCTAGCCTTTCCCTGTCTAAGGAGATGTCCTGGCACCATGTGTTTTTCTATGTAGAAATTTTCTCTTTAACAAATTTCCTTTTTCTCTGTAATAAAACTTTACCTTGTCTATTTATGGTAACTAAAATGCATTTGGTTTATTTAATGTATTATAAGACTTAAAGGAGAAGGAAAGGAAAAATTTGAAATTAATATATTTGGAAAGGGCAGCAGCCCCTGTCTTGAAACGCTATATTAAAAACTTACCTGCTGCTTCTGGATCGGCGCACAATCCCTCCGAAGATTCGCCCGTGTTTGAAGTTTGGCGCCGACATTTTCAAAATCGATGATGTCACTTCCCCCTCCGCCTTCTCCTAATGTGCATGCGCAGCTTCTGTGACCCCTGACGTAACGCTGCAGAGTGGCGCGCTCCTCTGTCAGCAGCCCTACATTTCCTACATTTGCTCAGTAAGTTGGGGGAAAGAAGCGCTCAGGAAAGCCCCTCTCCAGGAGGGGCTGGAGAGGGGCTTTCAGTGTCAAATTGATTAATACATGTATTTTATGGATATATGGATAAAAAAAAAAAAAAATTTATTAAATAATGTTTTATTTGTGCTGGTTTTATGTGGGAGTGTTGGATGGCTGGTGGCTGTGGGATGGCTGGGGATGAGGGACTGTGGCTGTGGGACAGTGGCTGGGGATGAGGGACTGTGGCTGTGGGACAGTGGCTTGGGATGAGGGACTGTGGCTGTGGGATAGCAGGTATAGTAGGGAGAGATGGTGCCTATAGTAGCAGTGGGGGGATAATAGCCTCTGGGAAGGGACTGGGGCTGTGGGATAGCAGGTATAGTAGGGAGAGATGGTGCCTATAGTAGCAGTGGGGGGATAATAGCCTCTGGGAAGGGACTGTGGCTGTGGGATAGCAGGTATAGTAGGGAGAGATGGTGCCTATAGTAGCAGTGGGATAATAGCCTCTGGGAAGGGACTGGGGCTGTGGGATAGCAGGTATAGTAGGGAGAGATGGTGCCTATAGTAGCAGTGGGGGGATAATAGCCTCTGGGAAGGGACTGTGGCTGTGGGATAGCAGGTATAGTAGGGAGAGATGGTACCTATAGTAGCAGTGGGGGGATAATAGCCTCTGGAAAGGGACTGGGGCTGTGAGAATGCAGGTATAGTAAGGAGAGATAGTATCTATAGTAGCAGTGGGGGGATAATAGCCTCTGGGAAGGGACTGGGGCTGTGGGATAGCAGGTATAGTAGGGAGAGATGGTGCCTATAGTAGCAGTGGGGGGATAATAGCCTCTGGGAAGGGACTGGGGCTGTGGGATAGCAGGTATAGTAGGGAGAGATGGTGCCTATAGTAGCAGTGGGGGGATAATAGCCTCTGGGAAGGGATGGAGCTGTGGGATAGCAGGTATAGTAGGGAGAGATGGTGCCTATAGTAGCAGTGGGGGGATAATAGCCTCTGGGAAGGGACTGGGGCTGTGGGATAGCAGGTATAGTAGGGAGAGATGGTGCCTATAGTAGCAGTGGGGGGATAATAGCCTCTGGAAGGGACTGTGGCTGTGGGATAGCAGGTATAGTAGGGAGAGATGGTGCCTATAGTAGCAGTGGGGGGATAATAGCCTCTGGGAAGGGATGGAGCTGTGGGATAGCAGGTATAGTAGGGAGAGATGGTGCCTATAGTAGCAGTGGGATAATAGCCTCTGGGAAGGGACTGGGGCTGTGGGATAGCAGGTATAGTAGGGAGAGATGGTGCCTATAGTAGCAGTGGGATAATAGCCTCTGGGAAGGGACTGGGGCTGTGGGATAGCAGGTATAGTAGGGAGAGATGGTGCCTATAGTAGCAGTGGGATAATAGCCTCTGGGAAGGGACTGGGGCTGTGGGATAGCAGGTATAGTAGGGAGAGATGGTGCCTATAGTAGCAGTGGGATAATAGCCTCTGGGAAGGGATGGGGCTGTGGGATAGCAGGTATAGTAGGGAGAGATGGTGCCTATAGTAGCAGTGGGATAATAGCCTCTGGGAAGGGATGGGGCTGTGGGATAGCAGGTATAGTAGGGAGAGATGGTGCCTATAGTAGCAGTGGGGGGATAATAGCCTCTGGGAAGGGATGGGGCTGTGGGATAGCAGGTATAGTAAGGAGAGATGGTGCCTATAGTAGCAGTGGGGATAATAGCCTCTGGGAAGGGACTGGGGCTGTGGGATAGCAGGTATAGTAGGGAGAGATGGTGCCTATAGTAGCAGTGGGATAATAGCCTCTGGGAAGGGATGAGGCTGTGGGATAGCAGGTATAGTAAGGAGAGATGGTGCCTATAGTAGCAGTGGGATAATAGCCTCTGGGAAGGGACTGGGGCTGTGGGATAGCAGGTATAGTAGGGAGAGATGGTGCCTATAGTAGCAGTGGGATAATAGCCTCTGGGAAGGGATGGGGCTGTGGGATAGCAGGTATAGTAAGGAGAGATGGTGCCTATAGTAGCAGTGGGATAATATCCTCTGGGAAGGGACTGGGGCTGTGGGATAGCAGGTATAGTAGGGAGAGATGGTGCCTATAGTAACAGTGGGATAATAGCCTCTGGGAAGGGACTGGGGCTGTGGGATAGCAGGTCTAGTAGGGAGAGATGGTGCCTATAGTAACAGTGGGGGGATAATAGCCTCTGGGAAGAGACTGGGGCTGTGGGATAGCAGGTATAGTAGGGAGAGATGGTGCCTATAGTAGCAGTGGGGGGATAATAGCCTCTGGGAAGGGACTGGGGCTGTGGGATAGCAGGTATAGTAGGGAGAGATGGTGCCTATAGTAGCAGTGGGATAATAGCCTCTGGGAAGGGACTGTGGCTGTGGGAATGCAGGTATAGTAAGGAGAGATGGTACCTATAGTAGCAGTGGGGGGATAATAGCCTCTGGGAAGGGACTGGGGCTGTGGGATAGCAGGTATAGTAGGGAGAGATGGTGCCTATAGTAGCAGTGGGGGATAATAGCCTCTGGGAAGGGATGGGGCTGTGGGATAGCAGGTATAGTAGGGAGAGATGGTGCCTATAGTAGCAGTGGGGGATAATAGCCTCTGGGAAGGGATGGAGCTGTGGGATAGCAGGTATAGTAGGGAGAGATGGTGCCTATAGTAGCAGTGGGATAATAGCCTCTGGGAAGGGACTGGGGCTGTGGGATAGCAGGTATAGTAGGGAGAGATGGTGCCTATAGTAGCAGTGGGGGGATAATAGCCTCTGGGAAGGGATGGGGCTGTGGGATAGCAGGTATAGTAGGGAGAGATGGTGCCTATAGTAGCAGTGGGATAATAGCCTCTGGGAAGGGACTGGGGCTGTGGGATAGCAGGTATAGTAGGGAGAGATGGTGCCTATAGTAGCAGTGGGATAATAGCCTCTGGGAAGGGATGGGGCTGTGGGATAGCAGGTATAGTAAGGAGAGATGGTGCCTATAGTAGCAGTGGGATAATAGCCTCTGAGAAGGGATGGGGCTGTGGGATAGCAGGTATAGTAGGGAGAGATGGTGCCTATAGTAGCAGTGGGATAATAGCCTCTGGGAAGGGACTGGGGCTGTGGGATAGCAGGTATAGTAGGGAGAGATGGTGGCCTATAGTAGGCAGTGGGATAATAGCCTCTGGGAAGGGATGGGGCTGTGGGATAGCAGGTATAGTAGAGGAGAGATGGTGCCTATAGTAGCAGTGGGATAATAGCCTCTGGGAAGGGACCTGGGGCTGTGGGATAGCAGGTATAGTAGGGAGAGATGGTGCCTATAGTGCAGTGGATAATAGCCTCTGGGAAGGGATGGGGCTGTGGGATAGCAGGTATAGTAAGGAGAGATGGTGCTATAGTAGCAGTGGGGATAATAGCCTCTGGGAAGGGACTGGGGCTGTGGGATAGCAGGTAAGTAGGGAGATGGTGCCTATAGTAGCAGTGGGGATAATAGCCTCTTGGGAAGGGACTGGGGCTGTGGATAGCAGGTATAGTAGGGAGAGATGGTGCCTATAGTAGCAGTGGGATAATAGCCTCTGGGGAAGGACTGGGGCTGTGGATAGCAGGTATAGTAGGGAGAGATGGTGCTATAGTAAGCAGTGGGGATAATAGCCTCTGGGAAGGGACTGGGGCTGTGTGATAGCTAGGTATAGGTGATGGGAAGAGATGGTGCCTATAGTAGCAGTGGAGGATAATTAGCCTCTGGGAAGGGACTGGGGCTGTTGGGCTGATAGCAGGTTATAGATATGGGAGAGATGGTACCTATAGTTAGCAGTGGGATAATAGCCTCTGGGAAGGGACTGGGGCTGTGGGATAGCAGGTATCGTAGGGGAGATGGTGACCTATAGTGAAACAGTGGGGGGATAATAGCCTCTGGGAAGGGACTGGGGGATAGCAGGTATAGTAGGGAGAGATGGTGCCTATAGTAGCAGTGGGGGATAATAGCCTCTGGGAAGGGACTGGGGCTGTGGGATAGCAGGTATAGTAGGGAGAGATGGTGCCTATAGTAGCAGTGGGATAATAGCCTCTGGGAAGGGACTGGGGCTGTGGGATAGCAGGTATAGTAGGGAGAGATGGTGCCTATAGTAGCAGTGGGATAATAGCCTCTGGGAAGGGATGGGGCTGTGGATAGCAGGTATAGTAAGGAGAGATGGTGCCTATAGTAGCAGTGGGATAATAGCCTCTGGGAAGGGACTGGGGCTGTGGGATAGCAGGTATAGTAGGGAGAGATGGGTGCCTATAGTAGCAGTGGGATAATAGCCTCTGGGAAGGGATGGGGCTGTGGGATAGCCGGTATAGTAGGGAGAGATGGTGCCTATAATAGCAGTGGGATAATAGCCTCTGGGAAGGGACTGGGGCTGTGGGATAGCAGGTATAGTAGGGAGAGATGGTGCCTATAGTAAGCAATGGATAATAGCCTCTGGGAAGGGGATGGGGGCTGTGGGATAGCAGGTATAGTAAGGAGAGATGGTGCCTATAGTAGCAGTGGGGGGATAATAGCCTCTGGGAAGGGATGGGGCTGTGGGATAACAGGTATAGTAGGCGAGAGATGGTGCCTATAGTAGCAATGGGATAATAGCCTCTGGGAAGGGATGGGGCTGTGGGATAGCCGGTATAGTAAGGAGAGATGGTGCCTATAGTAGCAGTGGGGGGATAATAGCCTCTGGGAAGGGATGGGGCTGTGGGATAGCAGGTATAGTAGGGAGAGATGGTGCCTATAGTAACAGGGGGCGGATAATAGCCTCTGGGAAGGGACTGGGGCTGTGGGATAGCAGGTATAGTAAGGAGAGATGGTGCCTATAGTAGCAGTGGGATAATAGCCTCTGGGAAGGGATGGGGCTGTGGGATAGCAGGTATAGTAGGGAGAGATGGTGCCTATAGTAGCAGTGGGGGGATAATAGCCTCTGGGAAGGGACTGGGGCTGTGGGATAGCAGGTATAGTAGGGAGAGATGGTGCCTATAGTGAGCAGTGGCGGGATAATAGCCTCTGGGAAGGGACTGGGGCTGTGGGATAGCAGGTATAGTAGGGAGAGATGGTGCCTATAGTAGCAGTGGGATAATAGCCTCTGGAAGGATGGGGCTGTGGGATAGCAGGTATAGTAGGGAGAGATGGTGCCTATAGTAGCAGGGGGCGGATAATAGCCTCTGGGAAGGGATGGGGCTGTGGGATAGCCGGTATAGTCAGGAGAGATGGTGCCTATAGTAGCAGTGGGGGATAATAGCCTCTGGGAAGGACTGGGGCTGTGGGATAGCAGGTATAGTAGGAGAGATGGTGCCTATAGTAGCAGTGGGATAATAGCCTCTGGGAAGGGATGGGGCTGTGGGGTAGCAGGTATAGTAAGGAGAGATGGTGCCTATAGTAGCAGTGGGATAATAGCCTCTGGGAAGGGATGGGGCTGTGGGATAGCAGGTATAGTAAGGAGAGATGGTGCCTATAGTAGCAGTGGGATAATAGCCTCTGGGAAGGGACTGGGGCTGTGGGATAGCAGGTATAGTAGGGAGAGATGGTGCCTATAGTAGCAGTGGGATAATAGCCTCTGGGAAGGGATGGGGCTGTGGGAAGCCGGTATAGTAGGGAGAGATGGTGCCTATAATAGCAGTGGGATAATAGCCTCTGGGAAGGGACTGGGGCTGTGGGATAGCAGGTATAGTAGGGAGAGATGGTGGCCTATAGTAGCAGTGGGATAATAGCCTCTGGGAAGGGACTGGGGCTGTGGGATAGCAGGTATAGTAGGGAGAGATGGTGCCTATAGTAGCAGTGGGGGGATAATAGCCTCTGGGAAGGGACTGGGGCTGTGGGATAGCAGGTATAGTAGGGAGAGATGGTGCCTATAGTAGCAGTGGGATAATAGCCTCTGGGAAGGGATGGGGCTGTGGGATAGCAGGTATAGTAAGGAGAGATGGTGCCTATAGTAGCAATGGGATAATAGCCTCTGGGAAGGGATGGGGCTGTGGGATAGCCGGTATAGTAAGGAGAGATGGTGCCTATAGTAGCAGTGGGGGGATAATAGCCTCTGGGAAGGGATGGGGCTGTGGGATAGCAGGTATAGTAGGGAGAGATGGTGCCTATAGTAACAGGGGGCGGATAATAGCCTCTGGGAAGGGATGGGGCTGTGGGATAGCAGGTATAGTAGGGAGAGATGGTGCCTATAGTAGCAGTGGGATAAATAGCCTCTGGGAAGGGATGGGCTGTGGGATAGCAGGTATAGTAAGGAGAGATGGTGCCTATAGTAGCAGTGGGATAATAGCCTCTGGGAAGGGATGGGGCTGTGGGATAGCAGGTATAGTAAGGAGAGATGGTGCCTATAGTAGCAGTGGGATAATAGCCTCTGGGAAGGGATGGGGCTGTGGGATAGCAGGTATAGTAGGGAGAGATGGTGCCTATAGTAGCAGTGGGATAATAGCCTCTGGGAAGGGACTGGGGCTGTGGGATAGCAGGTATAGTAGGGAGAAATGGTGCCTATAGTAGCAGTGGGATAATAGCCTCTGGGAAGGGATGGGGCTGTGGGATAGCAGGTATAGTAAGGAGAGATGGTGCCTATAGTAGCAGTGGGATAATAGCCTCTGGGAAGGGACTGGGGCTGTGGGATAGCAGGTATAGTAGGGAGAGATGGTGCCTATAGTAGCAGTGGGATAATAGCCTCTGGGAAGGGATGGGGCTGTGGGATAGCAGGTATAGTAAGGAGAGATGGTGCCTATAGTAGCAGTGGGGGGATAATAGCCTCTGGGAAGGGACTGTGGGATAGCAGGTATAGTAGGGAGAGATGGTGCCTATAGTAGCAGTGGGATAATAGCCTCTGGGAAGGGATGGGGCTGTGGGATAGCCGGTATAGTAGGGAGAGATGGTGCCTATAGTAGCAGTGGGATAATAGCCTCTGGGAAGGGACTGGGGCTGTGGGATAGCAGGTATAGTAGGGAGAGATGGTGCCTATAGTAACAGTGGGAGGATAATAGCCTCTGGGAAGGGACTGGGGCTGTGGGATAGCAGGTATAGTAGCAGTGGGATAATAGCCTCTGGGAAGGGACTGGGGCTGTGGGATAGCAGGTATAGTAGGGAGAGATGGTGCCTATAGTAGCAGTGGGATAATAGCCTCTGGGAAGGGACTGGGGCTGTGGGATAGCAGGTATCGTAGGGAGAGATGGTGCCTATAGTAACAGTGGGGGGATAATAGCCTCTGGGAAGGGACTGGGGCTGTGGGATAGCAGGTATAGTAGGGAGAGATGGTGCCTATAGTAGCAGTGGGGGATAATAGCCTCTGGGAAGGGACTGGGGCTGTGGGATAGCAGGTATAGTAGGGAGAGATGGTGCCTATAGTAGCAGTGGGATAATAGCCTCTGGGAAGGGACTGGGGCTGTGGGATAGCAGGTATAGTAGGGAGAGATGGTGCCTATAGTAACAGTGGGAGGATAATAGCCTCTGGGAAGGGACTGGGGCTGTGGGATAGCAGGTATAGTAGGGAGAGATGGTGCCTATAGTAGCAGTGGGATAATAGCCTCTGGGAAGGGACTGGGGCTGTGGGATAGCAGGTATAGTAGGGAGAGATGGTGCCTATAGTAGCAGTGGGATAATAGCCTCTGGGAAGGGACTGGGGCTGTGGGATAGCAGGTATCGTAGGGAGAGATGGTGCCTATAGTAACAGTGGGGGGATAATAGCCTCTGGGAAGGGACTGGGGGATAGCAGGTATAGTAGGGAGAGATGGTGCCTATAGTAGCAGTGGGGGATAATAGCCTCTGGGAAGGGACTGGGGCTGTGGGATAGCAGGTATAGTAGGGAGAGATGGTGCCTATAGTAGCAGTGGGATAATAGCCTCTGGGAAGGGACTGGGGCTGTGGGATAGCAGGTATAGTAGGGAGAGATGGTGCCTATAGTAGCAGTGGGATAATAGCCTCTGGGAAGGGATGGGGCTGTGGGATAGCAGGTATAGTAAGGAGAGATGGTGCCTATAGTAGCAGTGGGATAATAGCCTCTGGGAAGGGACTGGGGCTGTGGGATAGCAGGTATAGTAGGGAGAGATGGTGCCTATAGTAGCAGTGGGATAATAGCCTCTGGGAAGGGATGGGGCTGTGGGATAGCCGGTATAGTAGGGAGAGATGGTGCCTATAATAGCAGTGGGATAATAGCCTCTGGGAAGGGACTGGGGCTGTGGGATAGCAGGTATAGTAGGGAGAGATGGTGCCTATAGTAGCAATGGGATAATAGCCTCTGGAAGGATGGGGCTGTGGGATAGCAGGTATAGTAAGGAGAGATGGTGCCTATAGTAGCAGTGGGGGGATAATAGCCTCTGGGAAGGGATGGGGCTGTGGGATAGCAGGTATAGTAGGGAGAGATGGTGCCTATAGTAGCAATGGGATAATAGCCTCTGGGAAGGGATGGGGCTGTGGGATAGCCGGTATAGTAAGGAGAGATGGTGCCTATAGTAGCAGTGGGGGGATAATAGCCTCTGGGAAGGGATGGGGCTGTGGGATAGCAGGTATAGTAGGGAGAGATGGTGCCTATAGTAACAGGGGGCGGATAATAGCCTCTGGGAAGGGACTGGGGCTGTGGGATAGCAGGTATAGTAAGGAGAGATGGTGCCTATAGTAGCAGTGGGATAATAGCCTCTGGGAAGGGATGGGGCTGTGGGATAGCAGGTATAGTAGGGAGAGATGGTGCCTATAGTAGCAGTGGGGGGATAATAGCCTCTGGGAAGGGACTGGGGCTGTGGGATAGCAGGTATAGTAGGGAGAGATGGTGCCTATAGTAGCAGTGGGGGGATAATAGCCTCTGGGAAGGGACTGGGGCTGTGGGATAGCAGGTATAGTAGGGAGAGATGGTGCCTATAGTAGCAGTGGGATAATAGCCTCTGGGAAGGGATGGGGCTGTGGGATAGCAGGTATAGTAGGGAGAGATGGTGCCTATAGTAACAGGGGGCGGATAATAGCCTCTGGGAAGGGATGGGGCTGTGGGATAGCCGGTATAGTAAGGAGAGATGGTGCCTATAGTAGCAGTGGGGGGATAATAGCCTCTGGGAAGGGATGGGGCTGTGGGATAACAGGTATAGTAGGGAGAGATGGTGCCTATAGTAACAGGGGGCGGATAATAGCCTCTGGGAAGGGACTGGGGCTGTGGGATAGCAGGTATAGTAAGGAGAGATGGTGCCTATAGTAGCAGTGGGATAATAGCCTCTGGGAAGGGATGGGGCTGTGGGGTAGCAGGTATAGTAAGGAGAGATGGTGCCTATAGTAGCAGTGGGATAATAGCCTCTGGGAAGGGATGGGGCTGTGGGATAGCAGGTAGCAGCTTTCTGCTCTATCCAACTCGATTTCAGCACAGCAAATGCAGCCAGAGGCACTGTGCAGGACTAGAAAAAACACAGGAGCATTCCGATTGAACAGTAGAGAGAAGTGGGTGGGGCTAAGGGGGTTAAACATTTCTTCAGAGACTGCAGATCTTGAAAGGAAAAAAAAAAACAAAAAAAACGGAGCTCTCTGCTGCGCACTGAGCATGTCTGTGTCCTGGACAATCTGTGTTCAGTGAGACAGGAAGCTGCACAGGCTTAGAGCAGGTACTGTATTTACTGACAAGACTTTTCCATGTCAGAGCCAGATTAAGCAACAGCACGGTGAGTTCAGGAAATATGTTAAGGACTGTGTTAAGGCTAAGTTATTGAGCTCATGTTGTTTTTAGACTTTCCTTCTCCTTTAAGGAATGGAGACCAAATTGCAGAAGATATATGCTTAGTTCCCATAGCTTGCCATGCACCCACAGCTTTGGCTACTGCAGTAAAAGGAGGGGGGCTGCCATGGTATCTAATTTTCTGGGGCAAAAATCTCCAACCGCACGCTTCAAATAGTCCAGAGTGGCCATATTATAACTAAAGAATGGCTTAATTTTTTTTTACTAAAGAAAATCCATACACAACCTATGGTCACAATAAACTGGTCAGTATATTTGCCCCTTTAATAGTTGTTTGCAAAATACATATTGGAGGAGCATGAGAGAATTCAACCCCACAGCTTGCAAACATATTTTGACGTTGTCCTTTATTTCACAAGCAGTGTATGACATGCAAATTCAATGTGCAGAGACATTTTTTGCGTTAGATTTCTACCAACTACTGACATTATAATGCCCAACAATGCAGAAAGAAAGGCTGGAATACAATTAGTAATACCCCTTGACATGGCGATGCACACATTAAAAATAGTTTAATTTATTTTTATTTGTATATGTCAAAATACATTTTTCTCCAAGAAAAAAAAAGGTTCAAAACTAGTTTCATGCAGATGCAAAAGCTTTCTCTGTACTGCCAATAAAACCATAGATACACAGTAACCACCCTGTTTTATATAAAGAATAAATAACCTAAAAATAAAATACTAAGTCAGAAACAGTTCATCATTCTTCAGACACCCAAGCTTTCCCAAATATAATCCATAATAGCTTTTTTTACATATTGTCTTGCAAATCTTGGAATTGGCTGTACGCTTATTTCCCTTTGCATTGCTTTATACAGACCCCATACGTCCCACATACATATTGAATGGCTAAAACAAAAATCCACGACTAGTTTTGTACCTTTAAAAGAAAGAAAGAATCCTGAGGTTGGGAGCAAGAGCGAGGCTGTGCATCTCCATGAAACAGCGGAACTGAACAGGACATCAAGTTTGGATTTACCAAAAACTAATCCCACAAAAATAGGCAGTAAATCACAATGACCTTTTTTTTTCTTTAAAATGAGAGGGGTACAAATTCACATTTAATATTGTTTACATTATAATTGACAGTACAACAGCTATACAATTTACAGGTTCAAATTCATGGCGATGCTGATTCAGTAGATTAGATAGCTCGTTTGCCAATAATATACTTATCACTTTTCATGGACTGGCGCAAATAGAAAAAGCCATCTAACAAAAACAATTGCTCTGCTGTATACACAAATATTTATAGAATATCTGTCACTTTCTGCAAAAAGGCCACTGAAATGTACAAACAAAGATGCTGTTGGTATTAACAAGCAGGCTCCGTAGCGCTGGCGGTTCACAAGCCTTGGTCTGGCAACAGTGCATATTAGGGGGAACAGAATGGATATGGGAGATACACTGGGTGACAATACTTGGCTAGCACAAATGACAGCACTCAAAGAAATATGAAATGTAGTGAACAGTAATATTTTTAATAATGGTGACTTAAAATAAAAATAGCAAACCAGAATATTTTACATATATATCTCTAAAGTCACACCTCCATAAAATAGACAATATACCATAAAATTACTGAACTTTATTAAGATTACAATTCAGGAACAATCTAATCTGGAGTAACAGACATGGCGTAAAGTTGATCTGAGCATGCCACACAGTGGTTTGGACACAATACAGTATCTTAACTTATATATAGATACAGGCTTGTATATCTATATATAGTTATATATATATATGCAAGCGCACAAATATTTATATATATATATATATTTATATGTACACACATACACACACACACATACACACAAAGTCACTCAGTACCTGCTAAAATGAGTGCGAAAGAAATAAGTACTTTATAGAATTGGTTTTAAAACAGTGACTGTTAGAAGGAAAATACAGTGCTAGCTTTATACACTGAAATTATGCATATTGCACAAATAATGCAACTGACGACCTAACATCTGAGTAGCCAAAGTGAACAACGGAAGGCTAGCGTCCTAGTAAGCTTCAGGTTAACTGTAACATGGGTAGCTACCGGAAACCAATAAGCTGTCACAACAGTGTCATAGGAAAAACACTGGCACACTCATTGACGGGATAAGTTAAAAGCTCAACAAACATCTATAAAAATAAAAAGTGTGTATGGGTGAAAGAAAAAATGCGTGGCACAAAAAAAAAGTTAACTGTCTTCTGTGATAGCAGAAAGCGTTTTGATTGCGAAAAGTCTATGTACAACTAAGGCTTACTGGTTAAATATTGGAGGCATCTGGCCTTGAACACTTTCCTTGCACGTTGTATCTGTAAACAAGAAGTCATAGTCATTCTCTTCTGAGCAGCTGCGCTTTAATACAAAAGTGTTTTTATTTTTGCTTTTTATTTTGTACAAAATGGGCTAAATACAGGTAAGAGGGAGTTTGGCAGGATTTCTGCGTTATTGTTGCCAAGGAATATTCTCCCAAATATCCAGTGACTGCCACATTAAGGTCCACTGGAACTGTATATGTGCAATTTCATTAAATCGCTGCTGCAGTGAACCTTCGACTATTTGGAAAGTTTGCTTATAACTCTGATTAAGGCCCCATTTTCATCCTTTAGCCTCTGGTTGTCTGCTTTTAAGTCAGGTAACATCTGTAAGAAAAAAAAAAAGAAAAGGTGGATAAGTTTTAAAGGAAAACAAAGCAAACCACTTCACAAAAAACCCAAACAGCACCAAACAGTACCAACTGCACTGTGGGTACACAGCAATTCCACTTTGCAAAATGGGTTAATGCTAATAAAAGCTGCGCCCAGCAATTAAAAGACATACATATGAGCAGAGTAAGCCCATGCTAGCATTTCACATGAGAAAACATCACCTAGTTTGTCAAATCAAGACACGCCTATAAATGCAGTTTTCACTGGCTAGTACAAGTAATGCAAACTATAAATGCCAAATCTTCAACTATATATTATATAGAGTTTTAACAGATAAGGTGATTTTATTAATTATTAATTTATTAATTGTAGAATGAATAAGTGTGGCAATGCCATCGGTTTAACTGCATGGTTTCTCAAGAAAGACGGGAAAGCATTACAGCAGACTGTGTTTCTAACAGGGAAGAGAGTTCCCTTTAAAAGCATCTTGGTACATTACCTGCACAGCCTATGCTTTCAATGGAGCAAACACAACATAATCTGTGATAAAACCATTGTCTGCAGTATTGCACATAAAATGTAATTAAGGGGCAATTGAAAGCAGCCATTTCCGGCAGTGCCACGTTGGGAATGTTCTGTTGTCCAGATTTAACATGTGTGACAAATGTCCCTGGTTTCCTTACCATCGGCACATGAATAACTGGCGGGAAAATAAAGCTCCTTCACAAGGTGTATGTTTTCCCACCTGTGATTCGCAGTACCACTGGTGGTAAGAAAAAAATGCAGGGTCTTGTTGCCCACAGCAGAGCAGATTTACTGCAGGCAACAAAACATTCCATGAGCCCTAAAGCATTAAATCAAGGCATTCCTCAGATAAGGCTGCCACACTTGGCATTTTCTCTTCTGGGGGAAAACCACTTGCAGAAAAAAAAACCTCTAACACAGCCCAAATCCACCAATAAATGCAACAGCGTCTGTGCCAGAAGGAGAGAATACCAAGTGTCACACTAGCCTAACCAGTTTTTAGGGCTGCAGCCTTGTCTTCCCCCACCTGCCTTCTTCACATCACAGCAACTGTGCAAAAAAAAAAAAAAAAAAAAAATAGTAATTAAGACTTTCATCATTTTTATTGCCACCATTTTTAATATGGTCTTAGCTTGCCATATGGCAAGAAGTTCCCTGGATCTGGCAGCTATTTAAATACAGCTAGTTTGGCTGGGATCAATCCCATTAATTCCTACAGCACTCAAAGAAAGCCCTTGAATTTCTTGCATTCTGTATAAATTGCAAGGAATTGCAGTATAATTTGAGTCTGATTCATTCAGTCCCGTGCGAGTCACACCCTCATTCATCTTTTTTAATCATGTCTTATTTAAATGGAATCCAGAAACTTAAAATCTAACTTTCATCTTTGTAGATTTTATGGCATGGAAGAGAAAGGGTTAAAGAACAGCATGCAGGCACCTTACACCATTGGAAAAGGTGATTTTGGTGCTAACAGACCAAATAAATGTGCTTGCATTACACTTGCAGATGCACACGAGGCAGGAGATGTAAACACGATTGTGTTTTGATGGCTGCGCAATACAAACTATACAAACATTTTCAGAGGGCTACCAGAAGCCAATTTTGACTTTCCATTGTGTGTTATTATAGCTAATGGCTAATCGGTTGTGCAGATGTGATAAAAATGCATAGTAAAGATACAAAATCTGGCGAGTCTATGTTTAAATACTGTGTAGATGGACAAGTTATTTTAATGGTTGTTGTATTTGTAGCCTGGGCTTAAATTTATATTGAAAATGGCATTATGATAAAAGTTCCCTGACAAAGCCCTGACTGCCACTGCAGCAGTGTAGCCCCCACAGTGACATATTCCTATCCAGGGCCGGAACTAGGGGTAGGCAGAAGAGGCAGCTGCCTAGGGCACAACGATTGGGGGGCGCCAGGCAGCCTCTCCTGCCTACCCCCAAGTCCGCTCACTTAAGTCATTGCCCCCACCTCTTGTCCTTTCGCGGTGGGGGCAATGATCCATCGAATCGCAACACGAACCCCGCCCCCCCCCCCTTTGGCGCGCATGCGCAGTTGAACGCGGGGGGGGGGGGGGGCTTTGCATTGCGATTCGAATGAGGAAGGTGCCGGGGCGAGTTGGCCGAGGGGTTGCCTAGGGCGCCCGGTTGGCTTGGCCCGCCCCTGTTCCTATCGAAAGTGCCACTAAGTAGAAAAATCTAAATTCCTTTCCTCAAAAATACTTTGAATTATGCTGCAGCTATATTCATGGGCAATGTACAGATTTCCTTTAAGGATTTTCCTTGCCACAGGTAGCTTCATCTGAGCATTGGTTTATCAACCTGCGCTCTACTCACTATTCCAAGCATATGTCACAGCATGCAAATGCCACACTTCAATAAACACACAAGTCTCCAGGCACACATACATATTAAAGCAAATGTCAAGCCAAGTTATTTGCTAAAAACACAACCTGCCTGGCTAGCCAAAGGAGAGAAATTATAGGTCCACAGACTGGAGCCGTCTGCGGACCTCAGAGAGTTTCCCAACAACTCTTGTCAAAGCCCTATTCTCAGCCACCAGTCGCTCATTTAAATGCCTCAAAGTCTGTATCTGCTTTACTTCATGTAGATTCTGCAGGGATCAGGACAGATATAAAGATGGATAAAACCAAACAATTTCTCATTATATAAAACATTTTATGGCATGCAACTGTTTTTCCCAATACAGAAGATGCTTCTATACCACTTCTCATAAAATAAGCAAATATATTGCTCTGTCCTCTAGAGACAGCTGTAGTCAAATGCAAAAATACTGACTATGCCCTATATACTTAAGAAGAACACCCTCCCACTTCTTGTTCGCCGTCCCAAATGCATTGGTGCTAGTAGGTAAAAGCCCTTTATGAGAGCAGGGTTGACAGCCATATCCCATACTGTTTCTTTACCAATGAAATGCAAGCACAATGCACTATTGTGCTCATTATGTAACAAAATGCTTTCAAGTTGGATTAAAGTCTCATCTTAGTGATGCTTGTAAAATCCTCAATATGACAGGCCTCGTTTTAGGGTCCAAAATCCTGTTTTGATTCACAACTGAATTTTTTCCCTTTTATTAACCATCAATTCAGCATCTTATATGGATTGTCATGATAGGAGACAACCAGGACAGGCTATGTGGAAGGAGACAGTGTGAGAGAAGCAAGAATGAAGGAAGTGAGGGCAGGACAGAGGGTAAATCAGCAGTGCAGGACTGAGCACAGTGGTGTTCCAAACTGGCATCATCATGAGCACCTCCCACATCTGGCCACCCTCTCTTCACTCAATGAAAGATATCAGATTTCTGACTAGGAATGTGCTGGCGGCCCCAGGGAAGCACAAGAGTATTGCGGAATTTGGAGGTATATGTCCCATGAAAAAGGAATCTAATGCATCTAATTGATTACAGAAAATTCTCTTCAGAATAAAGTTGCTGCACAGTTATAGAATCAAGACTTTTTAAAATGTCCTGTTATAAATAAAATGGAGTGGACAATTCAGCAATATATACATACAAAAATAAATCCTACCATCAAAAAAAGTTAGTGAATAAAATGTATTCATAAATAAAATATTTATAAATCACACTAAATATGTTTAGAGAGCAAGTAACACAAAATTACAAGTACATTTCACAGTTAGCCTGCACTCAAAGATAGTTAGCTTAAGGCTAATGGCATATTGTATTGTGTATACACCAGAGGATAAAAAGTCAAACTGTTACCATCTGCACCTTGTTTGTGTGTTCAGACAGGAAAGGGATTAGTCTCAACAAATACACCAAGCGGATTACATCAAGAAAAATCATACTTCAGCGTTTCTGTGACAAAATCTGCTTTGTGTGTTCACTGCCAGGCTGACCCGTGAATGTCAGTGATCACACACATACATACGAGGTGCAGAAGGCAGTGAATACTACATTCATATAAAAAAAACTGCTGTGTAGCATAGGGGCAGCCATACAAAGCTGGTGTTTGGTTCTGTAAAATACAATGGTTTAAATTCTTACACAGGGAGATAAATAGGAGCTAAACAACATTTAGGAACTGGATGTTAGCAGCCAAGACATTTGTGAAGGCTGGATGACATTCTTGACTAATTTATGGATTTACTGGTCCTTTAAATATACAAAGTACAAGTAGTAGTAAGTAGTTTTACACAGCATGAAACTGTAGGACACTCCATACTGTTGATGTATGGGCACCATTTGCAGTTAGTAAACACCTATTGAATAGCCTGTCTACAATGAAGTGAATATTGTTAAGATTCTCTAAGCTTAACAGCCCGAGAATGAAAACACTGTTGGCGAGTCTTCTATACCAGAATTTATACATATTTTAACAGCAATATTAACACTTTTGGAATCTCTAAGTACTTACTTTAAGTTCTTCTTCCATTTCAGATATCCGTCTTTCTAGAGCTCTTCTTTCCTGATTTAAAAAGAAACCAACACAACACATTACATCCAAGTTATAACAAAGATACTTGGTTAAATGTTTATCCACTCATTTGTTTTTAGTATAAACCTATGTCATGAACACACATTTCCTTACACCATCTGGCTCCACCAAAAGATGAAGTTGCATTTGATGCTTATATTTTGCAGTATTACTGGCTCTTTAAATGGGTAGGTAGTACAGAGCAAGGAACTGGTTTTAGCAGATTACCAGGTATAGGTGACTTTAAACAGCTTACCATGTATTCCTTGTGGTTCTACCCAGTTTACAAATCTGAATTTTGGCCAATGCTAGTTTAGACAATGCTATAATTCAAATCCAGAATTTTACCCGCAAGCAATAAGACAAAACAAAACCTAGGACTGTGAAAAGGTATTATTGGGCTGTATTGCATACATACTTATTTTTTTCCTTCTAGCTATATACCTTGTGTAACCTTCGGTTATGCACCTGGATGCAGGAATGTCTGCCTAATATGTGATGATTAAGTTTACATCGGGTTCTAAATATTTAGGCACTATAATGTAACTGCACAATGAAGCATCTGTTTCTGTTCATTTACTAAGGCTTGTGAAAGACAAGTGTCACCATATCATTTGAACACAAATATAAGTCTTGCGTTTGTTGGTGGATATCAGTTGAGTGTGCTTTCACCAGGGCAGATTAAGTACCTCTGGGTTCAGGCACAATTAGAAGATATTTCAAGCGCACGGGCACTTATACGCAGGCTGACAATGCGCCTCATGGGGCCTTGCCCCTCTGCTTCTGCGCATACTCATTATTTTGAAAGTAAATTAATTTTATGTGGATTTATTTGCATCTATAAAATAAGTCATCATTCTATGAAATTCCTTCCTTATACACATTAAAAATAAAATATTTATACTAAAGAAAGGGAGACTACCAAGGGGAAAAAGGATTAAAATGGTTTTACAAACATACCCTTTTTTCAATCTCTAACAGCGATCGGTCTGCAAATCGTTCTTGTCGCTAGAATTAAAAGAGAGCAGCATAATACTTATTTCATTGCGGAACTACAACAGAGATAAAAATAACAGCAGGGTAGAACTAGGGTGTCTGGGGCCTACCGGGGCTGTCACCCAAGGGCCCCTAACCTAGTCACGCACCCAGTTCCTACTTGCTGTGGGGCCAACATCCCCCCCTAGAATGTGCAGAAGCACATTGCGCAACCCCAAAAAATATTTATTTTTTGTCAAAGAAAACATAATTCTAAGGAACTTTACAATATGAATTTATCAAAAAAAATGTACTGCTTTAAATATTATTTGTAAATGCAGTTGCTATTGCAGCATTCGTTCAACTCCTGGTTATGACTTTTAAATGTTGTTTAATGTTGCAAAGGTCAGTCTCCTCCATCAAGGCAGGTCATTGTTTCAACAGTCCTTTTTTGTTCTCTGCCCTGCCGGCTCAAACACTGCTTAATAGCAGTTACATACACAAATAACTCAAAAATCATTACAAATTTGTAATGAATGTATATTGTAAAGTTGCTTAGAATTTTGTTTTCTTTTATTAAGTAAAAAATAATATTTTGGGTTGACTTGTCCTATAAGGGTCCCCAACAGATATTAAATTGGAGCAGCACAAACATGCAGTGTTTAAATAATCTGTTTACCTGAGTTGCCTTTTCAAGTTGCAGCTTTAGTTCTGTCAGTTCCAGATTGGTATCATGCAACTGGGCTTTTAGTTTTTCATTTTCTGCTATGATTTGTTCATATAACTTGAAAATGAGAAAAAATATTTGCAGATAAGCCAAAATAATGCAATAAAGTTATTAATAATTCAATGTTAGCTACTGAAAATTATCCAGCACCCCCTAACAAATTAGGCCACCACAGTAGGGGTACAGGATCTGTTAACCAGAATGCTTGGAACCTGTGGATTTCCACATAATGGTCTTTTCATGGTATAGAGTACCATTGCATTAAAGGGGATTATAGGCAGATGGGGATGTTCTTCTTAAGACTCTTAATGGTCTTTTTTCAACTCTATGTAACTATACTGTAAGGCTATTAAAAACTTTTTAAAAACAGTTAAAAAAAAGAATAAAACATGGCTACGCTAAATCCACAATTCGGTTTAGAATTCAGCAAAATTGCAGCAATAAAATTAATACTACAATTGGAATCGTTAATATAAAGGTGGCCTTCCCCTTGGTCACCCCACTTGGTAATTGGCAAAAAATTAATTGTGGCATTCACATTAAAGGAAATGCAGGTTTCCTAAAAATATTTGCCAATGACAAAAAGCTAAATTTCACCACAAATCCATACCTGATGGATAATGTTGCATCGCTAAGGTTCACACTTCTTTATACCAACTGAGCTCTTAATGCCAGGTCTGGCTTCTATTTTAAGCAGGTGCTAAAATGGTCACTTTAATTTTAAAATGTTGCATCTTTAGGTTATTATGCATTTAAAGGTGCAAATATACCCACTTTTTGACATGCAGCTGCGCTTACATAAGAAAGGTATTTTATTTTACACACACATACCTACTAAAAAAAAATTGAAAAAAAGCTATGATAACTCATTAGCAATTTCCCAACATCCATTAATCACAATGTAATGGAAGCCTATCCAAACCTTGTTCCATTGTAAAGTGAGAAATTCTGGGACATGAAGGCCCTCTACTTTGCAGAGAATCTATGCACTACCCACTATGGAAAGCAGAGGGACTTCAAGTCCCAAAATCCATGACTTTCCAATGGAAAAAGATAAGGGTGGAGCTGTATTACTGTGTAAGGTTATAGGGGGGTGGGAAACTGGAACCTACCAACAAAGAAAGCCTATTATGGGTTACTTTTACTGGCTACAAACTTTTTGCTTGTGGTTTTAAGAAAATATCTATGGCTTTGTTTTTTTGTTTTTTTTTTAACAAAACAAGTCTTGAGTTGAAATTAAGTCACAGTCTGCATCTGGTTCTTCCAAGCAGAATCAAGAATTAGAACTCCAAGCAGATTCAACACAGATCAACAGTCCATGGAGAATCCTTCTGCATAACAAGGTGCTCCTTATCTTAAAAGATAACAAGCTGCAGTTGAGAGAGGTGCTGCATGTTAACACAGAGGGCTTCTCGGTGGAGTAAGAATTTATTTTGATCATGCTTTTATGAAGAAAGTGGAAGATGAATTTAAATTCAGTTTCAGATTTTGCCCTTTTTTAATGCATGAAATAAAAAATGTATAGTTCATTAAAAGATTATGTATAGCACAAGACTTATTAATTTACCAAAAACAAAAACCCTGACAAAATATAGAAAGTCAAGATAATAAAACTAAAACAGAAGCCTGCACACACTGCTGAACAATGCAATAAGATTGGACGATAAAGCACAACTGTATTCCCACAGACAATTATACCTTTTTATAATCTGTTGAATCTTCTCTGTCTAGCCTACTGAGAAGTCTTCTACTTTCTAAGTAACTAGAAATTCCAGACTGGCCAATAACTGGATCATATCGGTCTGTCGATATTGCAGAAGACAGACCAGTTGTGTACCTGTAAACATAAAGAAATGTAAATGTTCGATTCTACAGGCAAACATAAGAGCATATCATAAAGGTGTGAACAAAAACAGCAAACAATGTATATTTTACCATTGTACCATTACCACAATACATTGTACATAGCCAATACAGTGCGTGCTTACATGCCACAATAACAGATTGAGCTTTTAAACTTGAAATTTACGGCAAAAGCAGACATCGGCATTAGCTTTAACTCTTTATATTGTAAATTAAATACACTGCTTTATAAACCTGCCCTTAAAAGAAAATGGTCCACACAAAAGAAAAGGATCTGACAAAAGAATAAATGCACTAGCTAGGTAAACCTCTTTAGAAAGTACAACAGTTGGGAGTTTTTTTTTTTTTGGTATTAAAAAAAAAAAACAAAGCATACAAATAATTGCCTTAGGCACATCAGTAATACAAATATGCTATACCAGTACTTGCAGTGTCATTTAATTTGGAGAGACACAGATAAAGTTTTTTTCTACAAGATTAGGCAATTTGGTATGTGAAAGTCATTAAATTAGAACCCTATATTCAGAGTTTGGAGTTTTTACCAGTTTGTTCCAATATGACTTTTAAAGGAGAAGGAAAGGTAAAAACTAAGTAAGCTTTATCAGAATGGTCTATGTAAATACAGCCATAAGCACTCACAGAAAAGCTGCTCTCTATCCTCTATCAAATAAAACACAGGATTTCTTGTCTTTTTTGGGAACATGTTCTTCAGTATCAGACTCTTTTAGGGCTCCTTCAGGTTTGGCGCACAAGTCTGCTCAGTTCTCTCCTCTCTACCCCTCCCATAGAAGCTCACTTCCCCCACCCTTAGGAATGTGTGATCTGAGCTTCCAATGGCTATAACTGCAGCAGGAAGCTACCAAGACGAAGCTAAAATGGCAGCTGCTATCAGAGGGAGCTTCTAGGACTGTTTACTCAGGTATAGTAATGCTTTCTGCAGAATAAATAAATATAGAATTCTAGGTGGCACTGATGTGGTAAATCTATTGGCAGTAAAAAGCCAAAATGACTAAAATGAGCTAAAAATAAATCCCATTAAAGAAATTGTTTACATGCAATACAAACATATCTTCAAACCATAGGCTTACCTTGAGAATGAGTCAGTCTAAAAAAGAACAGACACAGAATATAATCAGTTAAATGGAAACAGTAGGTGACATATAGACACTTAAGCTGGCCATACATGCACCAATATTATTGTACAAAATGAGGTTTTGTATCATATTCAGTGCGTGTACTGCAGAGCAACGAGCTGACTGATAAAACAAAATCTTCGGATATCAGTCGTCTCATCGATCGGAAGATTTGAGTAAAATCTGCGTTTAGGGCATGTATTCATTGACAACGGGTAATATGGTACACAAATTTTCCACCATTCCTTACAGCTATTGGCTGCACAATTAATAAAGAGCTAACAATCAAACTCTGACAGTTTCTAGCCATCTTAACATACCCCAGCATTTATGTTAAGCATACTGCCTTAACCAAGGCAGTCAATTTCATACCAGTGCATGCACAAATCTTCTCACTGAATGTTCTTTAGATATTGACCAATGTAGATTTTTTTTCCCCGATTTGAAAAAGTGCCTGTTTTTGCACATTGGACAATGACTCAAATGTTCGATGACGTCACAGTTTAAATTGATTTGTGACACAAGAACACACCCAGGCACAATACAGTTTGTCCACATGAAAAGAAATTATCTAGATAAGTGCATGTAAATCACTGAACTCTTAAGTTTTAGTTACAAACAATTTTTAGGAAGCTGATAGAACATATATTCTATAAACATTATATTTAAAAGATTTTATGTTGCAAAAAGGTGTACATGGGTTTATACTGTCCCTTTAAGCACGCAGATGGATGGTGTGGTATTACAAAGAACAAAGGAGCTCATTATAATAAATGGAACCCCTATCTGAAATTCAGCGTTTCCAACCATGGGAGTTCAAAATGGTAATCGTAGTAATGTACCTCAAAAAAACAAATCCTGTTCCAAAGATCATTTAGGCAATATTAAATTCTCTACACATACCCATATAAAGCGGTTTTATACCTGATTCTCTTTCTTGTTTGTGCCCTCGTCTGTGTCAGACTGATGATCTTGCTCATTTTCATCACTCTGTTATAATAACCAGGGGGGATATAAATTACATTTAAAAGATGTAAAATGCAACAGCAGGTGACAATCACAAACATACATATGATGTTCCCATTGATCTGTGGGTACAAACAATATCAGATGCTCTGACTGAAGAAGTTGGCAGATCTAATCAGAATGCAGCTTACTCATGCCAGACAACAGCCGTTATTAGCATTTAATCAGGAAGCTCCATCTTCCATAGTTAAACTAATCACCTATCAATTTATGAGTATATATGCAGTGATATCTCAGCCATCCTACTTTAAAATAAGGTCAGAGTTATTCTGTTATCTTCCATCTCTACATGAGCAGCTCATAGATAAGACTTCCACATAATTTGAGTTCTGCACTTACATCCTGGGTCCAATATGAAACACCTGTAGACCTTCTCTTTTCTCTAGGTCGCCTCCTTTCTCTGATGGATTTAGGCTGAGATTTATCTTCAGATTCTTTATCCTCTTCTTTCTTTTCTCCATCTATTAAAATTAAATAATCCGAAAAACATGAAATTAAAACATTAAAAGGTGAAATATACAGGGGAACTTTTGATATAAGGGTATGAATGGTATATAATAGATAATTCAGAATTCTATGGAACCTTTCCTTAATATTAGCACAATGCCTTTAAGGACATGTAAACCCCCACAAAAAAAACCCAGAAACAGTGTATTTTAAATGTTTTAACACCTTCCAGTCCGGTTGTTCAAAGGTTAATAATAAGGCTGGGAATTTTGGTAATTTGTTTGTTGGCTACTGGGAATGCTCACTTACAAGCTAAATAAGTGTTTAGATTACTTAACATGCCCCCTCCAGTCTAGCCACCAAGAGATGGCATTGCTGGTTCCCACAGATACTGTGCCCTAGCTGTCTGCTCCTATTTTTTTTTTCTCCTAACCTCCTCCCTGGAGCTTAGCTTCACTATTACAGTGCTCAATCCAAGTAAGTGCTGCCTGTGTAAGCCTGCCTAAAAAAAGTATATTTGCCATATACTTAAGAGAATTTACAGCGGTAGTTAAATCCCACATCATGTAAAAATTCTGTTCAGTTTCTTTGTACATACCCAGCTTGTCTTTCAAAGGATCTTTTGATGAAAGCCTCGACAAATTGGAGTAGGAAGAAGATATACCAGTTAGGCTATTCGGTCGGTTCAATTGACTTGATGTATAAATTGAACTACTGGAAGAGGACAGGGAAATCGTTGATGGAGTAGTAAATGATGGCCTATATCGTTGGATAGTCTGAAGAAGAATAAAATAAAATTAGCTTGTTTCCCCGCAAATTTTTGAGTTTGATAACAAAAGTAAACAAAAATGGCAAAGAAGAAAAAGGGGATAGAACTCTTGGTATATGCCAAAAGTTACCTCTTCTGTACTACGTGCATATCTTTGCCTGAAGTCATCATTTCTATTTTCAAATTCTTTCTTGTCTTCTTGTTTTTCTTTATCCTGTTTCTCTTTCTCTTCATTCTCTTGCTCTCTAGTCGTTGGGCGATTTCTGCCAATCGTTTTTTCTGCCTCTTGCAGGTCAGTTAATGTAACACCCTATAAAATAAATCAACAAGGTAAATATACATAAATCACCTTATCTGTTGTAATGTAACATTTCTCCTAAATAGCATTTCAGAAAGACAGAATGGAGTTCTTTCCAAAAACGAATATGGCTTGAAATGCAATATTTTGTATACTGCATTTTCTGCAACAACCTTAAGGTGCAGTAGTAATGATCCAGGTCTTAACAGTTGTCACAGGAGCTCCTCATCTTGGATTTTGTTAGGAGTGTCAGTGACACTCACATGCCCTGGGCAGTTAAGATAAGCTTAGGAGGCATCACAAATTATCAATCAGAAAATGGAGTGATTATGCCATCAATCTGATGCCACAGAGCTGATTATTAAATTCTTATGCTAATTGCATTTCTTTGCCAGCTGTCACGTAATGAAAACCTAAATAGTGGCCAGCGAATCTGTCCCGTTGCATGCAGCTACTGCATGATTGTTTTTACGCACACACTTTTTTTAACACGACTTCACCTTTTTAGCGGCAAAATTTTGCACAAAAAAAAATCACCAAAAAGTCAGTGGATACTGGGCTTATTGGATGGCGTGTTTTCCTTAGTTAGACTTCTCTTTACTTGAGCATATTGTAGCCATTGCCAAGCAGGTAGGTGAAATTGTTGCTTGAGTGTATCTAATGGGTTCATTGTGCCCCCTTGCCAAACATCTCCCAACAGTAAAAATGGATCTGCACAGGCAGTATTCTAAGTCAGTTAGGTGTTGAGGTTTTTGGCATTATTTAGGACTTGCTTTCACTAAAGGTTCAGGGCTACTTCTGGCAGCTTTCTTTGTGGTCAATGGAAAAGAAAAAATGATTGTAAAGGCCCCCAACAGCTAAGACACAACTAATCAAAATGCCTCATAGGCCTTAACCCTTCAGGGATCCAAAGGGTTCCAAAATCACCAATTGTACAAATAATTGGTATTGTAGGGGGTCAAATGAGCTGTTTTTTTACCAGCAGAAAAATCAAGCTGCAGCACGAGCCTCCTTCAGAATTCCTAGCCCAGTGGGTGGCCACCAAATTGCTTGAAATCACCTCTATTAAATTTCATTAAATTGACTTGACCATGACCATGCCAACGCTCCTAACAAGCCAATAGTAAGCATATTCTGAGCCATTATAGGTAAATTGTACTTAGGAGGTACGGGAAGTAAGTTCAAAGTAGAAGATTTGGTTGCCTGATAAATCTAAATTTATAATACAGGCAAGTAAATGGCAAACATATACAAGTTTCTGCAGCTTGTTATGAGCTAGTTAGAGAAGATGCATACAAAGTAGTGGCAGGATCACTGGATGTATAAATAATGCCATTGTGCTGCCGGCTTAGGGTAGTAGGAAAGGGCAGTTAAGTATGTCAAACTGCCTCAAATCTGGGGAGAGTGTTTTGTTTGAAGACCAGAATAATACAAAAATAAATAATTCAGGATTTTTGAACTGCATTTGTACTCTCATGACACAGTTACCTGTGTAGATCTTCTTGATTGCCTGGCTTGCCTTGACCTAGCCTTTCTTTGGGATTCAGACTCCTCATCACGAACTGGAGTGAGGTATGACCTAGGACCACAAAAAAATAATTAATACTGAACAGTATATCTTCTATATTAATTACAGTAAAACTTTTAGAAATTTTAGTAATCACGAAAAACTAACCCCTAAGAAAGAATATAAGAATTGCTGTATTTTATATACTGAACTTACTGTACCAGCCAAGAGGTTCAACAATAGCACAGGAGGTATTACACATAAAAAATTATGCAGAGAGGTCCAAAGTATGAAAAGCAAACCATTTTTTTTTTATAATTTTGTTTTTGTGGTACAGGTATGGGATGCCTTATCCAGGAACCCATTATCCAGAAGATTTAGAATTACATCAAGGTCCTCATTTGTAGAGCCCATTTTAAGAAAATGATTCTAATGTTTACAAAAATTAAATATTCCCAGTAATAATAAAACAGTATCTTGGACTTGAGGGTAACTAAGCTGCATTAATCCATATGGGAGACAAAACAAATCTATTGGGTTTATTTAATGTACCAAGGAACCTTGTACCTTAATTTGTCCAAAAAAGCACAACAATTTTTGATGTTATATTCTGTCTGAATGTGTGCAGTGTTACTGGCAGTGTGCCCTGTGCTGATTTTTGGCATTGGAAATCATCAAAACTAGTTTAGTAGAGATATCTGATGCTGTGCTCACTTTTTTCTATTATGTATCAGGGATCATTTGCCATTGCCTCAGGGGCATGAACACTAAGGGGCCTCTTGGGGCCATGCACTTACTTGCCACAGCTAGGACAATGGTTTTAGCAGTCTGTGCTCTGTACCTTGCACTTATCATCCCCTAGGTTGCATGCATGAATGAGGCACAAGCTAGAGGGTATCATGCCACCTTGTACCACTCATGAATAAAGCACTGCTAAATGCATGCATTGCTGTATTCATTAGAAAGGACCATTTCTCTTACTGGAGGGGCTGAATAATGTTTAAAAATAAACTTACCACCAATATTTGCACTTTTCCCGTATATGTAGTAAATTAGGCTTGTCATGTAAATTGAGCTAACTACTAATCAAGCTTATTTTAGTACATTTATCATTGTATATGAAATATATATTGTGAATGTGCTATAAATAAGCAGAAAAGGAGATGCGTTACTATTCGGTGCTTCTGAACATGCCCCCATTTCCACTGCTAAATGTCTGGAATAAGAGCCGAAAAAAGGGGATTTTGTATTACTTACCGTAAAATCCCTTTCTCTCTGAAGTCTGTGGGACACAGGGACCATGGGGGTATAGCTTCCACCACTAGGAGGCAGGACACTGTAAGGAAAAAGCTCCTCCCTCTAGTGCTATACCCCTCTGCCTAGGCACCTAAGGCTCAGTTTTGTCTAGCAACGAGAGGTAACTGTAACTCAACGGAAGTAACTATATACAGAATATCTGGAATCAGGAAAACCAGAAGTTCGCTTCCAGGGAGGGAGGCCCTGTGTCCCACAGACTTCAGAGAGAAAGGGATTTTACGGTAAGTAATACAAAATCCCCTTTTCTCTGTTATGTCTGTGGGACACAGGGACCATGGGGACATACCAGAGCTGTCCCCTGTATGATAGGGAGGGAGGAAGCGAGGCTTATTTGTGAGCAACTGCTGCCTGCAATACCTTCCTTCCAAAATGTGCGCTGTCTGCCGCAAATACCTCGAAATTGTAAAATTTGGTGAAGGAGTGGATAGAGGACCAAGTGGCAGCCTTGCACAGCTGCTCTGCAGAGGCACGATTCCTAAATGCCCAGGAAGTACTGACCGCCCTGGTAGAGTGTGCCCTCACTTGGAGGGGAGATGGCTTTCCCTTGGCTAGGTATGCTCTGCGTATGGCCTCTTTTATCCACCTGGAAATTGTGACCTTGGATGCAGGGGAGCCCTTGTGTGGGCCTCTTGGTAGGATGAACAGGGACTGTGTGGTGCGGATGTGATTTGTGCGTTCGAGGTAGAACTTTAGAGCTCTGACTGGGTCTAGGGAGTGAAGTGCTTTCTCCTTGGGGTTCTGTGGTTGTGGGCAGAACGTAGGGAGAGTGATCTCCTGGTTTAGGTGAAACTTGGTTACCACCTTCAGGAGAAAGGTAGGCACCGTGCGGAGGACCGCCCTGTCGTTGTGGAAGGTCAAGAATGGTCGTTGGCATGATAGAGCGCTGAGTTCTGAAACTCGTCTGGCTGATGCGATAGCAACGAGGAATATGGTCTTCCACGTCAGCCACAGCAATGGGATGGTGGCTAGGGGTTCAAATGGGGCTTCCTGTAGTGAACGGAGGACCAAGTTGAGGTCCCAGGAGGGTGTTGGCGCTCTGTAAGGGGGTACTATGTGTGCTACTCCCTGAAGGAACGTACGTACGTCCTGAATTTCTGCTATTTTTGTTTGGAATAGTACCGAAAGTGCGGATATTTGCGATTTAAGGGAGGCAAGGGAGAGACCCTTAGTCATTCCTGATTGCAGGAACTCGAGTAAGGATACCAGGGAAAACTGATCCCATGGTAGGTGCCCTTGATCGCACCACTCCTTGTAGCGTTTCCATATCCTATGGTAGCTTTTTGCGGAAACCGTTTTCCGTGCCGCGATCATGGTGTGGATAACGTTTGGTGAGAAACCCTTACGGAGAAGGATTAGGGATTCAGTAGCCACGCCGCCAAATGTAGTACTCCCGGGTTGGGGTGCAGGATAGGGCCCTGCGAGAGCAGGTCCGGTGTTAGTGGTAGTGGCCAAGTGTTCCCTTTGCTCAGGCTGACTAAGTCCGAGAACCAAGCCCGTCTGGGCCAGTGCGGAGCTATGAGTATCGCTGTGCAGTGTTCCCTTTTGATCTTTTTGATGACCCTGGGTAGTAGAGGGAAGGGTGGGAACACGTAGGAGAGGGGGAAGTCCCAGGGGGTTGTCATGGCGTCCGCTGCTATGGCTAGTGGGTCCCTGCATCGTGCCATGAAGGTGTCCGCTTTGCGGTTGTGCCGTGAGGCCATGAGGTCTACGTTTGGTTGACCCCACCTTTGTGTAATGCTCTGAAAGACTTGGTGTTTCAAGGACCACTCTCCCGGGTCGACAGTTTGTCGACTGAGATAGTCGGCCTGCCAGTTTTCTAGACCCGGGATGTATATTGAGGACAGGGTGACGCTGTGGGCTTCTGCCCAGGACAGTATTAGGCCTACCTCCTTTAGTGCCGCGCGGCTCTTGGTGCCCCCCTGGTGATTCAGGTACGCTACCGTGGTAGCGTTGTCGGATTGCACCCTGATCGCCTGTCCGCGGAGCTGGTTCTGCCAGTGTTGGAGTGCCAGGCTGTCCGCCCTGATTTCCAAGATGTTTATTGGGAGCTGTGTCTCCGCAGGAGACCAAAGGCCTTGTGCTGTTTGTGTCTGGAGGACTGCCCCCCATCCTTGGAGACTGGCATCCGTCGTCAAGATAGTCCAGTGGGGGTCGGTCAGGGACTTGCCTGTCGATAAATGTGTATAGTTGAGCCACCAGTGGAGGGACGCTTTGGTTCTGGGGCGTAGGACAATTGGCTGCGTTAGGGATTTGCACGTCCATTGGTCCAGGATATTCCATTGAAGTTCTCTGAGGTGGAATTGAGAGAATGGGACTGCCTCTATGGAGGCGACCATTGACCCCAGGGTCCTCATGGCAAATCTGACAGAAGGCTGAGGCGACTGGGCTGATCTTTTCTGGTGGGAGAAATACACGTTGGATTCTCGTGTCGAAGGTCATTCCCAAGAATGTGATTCTCTGAGTAGGAGAAAGGGTGGACTTTGAATAGTTTATGGTCCAGCCTAGGTCCGAGAGAGTTCTTAGTACTGTGTCTAGGCTGGATTGCGCCACTGCGCGAGAAGGGGCCTTGATGAGAATGTCGTCCAGGTATGGCGTGACGAATAGAGCCTGTTGCCGCAGGTCTGCCGTGACTGCTGCCATAACTTTTGTAAAGATGCGTGGGGCTGTGGTCAGGCCAAAGGGAAGGGCCTGGAATTGACAGTGTTGATTTTTGAAGGCAAACCGCAAGAATCTCTGATGCGGTTGGAAAATGGGAATGTGTAAGTATGCATCCTTGATGTCTACGGCTGTCATGTACTCGTATGGATTCATGGCTGCTATAACCGACCGTAGTGACTCCATCTTGAAGCGAGTGAATCTGATGAAAGGTTGGAGTAAAATCCCCGAAACCTTGATGACCCGTTCGGCAAGCATGTGTTGTACCAGATCCAGGAAGGCGAGTTGTTTGGAGTACTCCTGGGGGACTCTGGACATAAAGAAACGCGGTGGGGGAGTGGTTTCGAACTCTAGGTGGTAGCCTGAGGACACGATTTCTCGTATCCAAGGGTCTGGAGTAAGATGGAACCAAGCCTCCCTGAACAGGCGTAGTCGACCGCCCACTGGGGATGGGGTGGATGACTGAAGAGGATAGTCATGTGGAAGTAGGTTTGTCCGATGACTTGGTTTGGGAGCGGCGGTTTTGCCAATTAGACTTGAAGCGGTTCTGAGTGCGGTATTTTGCCCGAGTTTTGCGAGGAGAAATCTCTGCCGGAAGTGGAGGCCTTGGATGTCTTGGAGGGACGAAAGGAACGGCCTCTGCGGAAGGGGGCGCGCGACCGTGGTTGTGGGAGCAATGTGCTTTTCCCCCCTGTGGCCTGACTTATGATTTTGTCAAGTTCGGGGCCAAAGAGAAGCTTCCCTTTAAAGGGAAGGGTTGTTAGTGACTTTTTTGATGACAGGTCTGCGGACCAGAGTTTGAGCCAGAGTGTGCGGCGAGCGGCTACCGAAAGAGCTGATGTTCGGCTAATTACCTGGGTTGCGTCGAGTGACGCCTCGCATATATAGTCATTGTCCTCCTTAATCTGTGAGGCTAAGTTAAGGAGGTCTTGTCTGTGCATACCGGAGCTGATCCCTTCCAGGAGGGATGCCGACCATGATTGGACAGCTCTGCTTACCCAGGCTGATGCTAAGACTGGTCGGAGGGACTCTCCTGACGCGGTAAAAATGGACCTAATATAGTAATAATAGTACCCTTAGTGCGCCCAGTACTTAGCCCAACAATAACCTAAGCGCTTCTCTTAAGCGCTTCCCTCTATAGTGCAGCAGGTGCTGCTATTACCAGCTCCTGCCTCCCAGTAGTGCAGCGTGATCGTCTGACCCGGAGCGTATGCGGTGCTCTCTTCCCCGTGTCCTCTCTCTCTGGCGCGCGATAGCGGGATGTGCGCCTTGTTAGATACACAACTTGGCGCGAAGTGAGAGAGAGGAAGCGGAAGTGCGGGTCTCGGTAGCCGGTCCCGCCCCCTTGTGTGCGCGCGCGTCTTTGGCGCTAGTGAAATGGCGCTTGTAATCGGTCAGTGGGGGAGAGGCAGGGCGCATGAAGGGTTAGGGCTTCAGATGCCACTCACCAATGTCTGCGCTGGGTATCTCTGCAGTAAGCAGACGGGCAGCGTGCGTGTGCTGGGCAGCCAGCCCCCCCCCCGTTCCATAGTGAGGCGCGGGTGTTTGGCTGTGTGGCTGGCTCCTAAGAGACTTATTAGCCCCTGCACCGCAATCCCACGTCGGTGGAAGCCACATAAGAGGCACTCCGTGTAGGAGAGCTCTGGGTCGACCCCTGGTGCCAGTGTAATGCTGGCTGTAGTAATCAATCAATGTGTGATAGTGATGAGATCCTGTCTCCTTGAGGACACTGAAAAAACTGAGCCTTAGGTGCCTAGGCAGAGGGGTATAGCACTAGAGGGAGGAGCTTTTTCCTTACAGTGTCCTGCCTCCTAGTGGTGGAAGCTATACCCCCATGGTCCCTGTGTCCCACAGACATAACAGAGAAATAATAATTGTAGCCTAACTCTAATGATCCTTTAATACTTGCTATGGGATTCGTTATCAAGAAAGCTCCAAACTGCGGGAAGACATCTCCTATAGACTCCACTTTAAATAAGTCAAGTTTTGAAAAGTATTTACTCTGTAATAGTTAAACAGTACCTTGTAGAATTAATCCAATTTGGAGGCAAAACAATCCTGTTGGGTTCATTCATTAATTCATTAATTTTCAGTGAAAATCCAAATTACAAAAAGACCTCATCTGGAAAAACCCAGGTCCCAAGCACTCTGGATAACATGTTCCATACTTATACTTTAATTGTGATATGGCATCTAGTCAGTTATGTGATACTATGAATGTGGCTGATACTTTTAAGGTTCTGATATCAAGTACTTGCTGACCAGACTAGTGCAATTGTCTAAAAAATCTCTATGCAATGCACAGCATACAGAGGACAGAGCAATGAACATAACCACAGAATATTTATGTTACCGGTATGTAAGGAAGCACTATTTTATTAAAATAGTAACTTATCAAATAATCTACAAACCTTCGTCTTTCTCTGACTTCTGCTGAGGAAGGGACAGTACCAGTAGAGGTTGTGGTCATTGTTGTAGAAGTAGAAGTGGTATTTAAAATGGTTGGTGCAACAGGGATGGTGACTGCAGTAGAGACAGTGTCCTTATCCTTCTCAGAACTATCATCTGCCCAAAAACGATTTGAGGTACTGAAGCATCATAGGAAGAAACACAGAAAAATAAGAAAACCAATAGATAATTTTTCCTAAATAACAACTCGTTTTCAAGCAAATTATCATCCAATGTAGCAATTTACTGTTAAAGTAAAAACATACCACCACAGGTAAAATATGAAATAAGGATAGAAGCAAAAACGGGTTTAAAAACTCCTTTTCTCTCTTCATCAAAGGGGGGACACAGGCACTGGAGGGTTAATACTGCCTTCTGGGAGGATAGGACACTAAAAGAACCAAAGGTGTTGGCAAGTCCTACCAGGGGGCAGGCCTAGCTAGCCCCCCAGGCTACCCCCCCCCCCCCCCCCTTCCGGGAGGCTGCCACTACCCAGAATGTAACCAAGTAAAAACGAACTATGAAGCAACTGGACAACACTTGTCCAAACTGAGCCCCACTGGGCTAAGTATAGCTTTCTTCCCTGAAGGGCAGAGAAGTAGAATTTCCCCTTACAATGGAAGGGGGCAAATGTGGATTCCGTCAAGATGATCTAAGACTGCTGCTCCGAGCAGGTCTTCAGCAGAGAAGGCTTCCTCGCCCGACCAGGCTTGAGTGACCAAAAGGGAGGACATGCCTGTGAACCCCTTTTGATAGAGAGAAAAGGATTTTACAGGTAAGACAAAAATCCCTCTCTCATTCATCTCAGGGGGACACAGGCACTGGAGGGACGTCCAAAAGCAGTCCCAAAATAAAATTAGGGTGGAAATACTTCAAGCCTGAGCAATTCGATAGGCCTTAGAGATTGTACCTCTGATCCACCTGGCAAGGGTGGTCTTGGAGGCTTTGAGCCCTTTGTGGGGGCCTGTTGGGATGACAAAGAGGACTTCCGACCTCTGGAAGGATTGGGACCTGTGAACGTAGTATAAATGGAGGGCTGTTTCCTTGGGATTCTTAGGCTGAGGACAAAAGGAAGGAATCGCAATGTCCTGGTTCAAATGAAATGACAAGACCAAATTCAACAGAAAATAGGGCAGTGGGCGCAGGACAGCTTTGTCCTAGTGGAAGACCAGGTAGGGGGAACAGTAGGTGAGGGCTGCCAGATCAGAGACCAGTCTGGCTGAAGTGATCGCTAGGAGGACACCGGTCTTCCAGGTGAAGAGCATGTCTAAAAGCCTCTGCCAGGGGCTCGAAGGGGGGGTCCCTGGAGGGCAGAGAGCACCAAGTTGAGGTCCCAGCTAGGGGCGGGAGGAAGAATGGGGTTAGCAACCCCTTGAAGAAACTTCCTAACGTGAGGATCCTGTGAAATCTGGCATTGAAACAGCAAAGAGAGGGCAGAGATCTGGGTCTTAAGGGAGGCCAGTCAGAGGCCCTTGTCCAGACCCTGCTGAAGGAATGCAAGGATGCGTGCAGTCTTAAAGTGATGAGGAGAAAAGGAACATGTCAGACATCAGCCAGGCCGTCAAACAGAACAGTTGAGTATTTGGGTGGAACACCAGTCCATGGCCATGGTTAGGACGGTCCAGTTGAGGATTGCTAAGGGCTTGCCTTTTGCTAGGTGGGTAGGGTGCATCCACCAAGAGAGGGAGGATCTCGTCTGGAGAGGGAGATGGATCTGGGAGTCCAGGGAGGTGTTCTCTGATCCCATTGAGACAGAATGGCCCACTGAAGAGGGCAAATGTGCAGCTGAGCAAACAGGACTGAGTCTATGGTGGAGACAATAGAGCCCAGAAATTGCATGCAAGACCCGATGGCGGAGTGTGGGTGGGAGGCTAGGGGCCGATGGAGCACCAGGAGCGTCTAGACCTTGTCCAGGAAAAGAAAGGTGTGGCAGAGAATGGTGTCAAAGATGGTCCCTAGAATGGTCATCCTCTAAGCAGGTGCCAGGGCTGACTTTAAAGTTGATAATCCAGCCATCTTGAGAACAATGGAAGGCTAGAATTGAAGCTAGGACTGGCAGAGGTGGGGCAAATCTTCAAGGGTTCCTCCGACAAAGGCCTTTCAGAACTCACACTCTTCTCCTCCTGCTGACATTGGTGGTGTGATCAAACCACCAATGTCAGCAGGAGGAGAAGAGTCCGAGTCCTGAAAGGCCTTCGTCGGAGGAACCCTTGAAGATTTGCCCCACCTCTGCCAGTTCCGACTCCTCATCGGAGTCCGGAATATTAGGCATGCTACCAGCTTTGCATTTGCAAGGTACCCCTGGAGGACTAATCTGGTTGGTAAGCTGAGAAATAAGCTTGTCTAAGGATTCAGGCAGTCTAGACAGACCCTGTAGGCAGGAGATGCAATGGGCAAGGTTGCAGGCACAGGGGGACTCTGGTATGGAAGCTGAGGCACCTGGGGTGACTATGGAGACATAAGCAGCCTGTGAAGGCGGGTGCAAGCAGGAGGTGCAGAGAGGCTCATTGTGGTGTAGAGCAAGTATAGTGCAGCAATGGTGCAGACTAAAAAGGAGACCTGGGAAGTGGAGGAGGTCTTGGCAGCCACATGAGCAGAGCGCAGTTTAGGGCCCTCCCTGGGGAGTCCTGGGGGAGGTGTCTCAGGAGAATGGTCTTGTCTAAGCAGGAGATCTGTGCATCCAGCCGAAAGGCAGGGTAGAAATGCACGACAGAAGGTGCTTCCACGACACCAAGTGCAGGCACAGTGAACGTCAGACGTTGCACACCTGAATTCACAGTGTGCGCCCTGCGAGAACTGGAGTGTGCGTGTCTGTGGGCAGTAGGCTGCCGCGCTGGCCTACCAGGGACAGAGCCATGCCTCCTGCCCAGATCTGTCTGTAGAGCATAGGGAGCTGAACCGAAGTTCCTGTCCCTGCGTGTGCTCTGAAGTCTGGCTGAATCTGAACCGGAGTTCCTTTCAGCCCCTGTAAGGGAAAGAGATAAAATGAAAGTAAAATAAAAGTAAAAAGAAAGTTTAAGGTAGAAAATAGAGCTCCATGAGGGAAGCTTTGTCCTCCTCCCATGAGGACACTTAAAGAAACTGGGTAGTGGCAGCCTCCTGGAGGGGATGTAGTTTAGGGGACTACCTAGGCTGGCCCATGGGAGGACTGCCAACAATTTTAATTCTTTTAGTGTCCTATCCTCCCAGAAGACAGTGTTAACCCTTCAGTGCCTGTGTCCCCCAGAGATGAATGAGAACAATGAATGAGAAACTGTGACTATGGTTATATGGAAAGGTAGATTACCTACCTGCTAGGTAAGCCTGAAGAAGAGCTCACTGTAGATCTGCCACTATTAATAGTGCTAGAGTAACTTCGGGCAAGTCCACTAGAGGTAACAGTTGCTGTAGACCCTGGAGGTATACTTGAAACAAGATCATCTTGTCGCCGACCAAATGAGGAGCTGAGAATCAACATGATCAAAATGTTAGAATGAAATACATACTTGAGAGTTTGGGATTGTAAACGCATCTGTTGTAAATGTTGGTTGAGGAGATGGAATGAGCTTACCCTAACTTTAATAAGCTGCAGACTACTATTGATGACAAGGCACACTCGCCAAAAAATAAAAACAAGTTTTTTATTATTTATTTTTATGATAAGAGTTGAATTACTACTACTTTACATTTTGACCTCCTAGCTTAGTATGGCATGCACTTACAGTTTTTAACTGTCTCTGTGCTTTGCTGACTGAACACTAAAAGCAACAGATACACAGCAAAGAAAATGCATCATATGTCAGGAGCCTTAAAGGAAAAGTAACACTAAAAATTTTTAAGTAAAACATCTATTCTACCCTGCCCCAATAATTGCCCTATCCTAAAAACCATTTATTATTTTGAATGCTATAGTACAAAATACCTGTTAAAAGTTGGCTTCCGGTCATTTGAAGAAAGGCGATATAGCGATGCAGGGGAAGCGTCCACTATGTGGCGATCGACTGATCGAGCCTAGCCTGACTCCTTCCTATACAGAAGGCAGGCTAGGCTCGATCAATCGATCGCCACATAGTGGACGCTTCCCCTGATACTTCCTCTGCATCGCCGTATCGCCTTTCTTCAAATGACCGGAAGCCAACTTTTAACAGGTATTTTGTACTACAGCATTCAAAATAATAAATGGTTTGTAGGATAGGGCAATTATTGGGGCAGGGTAGAATAGATTTTTTTTACTTAAAAATTTTTAGTGTTACTTTTCCTTTAAGCTGGCCTTACACCTAAACATCAACAATGGTCGCCAATGCAGCCCTTGTCCAGACGGGAAAAATCAAATAGGTCCAACTGATAGCTAGATGAAAATTGGCACAGTTATCATCAGCACCTATTATCGACCCATGAATGGCCACCTTTAGGTCTGTGTAAACAATACTACTTGCAGATACTCAGATTTAAAATATAGGGTAGCCTGAGCACTGGCACTGTATGCCATTAGGTTTAAGATCAGATTAAAATCAGTAAACTAAAGTCACACATAAAAATAAAAATGCAATTCTTTATCAAAATCAATTTTACATGTGTGATTGTTGAAGTTTTAATTATTACTACTATTTTTCACACAGATATTTTATTCTGCTTCGATAAGGCAACATGCCCTTTTCAAGCTATTATTCTGTTCTACAAAAAGTATTAAAAAAGGGATGCACCAAATCCATAGTTTTTGGATTCAGACAACCACTGAAAGATCCACAGAAAAATTTGTACTTGAAATGCCTATTTTAAATCCCAGTCTGGGCCAGATAGACAGACAGACAGCAACAGAGGCAAACAAACATTTCTGTGTGTACCTTCTCTGATAACTAGTGTTTAGTAGTTCATTAACAGAAGTATTTTTCTTGAAGTCCTCATCCCATTTTCTTCTTGTATAAGAGCTACTGCCACGTAAAAAGCCCAAAGATGAGTCTCTAAAACAAAAACATTTTTAATTTTAAAATGCTGCAATGAAAATCCCACACAAGTCCTTTATATTTTAGGTGACATTTTGCATTAGTTTAATAATCAAAAGGCATTAAATGACTTTTGTTATTTCAACTAATGAAAACTGATTGCTATGTATTACTGGATGGTTCAACAGAATAACTGTTAGCAAATGAGGGTCACATTTCTTAAAATACTGCAGAACAGTGATCCCAGTAAAGCACTCCTTTTATATCTGTATAGTATGCAAAATATAAGACCACCACACATACTTTCAAATGTATATCAGTTTTAATTTAAAAAGACAGACACATTTGGAGATGGTAAATACTAAAAGGTTCTACCTATTTAGGTGGGATAATAAAGACTCACAGACTCGAATGGTCAGGCTTACCAGAAATGTTGTATTTTACAACAAGGGGGTACATTATTCCCTGTAAGTGAAGTTCTGCAGACTTCCACCTCGGCAGACATGGTTATATGCTTTAGCATGCATTTGTATGGTTTTGATGTTTTAGCCAAAGAGAGCAAAAACAAGGCCTAAAGTTCCCCATACACGGTAAGATCCACTCGCTTGGCGAGATCGCCAAGTGAGCGGATCTTCTCCCGATATCCCCACCTACGGGTGGGCGATATCGGGGAGCTTGAAGTTAAAAAAAATAAATAAATAAATAATCCGATCGTTTGGCCCTGGGGCCAAACGACCGCATTATGTAGGTGGCAATGGGGCAGTCGGTTCGGGGACCGCATCAACGAGCCGATGCGGCCCACGATCCGACTGAATCTTTTAACCTGCCCGATCGATATCTGGCCAATTTCAGGCCAGATATCGGTCGGCCAGCCCGCTCGTTTCTGCCCCTACACGGGCAGATAAGCTGCCGAGCTGCCTTAAGTGTCTTTGTTGGTGTCAGCATCACTTTTATTCAGCTACAGTGTTTGCTTGTTATACCTGCTACTGTCTCAGTTAAGTTTGCATTTTATCTAGGCCACTTGCCTAAGAGCAAAGACAGACAAGGCAATTAGTAGCTGTGGCTTTTTAAAGATTTCCAAGCTACAACTGGGCATGATTGGTTGCCGCATTTCATGTGTTAACCTATGGCAGCTAAATAACCACAATTAGTTGCAGCAACAGAGTTTTTAGAAGTTGCAGTGACTAATCGCCCTAAACCTTCTTGATAGCCTCCCACAGTGCCCATGTAGTGTTACAACTCTCTTAAAAAAAGGGCTAGCCCAACAGAATTTAATAGTGTGTGGAAAGCTGCAGGATATTAAAACGGACTTAGAAACGGACAGGGGATATAATCTTACATACTTCAATGTATGGCCAGCAGTTAATGGTTCTTCATTGACAATATCAACAGAAAACTCCACTAGGTCTGCTCAAAATCTGTGCTTGGGATTTTGGCAAAGTCTTTTTCAGCAGGATTCGGCCAGATCCAAGCACCTGGCTGAACTGAGTATGAAAATCATGTGACTTTTGGTTACATAAACACCAAAGTAAAAAAATACCTGTACTAATGTCCTATTAGATTGATAGGCAAAATACCTAAATGAATTTAAAATGTTCCCAATAGTTTTAACTTTTCAACCAACCTAATCATATCTGAAAAATATAATTTTATACAAAATGGGAGGGGGGTTACCTATTTTCTTTTTCTTCAATATCTGAAGTACTTGCAAGACGCCTTGGAATGGTTGGAGCAACATATGCAAGTCTGGCTCCTCTACCATCTTTTTCCTGGATACAAGGGGGAAAAAAGTGGAAATGCCACAATTTCCATTATTGAGATGCTGTTAAACAATATTAGCAGAAAGGTTACATGTGATAGGAACTAATCTTATATGGTTGATTTACCGTGATACAGAAAGCACTTTTTTTTTTTTTTATAAATGGAAACCACCTGCCTGTGCTCATTTATTTGAATGGAACAGAATGGTATTTAGGCACATCTCAGTTGATGGAGAACTGTTATATGTGCAAAAAAAACATGAATATGTGTGGGATGGAGTAACATCATGGGGGTTTTGCTTACAGCTGGTATGGGTATGGTTCCTTCTTAGATCTATGAAGAAACTATATAAACATGGCCCCAAAATAGTATGTGTTTGCTAAAATGTTTAGAAAATAAGCACTTTAAAATACTTTTAAAAGCCTCCTTCCAAAATGCATTCTATTTTATTCTGTGGAGGTTAGAAATAATTACAAAATGTTCTCTTCAAAGGTAGTCTTAGACTTTAATGTATGTTGGTCTTGAAAGTTAGTCCCAGCTATCCAAATTGCTCCAGCTTGGGGCTAGTTGAATGCTATGTTTAAACTCGGTTATATGGATATTACCTTTTCTTTGTTGTCTAGGGTGGAGGAAAGTCTTGGGCTTGAAGCGGAGCGCATAACACCAGTGAAATCTCTCTCTTTTTGTGCCTCTTTTGAAGCTGTAATTTCAGATAATGCACCATAGCTTCCAGTCTTACGAAGACCTAGTCTCCAGGAGGCCGGAGATTCATCTTTTCTGTCTTCTTCTTTTGGAGAAGTTTTGCCTGGTGGAGTTGGAAACTGCAAAAAGATTTAAAAAAAAAAAAAAATGTTTTAGTAATTTATGTGAAAGTTTTTTCACACATATCCAGAACCAAACAGAATCAAATGATAATCATTTATCTCAATTAGCTTAGCACCCTTTAAGTATAGTAGAATTTACAACACATGCTCCAAGAGTAAAACTTCATGGGGTTATCCTAAAGTTGTAGAAAACAATCAGCACACAGAAAAATTGTTAATATTATAAAAATATGCAAAGGTTTATAATCAGTCAGTGTTAGAAAAACTCCCCAAAATATGAAATCTGCACCACTGGAATATAAATTTTAAAAATAAATAAAAACGTGCGTTGTGAATTTACATTCTGAAATCACAAGTGTGCACACCATTTTCTCACCAGAGACTTGTCACCTTTACTTGGTACAAGTACAATGCCAGTTTTGCGCAAGCCCTGTCTCCATGATGTAGGATGCATGGTTTCCACCACTGGCATAAAAGGTGCAATGAATTCATACTGAACCCAAGCAGAATAAGACAAAATAAAACAGAAAAATGAGAAACGCACATGTTCAACAAGTTCCATTAGTTAATATATGCTGCCACCAAAAAATGGACCACCACATAGAATCATATATATAACCTACTTTTGTAAGCATTTCTACAGCCTTTCAACACAATGCTTGTACACTGCTCGCACATTTAACGTCACATGCTACGTCTTAGCTAACAAAGGAGAGGCAGGCTCTGCCCCCTTGCATTTCATTTTTGTGAGCACTGACTGAGTTTGCATGCACTAATGATATGTGGGTTAGGAAAAACTGAACCCATACACACAAGACTCTGACCTGCAAAACCTTAACCCGCACCCAACTGACAAAATGTTGCCACTGTAGGAGCAGCACCCACATCTGTCCAATTAATACACCACTTCCGCACGCAGCTCTGATTCCAAGACAGAAAATCTTCAGGAGCAGAGAAGGAGTGTACTTCCCCACTTTGACCCGCACCCAACCCGAATCCGCAATGGTCACCCAAATTTCAAGCCAAACGTGCCCAACCCGCGGGTAAATTTGTTGGCTGCAGGTCAACCAACTAATTACCAACGTGAACACATTTGGGGAGAAAGGAAGTCAAAGCTGTAGTTTCCCTGCAGCAGAAAACACAGTGTGCAAATTAGCCCAAGACTTGAAAAATTTGCAAGCAACAAAAACTCAGAATTTAAGGAGTACAATCCAGGCAAAGATTTACTAAAACAAAACTAATTTGATTACATAAACATAAATCAGTTTGTTAAAACTGTGTGCTAAAGGCAGAAAAGCAAACAAGAAAACAGTCTAAGCTCTGTAAACAAAATTGAGAAATCATACTTCTACAAATTTATGTCATGCACTTCAAACCATGGCAATGAATCTTTAGTAACTGTATATTTGATATCAATTTCTTATTTTCAGAAAGAAAAATAAGTATATAAGTAAACAAATAATAAGCCTTGGTTAACTGGTGGGTCAATTACACAGGACAGCCTGAGGAACTAGTAAATCTTCTATAGAAGGGTAGGGTGTGTAATGCATCACCCAATATTAGGTGTAAAATATATAGAATACATCATCTGTTCAGGGCATGTATAAAGATATTATACAAATACAGGTATGGGACCTGTTATCCAAAAAGCTTGGGGCCTGGGGTTTTCCAGATAAGGGATCTTTCTTTCCATAATTTTTTAAGTCTAACAAAAAAAAACAAAACGTTAAAACGTTAAATAAACCCAGTAAGATTGTTTAGCCTCCAATAAAGATTAATTATATCTTAGTTGGGATCAGTACAAGGCACTGTTCATTTGAATTTAATTAAAACCTAAGAGAAGGCCTTCCCATTACTCAGCTTTCTGGATATTGGATTTCCGGATAACGGATACCAGGTTATAAAATTAAACTAGTTTTTGAATATATGTATCACCACATTTATTTCCATTACCTTTTTGACTGGTGATGTAGGTGTGACTTGCCCAGAATGCACTGTAGATGACACTGCAGTAACACTTGCCTGTGGTATACTGTTACTGTTTATGCTGTTCACAGATGACAAAGATTTCGTTTTGTCTGCAGGTTTAAATATCAAGTTAAGTTTAGAGACTTAAAATAAACATGAAAAATAATTTTATGTTATGAATTTAATTTGAATTATTGCAAGGATTACTTATATAAAAAAAAAAAACAGCACAGGAATCACTCAATGAATCCGACAAGGCTAAACTACTACACTGCAAAAAACAAATGCCTTTCTAAAAATGGCCATACACCGTAACATTTGCTTGTTTGGGGAGGTTGCAAAAAAATAAAACGCACATTTTGAAGCCAATGGTACATCAGGCTGTTACTTAACCTGCACAGAACTGGAGATGGAGAAAAACGCGATCCAAGCAGATCCACTCCCACTCCCACCCCGTTCTTTGCTGTAAAAATCACTGAGGAACATGCACGGGGCAGGTTCGATAGCAAATGTGAAAGATTCACTTTCTTGCTGGAATCCCCTCCATATGCCTGACATCCAAGTGGATCCACTTGGGTTTTGCTTTGTGTTTCTATGTAGGTGGAGAAACAGCCTGTTGCCCGATTAGCTTTAAAATAAGATATACTCATAATCTATGTAAGTCAAGAATATTAGGAGATATATAATTCTGTAATTATTATAATCAGGTATGGGGTTCATGACAGCACCTGTTACCATTTCAAGATAGTTTCAGACTGAGTACATCAAATAGGCCAGGGTTTCTATCATATGTTACTGCTATTCTAAAATTACAACAATCTCTTTAAGAAGTTACCGTATATACTCGAGTATAAGCGGAGTTTTCCGGCACTGAAAATGTGCTAAAAAAGGAATCCTCGGCTTATACTCGTCGTGCGCGCGGGGGAAGGGGGGGGTGGATTTGCGCGCGGTAATACATAGAGATAAGAAAATAAGTTTTGATAATTGGAATTTCTTATGCTATCAGTTTTGCTTTTCGATGTGTACAAAAAGAGTCAACTGGCAATTCGTAGTGGAGTCATGTAAATACACAAATAAGAAGTGTAAGATGCCTGTTTCTTTGTGTATGGTTCTCTATAATTTAACATGTATATATCTTTGAGAGCTTTAATACACTGTAGAACTCTCAGTATCATTCCTGTTACTTACACACTTTTTGTGAGTGTCCTTTTATTAAATCATTTGATTATTGAAACTTAGCAGTAGCGGCTGCATTTCCCACCCTAGGCTTATACTCAAGTCAATAAGATTTTCCAGTTTTCTTAGGTAAAATTAGGTACCACGGCTTATATTCGGATCGGCTTATACCATAGTATATACGGTAAATTATAAATGGTATGAAAGGTTACAGGTGGGACTATAGAAACAAAGTAACAGAAATCAACTCTCGTTCAGCTGAAACTCCAGTTCCCACAATGCCAAGCACACTTCTGTTATACTCCTTTTTACAAGGCTGAAATGGTATGAGTAGTTAGGAAGAGTGGTCATGTTTGAAAACGAACAATCTGCTGCCTTGTGTTACAGTGTTTCAACAATCTGAGCCCCCAGGGCAGAGAATAGAAAAAGACAGGCAAACACTGCTTTTAATAGCAGTAATATATACAAATAACTCAAAAATCATTACAAATGTGTAATAAATGTATATTGCAAAGCTGCTTAGAATTTTGTTTTCTTATATTAGGCAAAAAATTATATTTTGTGTTGCCTTGTCATTTTAACACTTTTTAAAGCAATGGCACAAAGCAATAAATGCTGCTGACAATAAATCTGCGCTACCACAGGCAACATGTCTCCCGAAATGCCTTCCTATAGCCAAACATTTAGATTGAAGCAAGTTATACATATTACTTGCCGTGATCCAGCTTAATTGTGGGAAAATACTTAAGATGATCAATCCCCACGATTAAACTGGGGCGCTGCAAGTAATATGTTTAACTTACTGTGATCTAAATGTATGGCAAAAGGAAAGGATTTTAGGGAATTTCTCATGTGTAGTAGTGCAGATGTACTGTGGTTGACAAAATCTTACTGCATGACATTGCCCTTGTACACCAACAGAGATTGATCATGCTCTTGAACAGAGGTCCCCAACCTTTTTTTACCCATGAGCAACATTTAAGCATATAAAAAGTTGGGGAGCAACACAAACATGAAAAAAGTTTCCATGGAGTGACTAATAAGGGCTGTGGTTATTGGTTATTTCGTAGCCCAATGTAAACTGGCAGAATACAGGAGACTCTGTTTGGCAGTGCAGTACAGTACAGTCTTTATGCCTCCAAAACTTGCTTCCAAGTTAGAAATTAAGAAAATAGCACTTGAGGCCACTGGGAGCAACATTAAAGGGGGTGGTAAGCAACATGTTCAGGAACCACTGGTTGGGGATCACTGCTGGTACAATAGATATAAATACTTGCTGAAAGAGAAACTTAGGTTTCAGTGTAGTCATCTCAGAGGGTAAATCTTACCTGTCTCTGCTTCAGACTCTGAATCTTCCTCCTCCTCTTCCTCACTAGAACAACTTGATTCATCTTTTTTGCCTTCATCTTCCTCATCAGCCTTCTCTTCTTCAAGAGAATCAATAGCTGACACAGTCTTCTCTTGCTCAATAATTAGGGTTTCTTTACTAAATAGGAGAAAACAATAAATTCTAAAGATACCGGCAAACTATTATAAGAACTCCCTTAAAAAAGGAAGCAGCAATTGCCAAGCTGCCTAAAACCCTACTCACCAACAAATAGCTTAAGCCTGACAAAAGCATCCAATCCAGATTTCTTGGATCCTATATACTACTGACATGTATGGGCCACCATCAGTGTTATTTTAACCCTTTGCATGCAAGCATGTAGGATCTCCATGCTTGCAGGCAAAGGCTGGACCAATCCTTGTTGGCACTCCCTGCAATGCATTTAACCGGTAACTTTTTTTTTTTTTTTTTTTTTTTTTTTTAACTGGTAACTCTAGCCACATCTCTGCACACGCCTTCAAGGCAATCGGCACGGAGAACTGTAAAATAATTTCTGGTATGGCATATGAGAACCAGGTGTATGCGGTTTGTCCAACAAATGCAAACTGTGATACCCCAAGTAGTGATACAAACTATATACAGAGAGAGAGAAAGAAATACGATTAATCTAGAAACGTCAGTTTACAGGGAGGGAAAGATTTAATGGCAACATACAGAAACCATGGGGAATAAGGATGCATTGAATCCACTATTTTGAGATTTAGCCAAACCCTGAATCCTACATGAAAGATTCGTATGAATACTAATCTGCATATGCGAATAGGGTCGTGGAATGGTGAAAGAACTGCATGCAAAGCACGCAGTGAAAGATTTTCAACTTCCGTTTTTTTGTGACAAAAACTCACGTGATTTAAATGATTCAGTTAAGCCATGCACATTAATTTGGCTAAATCTAAATCCTGACGAAAAAGGCCAAAAGCTGTTGCCAAATAACGAGGGACAAAGGAAGCAAGGCCCTGAATTTAACAACTGTGAACTACAGTACTTTCTTGCCAAAATGTGCGTCAGCTGCCGCAAAGTCCTTAAGTTTGTAGAATTTGGTTAAGAAATAGATAGAGGGTTAAGTAGTGGCCTTACACAGCTGCTCCACAAAAGGTACCTTTCCGAATAGCTCAGGTCCTGAAGTCCCCTAGTCAAATGTGCTCAAACACAAAAAGGGGGAGACTTTCCCATGGCCAAGTTTGCCCTGTAAATAACTTCCCTAAACCACCTGGGAGTAGAGACAGGGGAGCATTTGTAAGGTCCTGTTGGTAAAACAGAGGTGAGGAAGCATTTATTGTGTAGGCTTCTGTGTACTTGAAATATTGGGGAATAATTTGAATCCCAGACCAGACCTGAAATGAATAGCTACCTCTTTAGGTGTATTGGGATGGAGGCAGAAGGTTGGAATAATGATATCCTGGTTGATGTCAAACACGATTTTCTGGAAAAGGGGAGGCGCAGAACAGAAGTACAACCATATCAGAATAAAAAACTAGAAAAGAAAATTGGGCAGGACAGAGTACCAAGCACTAAAATTCTGCTTTCAGAGGTGATCGCCTGTAATCCACAAAAGCAGTACAGTGGCCAATAGGTCAAAAGGATCACTCTGCAATGCCTTGAGAAACATGTTAAGGTCCCATTGAGGTAACGTGCTCTGTAAAGGGGAACAAACTGTGCCACCACTTAAAGTAAGGTATGAATATCCAGAAGGTTGGCAAACTTCCTCTGAAAGAGGACGGATAAGACCTGGGACTTGAGAGAAAGTAGAGAGATGCCTTTAGTGAGGCCCTACTGCAGAAAGCCCAAAATGACTGCAATGGACTATGTGTCTCTTGATTTGTAAGGCCAAGCTAGAATAGGGCATACGGACTTGGCCAGCATAGTGAAACCCCATCAAAGGAAACCCTGCCATTTCTAGTCCACTGAGCCTTTGAATGAAGAAGCACCTGAAACAGAGTGTATGGTGTGGTATTTTAGGGAAGTTGGAACACAGGGGCATCAACGAAGGATGGGCAGACCATGTGTCCAGAACTCCTTGAGATAATGGATTGACCTGAATTCATTTTTATAGACAAACCTATTCAGAGTTGATTATATAGTATCCTGCGGTGCACAGCATGAAAACATAAGGACTTCTTTTGTCCCTTGCAAAGAGATTGTGAGGAATCATTAAGTCTTAGCCAACTTCAGCATGATCAGATATTTTAGTGAAGGGGGGATCTTATCAGATAATTCTTTGTGGGTAGAGCATTTAGAAGATTTAGAATGGGAGTCTGTCTCGCGGTCGAGCTAATAAAGTAACTTGTGCAGGCATGCTGTCAATTTATGGGTGCTAGTGGACAGGTGTAAGGCCCTTATGGGGGGGGGGGGGGGTCTTGGTGGATTTAGAGGGCTGAGCAGGAGCATCAGTGAGGGCTGCAAGAGGGATCCCTCTGCTCACTGATGGCATAACGTCATTTCCGCAATCAGCAGCTCCCGCCCGCCGTGCCTCGCATTATCCCTTGAAAGCCAATTTTTTGTGAAATCCCTTATGCGGCCCAGCCTCATCCTGACTTTGCCTCCTGCAGCCCCCAGGTAAATTGAGTTTGAGCCCCCTGCGGTAGGGGAACAAGTCCTGGAAAAGGAGTACAAAGGGTCCTTTTTTTTTTTTTATATACTTTTGACTGTGTGGGCCTACGAAGGGGCTCTCTTACCCTCAGTCACAGTATATGCCTAAAGTAGGCATATACTGAGTTATATAACTGAGGGTTAACCCCTTTTACCTCCCTTAATGTCTGAGTAGTTGTGGATCTCCTGTCTCCAGTGCCTGCCTCCCAGTTAGTATGTGCTTTGTTTGGTCAGCAGGAGTCTCAGCGTTCAGGATAGAAAGTGGAATATGTGCTGCTTGCATCAGTTGTGTGCCTTTCAGAAGCCGTACAGGACAGGATGGCATGTAGAGAGCACAACAAATTGTGGCCACTGTTCATGTCACCTGAAGGATGGTGACACAAGCAGGCAGGAGATCCCGGAACAGAAATCCTGCCCTGTTAGTGCAAAAATGTTTGCAGGGGGAACTGGATGTTCCAAGCAGGAAAGCGTCTGACACCAAGTTGGGAATTGGCGATACTTACTGTAAAGGGACAGTTGGAGTAGAAGGCCCCAGCTACCATAAGAAGGGAGGCAGTGCATGATTGCTGGACAGACCAAAAACCCTGGATAGTGTAGCAGGATAGCACTTTATGACTTGCTCAGTGAAACGTATTAGCCCCAGCAGCACATGCCCTACGTTGAGTAGCTCCAAAGAGGAGAGCTCTGGGTCAACCTTTGCTGCCAGGATTGACCACAGATAATGGTCATCTCGAGGGGGAGGAAAAATGAGCTTCACTGGTGTCCAGTGGGTGATCAGGGCTGCCATCAGAAATCACGGGGCCCCTCACAACAACATTTTCTCGGCCCCCCTTCTCCCATGCCCCGCCCCCAGCGGTCCCTTCCATCAGTACAACGGAAAAACAGACATTAGCAGCCAGGGACCCCTAAAACATTGGTAGCCAGGGCCCCCGAAAAACATTGGTAGCCAGTGCCCCCCTAAAATGTTGCTAGCCAGCCCAGCACCCACTAAAATGTTGCTGGTCCTCCCCCAGTGTCCTCATACTATGGCCCACTCCCCACTGCATCCAGCTCCCCCTACATCGCCCTGCTCCCCCTAGTGTCCTCCAGCTCCCACCCAGCGTTCTCCTGCTTTCTTTGGCTCCCCCTGCCCCCCCCAGCGTTCTCCAGCTCCCACTCCAGCGTCCTCCTGCGTCCTGTGGCTCCCCCTGCTCCCCCCCAGCACCCTCCAGCATCCACCTGCTTCCTGTGGCTCCCCCTACTCCCCCCAGCATCCTCCAGCTCCCACACCAGCGTACGCCTGCTTCCTGTGGCTCCCCCTACTCCCCCCAGCATCCTCCAGCTCCCACCCCAGTGTCCGCCTGCTTCCTGTGGCTCCCCCTGCTCCCCCCAGCATCCTCCTGCTTCCTGTGGCTCCCCTGCTCCCCCCCCAGCATCCTCCAGCTCCCCCCCCAGCGTCCACCTGCTTCCTCGAGCTACGTCCCCTGGCTCCCCGCTGACCACAAATGACAGGACCCTTCAAATCATGAGTCTTTAACAAGGAAATATAATAAGAAGTCTTACCTACATTTAGTAACACATTGAAAAATGATGATTGGTTGATAATAGCCGACTAATCAATACTGATTGGTTGATAATAGCGGACTAATCAATTGCTATGGGTTATTAGGCATCTTAGATCAAAAACTCCGATAATCTTACTTGTATTCTGTAACTGATATTTGTTAAATTATTTTAAGTACAAAGGTACTTAAAATAATTTAACAAATAGCAGGTTACAAATTAATATAAACTGATGTGTAACTCACTTGAACTATATAAATAATGATTATAATAACAACAGTTACACATATTTTCCCTAATGGCTGCCAATTACAGAACCCCAACAAGTAGAAGAATAGCCTGGGGCAGACAGGATATAAATATAGCCATAAAGTTAACTTACAGCCGAATAGGACACTAAGCTGAATGATAGGCGGAAGCGAACATCAATCATCCTGCCAAATACAATGTATCACTGCAGCTGGACTTGTGACCGCGCTGGCCTGTTATACAAGCGCTGAAGTTGGCTAACATGTCAGACAGAATCCTTTGGTGTGATGGAAAGCCTAGAACCGGTGTCGATTGGTTTGGGCTGCTGAGGAAGATGGCTACGGAAGTAGAGGTGGTGGACGTACCGCAGCTGATCCTGAGCTGTTGGATCAGGACTAGAACTTTTAGCCATAAGACTCTTTTCTAAGTTTGCACCCCGTGCGTACTGGCATCACACGTACACACGGGGCGCAACCAATCAAATTACCCGCTGACCACCAATGACAGGTCCAGTAATTCTTTAAAGGGGGCCCGACCTTAAAAACTGTTTTACAGCCGGGCCCCTTTAAAGAGACGATCGTCCGGGCCCGGGACAACTGTACCCCCTGTGCCCCCCTGATGGCGGCCCTGTGGGTGATACAGTATCAGAGAGAGGAGTCTTCTTTTTTACAGTGTCCTGCCTCCTAGGGGTGTATATTATACCCCATTTCTGTGTCCCACAGACCTGTTAAAGAAATTTAGATTGTATAGCTATTTATGCATGCAGGGCTACTGAATCCAGAAATGGATTAATCCTACCTTGCAAGGCTTTCTTTTTTTAAAAAGCATAAACACAAACATACATGCAACTTTGTGCTTTTAGCAAGTGTCATACAAGCCCTGAAAAGTTTGCAGATGGGTATGGAACACTATTCAAGAACAAATTCTACTTTACGCTAAGTGCCTCTCATGAAGGTTTACTAAATCTGAAAATTATATGTGGGCCATCGTAAGCCTTTTGACATTATTTTCAAAACCACTTATGAATTTGATTAGCAGGGTGGTTAAAGGCAATTACAAGGAACAGTGCACCTTACAAAAGTGCACCTGTTCTGGAAAGTTACTTCACATTCTTGATTCTTTATCCATTAAAAAGCATAAAGAACAATTTGCAGAAAGCCTCACTCAGATGACATGGCTGGCCAAATTATTATGAATCAAGCAACGTCAAGTTTTAAAGCAATCTTGTGCTTTCTCCAGATGTACTTTGCAGGCATATTAATATCTTATATTAATATTATTTCTATAGCACAATCATCTCAAACAGAAATGGGGTTAAAGGTGACTCTGGTGCCTTTTATACACCAGTTTAGCTGGATACCAGTTTAGTATCCAGCAGCAGCCCTGCCTAAATTTCAGTTGGGAGGGGTACAGATTTTGGTGATAAAACAGGTTTTACAGTTAAAAGGGAAAATGATTAAAATTTAAATTGGCTTGATTTTACAGAAAACATCCAAATATTTATGTACAGTTTATCAATTTATTCTTCACTATCCTGCTCTTAGCAATCTGTCTCTCCAACAGTGTTCCCCTTAAGCTGTGCAAATTTTGAAGCCAGCTTACACAACAAACTGTTGTGCACGAATAACAAATGATTTAGTACTTATTCTTAGCTTTGTTCTTACCTTTAGGTGCACACAAAGGTCATTTTTGAAAGAGTGTGCAAACAGATCTTTGTGTCAGTGTAGGTCATTTAGCTAAAAAAGTTAGCTCTAATACATTGTCTAGGCAAAGGGAACACACCATAGATTTGCTTGAATAGTGCATTTTTATCTTTTCTGATAAAGAAAAACTAAAAAAAGAGTAAACAGTACTTTAAAGGGTTAAATGTAAAAATTAAACTACAGGTATGGAATCTGTTGTCTGGAAATAAGGGATTTCTTTACTTACCGTAAAATCCTTTTCTCTCTAGTCCTATGGGGGGCACAGGGACCATGGGGTTAAATCCCCTCCCATCAGGAGGCAGGACACTTCATAAACAAAGACCTTCCCCCCTATATAACCCCCCTTCCACCAACAGATATTCCAGTTGTTTCAAAGAACTGAGCAAACTATTCCAACTGATAACTTAACTCGTAACATAACTGGCTGAGTAGAAGGAGCTACCTCCCATTGTTTTCAGGGAGGGAGGCCCTGTGTCCCCCATAGGACTAGAGAGAAAAGCATTTTACGGTAAGTAAAGAAATCCCTTTTTCTCATACGTCCTGGGGGACACAGGGACCATGGTCCCTCGATAGGGTGAGGAAGAAAACAGATTAACTATTAATAACTATTACAATACTACTGATTGTAAAACTTTGCGACCAAATGCCGCTTCTGCAGATGCAAAGGTATCAAACCTGTAATGCTTAGTGAAAGTGTGAACTGAAGCCCACGTTGCTGCTCTGCACAACTGTTCCGCAGATGCCATGTTTCTGCAAGCCCACGAGGCACCCATTGCCCTAGTGGAGTGTGCCTTTATTCGAAATGGAGGAGGCTTCTGGAGGGAAATATATGCCCGACGGACTGCCTCCCTGATCCACCTGGCAATGGTGGCTTTGGAAGCTGGAAATCCCTTTCAGCTGCCTGACGGAATTACGAATAATGCATCCGATTTTCTAAATGAGGCTGTTCGTTCCACGTACGTGTGTAGGACACGTACCACATCTAGGTTGTGTAACTTCTCTTCTTTGGCATTCTTGGGCATGCTACAAAAAGAAGGAATTACTATTTCCTCGTTTAAGTGAACTACTTTGGGCAGAAAGGAAGGTCTGGTCCTTAAGACTGCTTTTTCCCTATGAAAAATTAAGTAAGGAGAATTACAAGATAATGCTCCTAGTTCCGATACCCTTCGTGCCGATGATATCGCGACTAGGAAAACCGCTTTCCAAGTGAGCCACTGCATTTCAATGGTAGAAATTGGTTCTAAAGGAGGATTGGTCAGTGCTACCAAAACAATATTCAGATCCCAAGGAGGAACTACATGAGCCACTCCTTGTAGGAATACCCTTACATCTTCCTGTAATGCTAATCTTGATTGTAACAAGACCGATAAAGAGGACACTTGCACTTTTAGAGAACTTAGACCCAGTCCTTTGTCTAAGCCTTCCTGAAGAATTTGTAGGATTAAAGCAATGTCTGCTTCCTCATAGTCCATTCTTCGGGATGAACACCAGTTAATGAATAATTTCCATATTTTTGTATGATTTAGAAGAGACGTTCTTCCTAGCTCTGATCATGGTTTGAGCCACTTCAGGTGAGAACCCTTTTCTAATTAAAATGGACTTCTCAACAGCCATGCCATCAAACAGAACATCTCTGGTTTGGAGTGCACTATTGGACCTTGATGTAGAAGGTCTACCCGACTGGGTAGCTTCAACGGTTGTTCGACTGACATTTCCTTTAGGTCCGAGAACCATGACCTTCTCGGCCAGCAGGGAGCTATTACGATAAACGTACTTCTTTCCTGTTTTATTCTCTTGAGTATACGAGGCAGCATAGCTATGGGAGGAAATACGTACGCCAATGTTGCTACCCATTTTGCTGTCAGAGCGTCGACTGCTGTCGCTAATGGATCTCTTGTCTTTGCAATGAATCTCTCTGTCTTCCAGTTGTGACACGATGCCTTGAGGTCCATTTCTGGTTGACCCCAGATGGCTACTATGTACTCGAAGACTTCGGAGTTTAGTTCCCACTCGGTTGGATCTAACTGGTGGCGACTTAGGAAAACGGCTTCCCAATTTGCTACTCCTGGTATGTGTATCGCTGAAATCTGATACACATGAGTCTCCGCCCAGCTCAAGATTCTGCTTACTTCGCTTGAGGCTGTGGGACTTCTCGTCCCCCCTTGCCGATTGATATATGCCACTGCTGTGGCATTGTCTGATTGAATTCGAATGTCTAGGTCTAGTAATTGGTTCTCCCAATGCAGTAGAGCCTTGAATATTGCTCTGATTTCCAGTATATTTATCGGCATTTTGGTTTCTGCTTCCAACCAGAGACCCTGCGCTGTCCGATTTTTGAATGTTGCTCCCCAACCCGAGAGACTTGCATCGGTGGCTATCACCTGCCACGTTGGTTCCACAAACGACCGTCCTTGAGACAGGTGTGGTCGCACTAACCACCAATTCAGGGAACTCATTGTCTGGTGTGATAGTTTGATTCTCTTGGAGAGTCGCTTGTGATTTTTCCATGCTGATAGAATATTCTTCTGTAGATGTCTGAGATGAAATTGTGCAAATCTGACTGCTTCAGTGGAGGATACCATCATTCCCAGCACTTTCATACAAAATCGGATGGATGAATTCCGCTCCGCCTTGAGTCTTCTGACCAATTATATCAGTTTCTGAATCTTGTCCTCCGGTAGAAACACCTTTCCCTGTTTTGTATCGAAGATGAATCCCAGAAAGGGCATCCGCTGGGTCGGTATTAATGAGGATGTGTCTGTTTATCGTCCAACTGAACTGTTGCAGCGTTTGTATAGATTGCAATCTATTCTTCACTGCTTGATGTGACGATCTCGCCTTGAACAGTAGGTCGTCTAAATATGGAGTTATACAAACTCCTTGGACTGGGAGGTGAGCTGCCATTATTTTTTTAAAGATGCGTGGTGCTGACGATAGCCTGAAGGGCAACGCTGTGAATTGAAAGTCGTTCTGAAAGGCAAATCGAAGGTAGGCTTGATGAGCTGGAAAAATTGGGACATGAAGGTAAGCATCCTTCATGTCCAGAGATGTCAGAAATTCCCCTGGTTCCATGGCCCGAATGACCGAACATACTGATTCCATCTTGAATCGTCGGTAAATTATCCATTTGTTGAGAAACTTGAGGTCTAGTACCGGGCGAAATGATCCATTCTTTTTGGGTACCACAAATAGGTTTGAGTAAAATCCTGTGAATCGCTGATCTGGAGGCACCGGAATTATTACATCTGCCTGAATCAGTTCCTCCACAATGGAAAGAAAGGCTGTCCTCTTTTGAGGGTCTTTCGGTACTCTGGACATGAAAAATCTTGGTGGGGGAAGGTGGTGGAATTCTAACTGGTATCCTATCTTGATGGTGTTGGCTACCCATGGGTCGTCCAGGTGTTCGTGCCATCTATGTGCAAAGTGTTTTAGTTTGCCGCCCACCGGAAGGTCCAATTGGGTTGACCTCGGCCAGTCATGCTGACGACTGTTTGTCGTTGGAGGGTTCTTTCTGGTCTGCCAGCTGTTCTTACTCTTGTAGGCATATCGTCCCCTAGAGGATGATTGTCTCGGTGGTGAAGATGTCTTGGAGTGGCGAAATCCTTGTCCAAGAAAATATCTTGGTTTCTTATTTGTAATCTGATTTCCTCTGGTTTTAGGTTGTGGAAGCAGTGTGCTTTTTCCTCCCGTTGCTTGTGAAATTATTTTCTCTAGCTCCTCACCAAACAAACGCGAACCCTTAAATGGTAGGGATGTAAGGGACTTCTTGGAGCTTAAATCCACCGACCAAAGACGCAGCCATAATGCTCGGCGTGCTGCCACAGATAGAGCTGATGAGCGAGCTACGGCTTTTAGGATATCCAAAGAGGCGTCACAAAGAAAGGAGCTTGCCTCTTGAATCCGTGAAATGATGCTCTCCATGTCTTCAAAGGACATTTCTTCTCCGTTTCCTGTTAAAAGGATGTCAGACCATGCCTCTAAAGCCCGTCCAACCCAGGCGGTTGCAAGAATGGGCCTGAATGCTGCACCTGTGTAAGTGAATATGGCTTTACGAAAGCCTTCCAGTTTCTTATCTGCTGCATCTTTAAATGCTGACGCGTCTGGCACTGGTAAGGCAGTTTTCTTTGAAAGGCGTGACACTGGAGCATCCACCAGCGGTGGTGTGCTCCATTTTTCTATTTCCTCCTTAGGAAATGGATACAGCTTAGCAAATTTCTTAGTTATCTGTAATTTGTGCTCTGGAGCATTCCAATCCTCCTGGACAATAGCCCGTAGTTGCTTATGGACCGGAAAGGAAATGGAATGTTCTGTTGCCCTGCGAAATAAACCCTTTGGTTTCTTAGACGAAGGGGCTGATTCATCAATCTTAAGTACCTCTAGTACTGCCAAAATTAAATCCTCCACCTTTCTAGAGTGATCAGATGGAAACGAGGATTCTTCTCCTTCAGATCCAGATGGGATAATTCCCCTTCGCTAAGAGGATCATCCTCTGAATCTGAAGGGGAGACTATTGGGATGGTAGGCCCTGAGGGTGTAGTTACCCTGCGTTTTACCGGTTTTCTACTTTCAGGTGGGGAACTCAATCTTTCTAGAATTTTATCTAGAGACGAGGCCAGCATTGGTATTCCCTGAAGGGAATTTGAAAGGGACACTGCCCATGCTGGTGCCTCAGAGGTTCCAGAAGTCCCAGAGCCTGATGGAGTGGGAGCTTCCTCCGGGTTATTTCTCCCCACAGCCACTGATACAGGATTTGTGTGTAGTGCTGGAGGGATGGAATCTGTGGCGGTTGCTGCAGAGCATGTTGGACAAAGTGGTTCCTTTTGGCCTGTCTTAAGTTTATTTTTACATTTATTGCACGAGAAAAAAGTAATCTTGGAGCTCTGTCCCCCCCCCCCCCCAGTGTTGTGAGGGAGACTAGAGCATAGCTCGTGCTCACCTCTACTGGTCTGTTTGACCAAGTGTTCGGTCTGGCATGGTGGTGTTGCCCTAGAGGGGAGACACCCCAGACCGTAGCACAAGTCCCGCGATGGGGGATGACTCATTGAGCCCAGCACGCTGGTTCAGGTCCTACCCCGGTTACTGGATTTATTCTCCAGTCGTTGAAGATTGAATTAGCGTAGGGCCTTCCTGGAGGCCTTGATTGTCTACCTCCTGAGTTTGCGAGGACACATTAAAAACTGGAATATCTGTTGATGGAAGGGGGGAAGGTCTTTGTTTATGAAGTGTCCTGCCTCCTGATGGGAGGGGATTTAACCCCATGGTCCCTGTGTCCCCCCAGGACGTATGAGAAACTTATTTTTCCAATTAAGGTTCTGTAAGTGGAAAAATGTAACATGATGGTAACTATCTTGCTTATACAGAGAAAAAGAATGTTGATGAAAAATAGTTTATTTAAATAGGACACTGGACAATGTGTTTCCAGATAACAGATCCCCTACATGTAGGAGTCTTATGAAGAATTTATCCTAACACTTACTTTTTTAGCGTTTTCAAGGACTGATTGTTTTCGGTAGTTGAAGATTCAATTAATGGTGACTTCTTTTCCTGTTTTTCACTAAGCAGCTGGAAATGAAGATTATAAATACTGAAATAGACTGCATGACAGAATTATACAATTCAGAAACATTAAAATCATTTTATCAGGTAACATGGTTTTTGACAGTAGAATTACAATTGGCAGTAGAGTATACACTTTTTAAATTTCGGTAGATGCAGAAGAAATTACTGACTAGCATTAAATGGACACCCCAGCACTAATCTTCACAGACAACACATTAATTCCCCTTAAAATACAGCTATCCATGGTTTCTTTGAGCAACAATATAGTGGCCATCTTTGATTTTCAGTGTATAATTGAGCAGCTGGTCCTACTAAACAGTGATGGGGAAAAAAAAGAGCATAGAGCAGCAAAGATTGGAAAGAAAAAGTGGGTTGGCATTGCCAGCAAAGTGATGACATGCAGGCCTCCCATGTGACTTGTTCATCAAAGAAAACTAAAAATCAGCCTTGGAAAGGCAGACAGTAACAAACAGTCAGTGTGGTGCAATGTGCATGCACCAACAGTACAGGGGTTTCCTATAGGAACAAGCATTAATGCCTTCTAAAAAGAAAGGGTATTCCTCTTAACTTAAAAGCTAAATTCATTTTTTTCTAACCATGACAATTTTATTAGGACATGAATTTTCTTTTCATATTTTTCTTGCCTTTCAAGGGAAAAAAATTGTATTAAGGCACAAATGGGGTTATGTAATAAAAGGCATTAAGTTTGCCCAGGAGCAGTAACCCATAGGAACCAACCCGCTGAAATCATTTACTGGTCACCTGTTTAAAAGCAAATATCTTATTGGTTTGCTATGGGTCACTGCTCCTGGGCAAACTTGGTGGCTTTTATTTAATATGAGGGAAAAAATGCCAAGATACAGTGTGATGCATCTTAGCATCCTCTATCAGCAAAAGGACAAAAAGACCGATAACTGATGTAGTTATGGCTGGCAAAATAAAATGACTAGTAAAACATTCTATACACATGTAACCAACCAGATTTTGCTTCTTTTGGAGTTCTTCCAAATAGCTTAAGATATCTTCATCTGCAACATCCAATGCAGTTTGACCCTGCAAGAGAATCAATGGTAACCGTTATTAATATTTAACTACCTTTAGACCAGAAATTGTCAGAGTGGCAGCATAATTTGCTTTTTCATCCGCCAACTTACAAGACTGATAAAGCAATCACTTTTCAAATCATCATTACAATGGAATACAGCCACAAAAGGGCATCTTAGCTAATGCACATTTATGTGCATTGTTCCACTGGGCCTGTCACATTTGTGGGGGGTGAGCCAAAAGCGATTAAAAATTGTCATTATAATAAACTGTCTACCAAAGACAAACACAAAGCGGTTAGCATAGGCCTCTCCCATACAGCTCAATGGTGATTACAAAGAACTATACTTGTGGCCAGAAAGTGATCCAGATTTACAGGTCTGGAGCTATGAACTGAAAATAGTCACCAAGACAGAGGCTTTAAGCACCTGCCACAACTGTGAACTTTTATTCTTCATACACTCACTACAAATAACTTTTGCCAGTTTGTGTAGCATTGTACAGCATAGTTGGATTATAAAGGTCTAGGCTGGTTCAAAGTCCCACTCAGAAGAGTTTCAAGATCCCTTTTCCTTTGCACATGATGGAATGAAGTGAAATTAAATACTTTCAGCGATGTTTATATGTACTATCTTAAACATGCAAATAGTATGCCTTTGCTTGAGATGTTTCAATATAATTCATAATTTGTTTTGCAAAAATCCATGCAGGGTCTTGAACAGCTGTAAAAACTTTAAACAATTAGTTGTGAGGAGGAATAATTAAAGCAACATCTATAGTGTAATAGTGACTGTTCTCCTTTAAGAGAATTTCTCAAATTACTGCCACTCCATAGAACAGCCAAAGCAGGAAATAAACACTGCATTTGCTAGCAGACATAATTGCATGACTGCAAACACATGTTCTACATGAACAGAGAAGGCACACCTATGTGCACTGCCCAACAGAATTTAAAGCTTTTCTAACTGCTTTCAAGAGTAAATACACACACGAATAACATTAAAATCATTAAAAATGTTTAACTGTACATTAGAATATTGCTTAGAATTAAATTTCTTCCATTATGCAAAGTTTTGTGGTGGTAAAACCCTTATTCGAACACAATGGGGGTTTTTTTTGTTTGTTTTTTTTTTTTTTACATTGCTTTGAACCAGATCACAGGTATAAAGTTGAAAATATTAATCTTTTTAGGTGTCATAGGTAACAGCAAAAAAAAGTTCAAATGTCCCTTTTTTTTTTAAATAGAACTGCACACTAGGCCATGCATTTCCAGAATTGTGACAATTTCACAGATTGCAACCATACTGCTATGTAGGAGTGTATGCCAGGTTGTGGCGCTTTTATTGCAATATTGCAAAGTGCATGTCATATTAGCAAACTGTTCTAATAGACATGGCTCTCTGCAATGGGAAGATGGGTTACATGATGGATACATCTATTTAAACACGTGTACAGTATCCATTTGTTTAACCTGTGGGGCAATACTGTAAAGACAGCCCAGTGATATAGCCATCTAAATAAAGTGTTATTATTTCAAGTTCCTGAGAAGATGATTTATAATAAATAAAAGACAACCCCTTCTCTGATTGCTGAATGAAAATGCTAGATTGGTTTACTCCTTTGTTAGATACGTATTGGTGAACTGCAACTCACAAAGTGTTAACTGTGCTATTAAAGTGACAACGTGCTATTTTAAATAATTATGTACCAAGCAACTTAGAAAATGTGATCACAACTTCAATAGAAAATATTTGAATTTAATACTGTAGTGATTATTGTGCTTCATGAAATTAACATAAAAAATTGGTGAACTACAACTCTCCCCAAAATTGAACAGTGCTTTTAAAGGTGTTTTTAAACATTTTAAGGCTGCCATAAATGACAGCAGGCAGGTTGTACTACATAAAATACACATGGAAAGCCAATGAGGATGGGAACAATGCTGACAGTTTGGAAATTCTTTTTACAGTAATATATTTAGAAAGTTATAATAAAACATTTGCAACAAGCAACATGTTATTACGGTGTCTCTAGAAGCAACTTACCACTTTGTTGACAGCCTCAACGTTGCAAAAATTTTCTACAAGGATTTTACAAGCTTCTTCTTTACCCCAGTGAGCTGCTGCATGTAGTGGAGTCCAGCCGTCAAAATCTTTTACATTAACATCATATCCTGCCTGAAGTAAAAGTCTATAAAAAGAGATGTGTATTAAGGCAAGCACTGTAAGATTAGACTCAATGTAGATTCGATTTTGCATATCCTAAGCAATATTTTTGTTCACAATCACTTATCACATATATTGTTTCCTCCACTGGAGTTGCAGGCTAACAGAACCTGAACACTGGATGGGGAACAGTGAAAACCAGAAAAAGAACAGAAAAGCCACTCAATATCAAGTACTTTGCTTCTCATTCTGGGACATGTGTGTCGAACAGAAGTTAGAGGCACCTTATTACATACGTAATTACAAACAGTCACAAAATGTGTTTTAATGGCTTGTAATTGGAACTGAAAGCTGTATTTATTCTATTGCTTTCTGTACAGCAAAGATTCCAATGACCACAAAGTCTTGCATGCTTCTTCATAGATCTAGTAAAGGGAAAGAATAGCCTATTGTTTTAAATTAAGAAATATATGGTTTGTTATTTCTTGCACTAAACATTTCAACTTCCTCGTTCTTACAAACAAGTGAAATTACTTAATAAAATCTGATCTGTTGTTGGCCCTGCCCACATTTTCAAAATTTGGATGACAGTTATATAGTAAAAACCACTGTGTAAAGTTTGGGGATCCTGGTTTTATTAGTGTCTGAATGGCAGCAATTAAAATTTCCCCACTGAAAGTCAAGGAGTGACATCTGATGTTGGAGGCCCCCCCCCATCCTTTTTCTAACCTGGAACTGCAGTTACCCAGGGACTAACTCTGCAAAGTTTAGGGACCCTAGGCCCACTTGTTCTAACCCTGAATATGAAGTCAGCCAGTGACTTACTGAGCAAAGTTTGGGAACCTTGACAGTGTGAGAAAGGCAGCATTTTAAATTTAAACAAAAAAAAAAAAAATCAATAGGTGATGTCTGATTGGCTGTTGGTGGCTCCACCCACTTTTTAAAACCTAAAAATGCAGTCCCCTAGTGACCCTTGTGTTAATACTGTGAGAATGGCAGCAGGTTGAATTTCCCCATTGAAAATCAAGTTAAAATCTGATTGGCTGTTGGTGGCACCACCCACTTTTCTAACTCTGAACCGCAGTTACCTGGTGACTAGCTCTGCAAAGTTTGGGGACCTTAGTATTAATATTTAAATAGCAGCAACTTAAATTTAAACATATGACGTCTATAGGTGAAATCCGATTGGCTGTTGTTGGCCCTGCCCACTTTTCTAAATTTGGAACATAGTCACCCAGTGACAAACTGTGCAAAGTTTGGGGACCCTGACATACATGTGAGAATGGCAGCAGTTAAAATTTCCCCACTGAAAACAATGAAAGAAATGTGATTGGTTTTTGGTGGCCCCACCTTTTCTAAGCTTGAGTATGAAGTCACCCAGTGACTAACTGTGCAAAGTTTGGGAACCCTGGCATCAAACCAATAAAATTCAATAGGTAAAATCCGATTGGCTGTTGGTGGCTCCATCCACTTTTTAAAAACTAAAATTGCAATCCCCTAGTGACCAACTGTGAAAAATTTGGGGACCCTGGTGTTAATTCTGTAAGAATGGCAGTAGGTTGAAAATCCGATTGGCTTGAACTGCAGTTACCCTGGCGTTACTGTGAGAACGGCAGCAGGTTGAATTTCCGCAAAGTTAATAGGTCAAATATGATTGGCTGTTCACAGCTCTGCCCACTTTTGGGCAACCAACAATCATGAAATTTTCATTCAGGCTGACCCCATGACTATGTGATTCAAGTTTGGGGAGTGTAGCCTCAAAGCTGTAACATTGCCAGCAGTTTCAATTTCCCCATAAAAGATAATGGGTGAAATTTGATTGGCTGTTGTTGGCCCCTCCCCCTTTGGGGTCATCCAACAAATGGTGCTGTTTCATTCAGGGTGACCCCATTATTATGTTATTCAAGTTTGAGGGTGTAGCTTCAAAGCTGTAAGAGTGGCAGCAGTTTGAAAATCTTCCCTGTCAAAGTCAATGGGAAAATTGGGGCGTTCGGAGCGGCGCCACAAAAAAACTGTAGGAGTAGCAGCATTTAGAAAATGGGGGGTGCTAAGAATAAGAAGAAAAAGCGGAAGAATAAGCTGAAGTCGAAGAACAGTATGTTGGGGTTTTTCAACCCAACATAATTACCAGTCTGAGAAGCCTTTTGTATAATGATCTGCTCCTTACCTCAAGGGTAGTAAGTAAACTGGTCATTTGCTTTAACCAGCAGCAGTGCAACTGGATAAATTGTTAAATTCCAATAGTACTACTACTATTAGCCTTACTTACTTTATGTTTTAATATTGCAACATATTTTTGAAACTTAAATTTAAAACGCAATGTATTTTGTAAAAACAGGGGTTACACTCCTTTAATAAGCACTTCTTCTATTGAATTGTGATAAATAGCAATGCTGAAAATTGCAAATTACAGATACTGCTTTCACCAGCAATTACATGTACAAACAATTTTCACAGAACTGGCAATCTGTAATTAAGAAATTAAAAAGTTACTTAGAATTAAATTTTTAGTGTAATTTTGGGCTTATTACTGCTTTAAAAGGATTGTAATCTTCTTAGAATTTACAATTGGTATTCATGTTTTATTGTTTGTGTTTTTTCTGTTATTTGGCTTTTTGTTCAGCAGCTATTTGGTTGCTAGAGTCTTGTTTACATTAGCAACCAGGCAGTAGTTTAAATGACAGACTGGAACGTGAATAGAAGACATGAATAGAAAGATAAGGAATGGAAATAAATAACAAAATTGTAAGCTCACAAAGCAAGTTTTAACCTGCCGGTGTGTCAGTGACCTCCATTTGAAAGCTGGAAAGATGTTTTTATAGTTTTTGAACTAATTCACAACTATAAAAAGTCATGAAGACCATTTGCAAAGTTGCATAGGACATTTAACAACATTAAGGGCTGTGACAGACGGGAAATTAGTCACATCACGACATAACTCCCCAATAGGCCATCCCACCAGCTAGAATGTAAATCGCCGGTGGGATGGCATACGTGGTGCCGACATCTCCGAAGTTTCCTCTCAAGGCAACTTTGGGGATTTCGGAAAATTGCCGCACCGTGTATGCCATCCAACCAACGATATAAATTCTAGCCAGTGGGGTGGCATATCGGGGAGATTTGTTGCGCGGCGACTTATCTCATCTATCACAGCCCTAAAAGTTAACATAAAGGTGAACCACCTTTAATGGCAGATTTCAAATCTATGGAATTAAGTGACACAATCTACAGAATGTTGTCTTCTTGCCCATTTAAAATTCACTTAAAAATAAAGTATTCATACACATTGCTCAAAAATACGATTAAACAAATATCTAAAGCATGTTCAAATAGGCTCAGGCAAATTTCCCTCTTCAGTCATTTAACTGTCAGCAGTCTGTCTTCTATATTCTGCATTTTGTCTGGGGCTTTGCATTTAAACTGACAACTTATTATTCAGCCAAGCAGAAAAGGAATAGATACACAGTTGATCTATCTTGCTTACAATCCAGAGGGAATGGACAATAAGAAATACAAAAGACTATATCTGCAGTATTGGTGATCAGATAAGACAAAAAATAGGTCAGAATTCTGATTTAACCCTAAAATACTTACTTTAACACTTCTGTATAACCTTTAGCTGCAGCTACATGAAGTGCTGTACCTCCAGATTTTGAATGCCGGATATCATTTATTTGCCCACTGTTTAGCCATTGTCTTGCATCTCGAAGCATTATCCTTTCCTCTTCTTTCCTAGCGGCCTCAACATCGATACCTGTGTGACAGATGCAAAATACACAACATTGAAAATGGAAAATAGAAGAAAAATAAAAAAGCCAAATTTAAAACGATATAAAAATTATTCTGTGTGTATGAAAAGTAACATGCTGTATTCAAAGCACTTCTTTAAAATATTTATTAATGAACACCATATTTCAAATGTCAACATTTTAACATTGATAATTAACATGTAATGCTATTCTGATGCATCTAGAAATTTTAAAGAAGAAGAAACTTAAAGGTCCAAATGGATTTAACACAAATTAAGACTAACATACAATAAATATACAAAGTCCCAGTTAACATAAGAGTATTAAAATATTTTAAAAGCTTAAGTACTTTGATTTTACCTTGACGATTAACTTCATTTTGAAGGAGATCCTCCATGGCTTCTTCCTCTGCAATATCCAGTGGAGTATCACCTTCACTATTTACTACTCCTACGCTGGCTCCTTTACTAATTAAATACCTTAAACAGATAAAAATGTTTTAGTACAAATTATATCAAAGGTTATAATATATGTCGTTATTTTTTTATACAGAGTGTGTACTTTAGTATACATAATGAAATAGAACCTTACACAGATGGACTACACAACACATGATAAATAAAATATTTTTGGTGTACAGCAGAAATCTGTATAAGAATTTAATTTTAAGAAGTCTATTTAAAACTATTTTTTGCCGTGAATCACGTGTACGCGTTTGGAATTTTGTAGTCACAACAGATCAGTTTGGATTTCAGAAACCACCTTTCCATAGAGCATACTGAAAATTGTTCCTAAACCATTCAAACTTTGTAATCACTCAAAACTGCATACAAGGCATTTTTGAGCAATTATGCAATTTAAGTATTTCAGCAATGACAATTTTCAGTATACCCTACGGAAATGTATTGTCTCGTATTTTATAGCCGCGGCAAAACACAGCAGGTGCTATAGCCTAATTTTAAAACATAACTCCTTTGAACTGGATCCATCAGGCCAAAAAATTCAGCAACTTTTAAAAGTTTCTGTATATAGCTGTGTGAAATGATCAATAACAAACCTTGGAAATATATTAACAAATTTCAAGCTGCCTCAGTCAAGTTTTCTAAAAGGCATCTTGTGGACTGGAAAAGTTAATGAAAGAAGATTAATTGGCTCTCCCATATTGAAAATGATACTAAAGTACAATGCAGCTATTCTAAATAGAAAATGTAATTAGCTGCATCAGGTTATGAGTAAGAACTGGATTAAGATTGAGCAGCAAGCCTTAGTTTTTCATTTAACGAAGAGATACCACCATTTAAAAGATCACCTAACCTCATGTAACATATTTGACATCTGTGATATTATTGTTCTAAATAACTTTAGGTTGTATGCTCTTTTCAGCAGGGTCCTCAGCTCTTGTAATGGTTATATTTTTGTACGTAATTTGTATGTTCAGTGTATACACCCATTTACTACAGTTCAGTAGAATATGTTAAGATTCATTTTTCCTTGTGATATCATGGGAGACTACTCTCCATGGGACATTACCCTTAAAGTATCTTTCAAATTAGTGTCACTCAATCAGTTTGTGTACATTTTATATAACATATAGTGGAGGGCCACTAAAGGAAGCAAGTTTTGACCACTTTCCTTAAAGTGGTCCCCACTTCAGCAAAAACCCAAATGGTTGGTGCTCACTGAGGGGCTATCAACCATCATTCATATGTGAAAGAATTATCTTATGGATTTAAGGGTGTGTCTTAATATGACATGTCTCCTCCTCCCCTGTGGATAGCACAGCAACCCCCAGCACATAATTACACACCTTAGGGACCATTTAATGGCTATTTCCGACTACTAACAAACTCCCAGAGAAAACCTCTGCCAGGTTCACCTCCTACAGGCAGCATAGGGCAGACAGAGCATGGCACACACAGGCAGCTAAGGGCAGGCAGAGTATGGCACACACAGGCAGTACTCTGCCTGACCTATGCTGCCTGTGTGTGCCATACTCTGCCTGCCATACACAGTACATACAGTGACACAATGCTGGCACTATAGTCTGTCTGAAGTGTGAAGAAGTAAACAATGTGGGTCATTACAGCCTGAGCTTGAGGTGTGAACAATGCAAGGATTAAAAGGTGTGAACAGTACACACTAACTTATCTTCTTGCTAATCTTTCTATTTAAGGTCTCTCTTTTCCATCTTCCAGTATCTCACTCAATTTACTGCTTGGTTGCCATGGTAAACTAGACCATAACAACCAGATAACTTCTGAAATACCAAACTGGAAAACTGTTGAATTCTGAGTTTGTCTCAGACAAATGTCTGACATCATACTAAATGTCAACATCATACTAAAAGATAATTTGACGGTGAGCTGCTCAGATTGTTCAATATCCGATGTTAACAAAAAATCAGGAGGGGAATGGAGTTTACCAGTCTTATTTTTTCTTTGAGTTTTTTATTTGGTATATTATTGTGCTTTGTCGACAATAATATACCACATAAAAAAAGTTAACAAAAATAGACTTTCAGACTTATCATGCTTACACTCATTAGATTAAAAATAAATTAAAATTCAATGTAATACTTCTGAAAACTAATAGCACCATGAAAGAAACTAACCCATTTATTTGTCTAATCACATCCAAATAATTCATTTCATGGGAAGCAACTGGCCAAAAAGTAAGACCCTAGACGTCTTCCTATTACAGTTAAATTCTTGCCTCAAGGTTTGTTGGGATTTGTGAAAATAGTATGGTCATATACATCAGATGAAATAAGAAACGTGCCACTGAATAATTAATTTATAGAGGAGTCAGTCTATGTGCATGCAGGGCCGAAACTACGAGTAGGCAGAAGAGGCATGTTTCTGGGACACAATTGGAATTAAACAGAAATATACACACACCATTATCTATCAATACCATACCTTCAAGAATTACACTTTAAAAGGAGAAGGAAAGGCCAAGTCACTTGGGGGTGCCAAAATGTTAGGCACCCCCAAGTGACTTAAATTGCTTACCTTGTACCCCGGGCTGGTGCCCCTGTTAGAAGAAAACTGAACCAGCCTGGGGTACCTGTAGTGACCGCTTCCTTCTTTCGTGTTCTTCTTCGGCGAATTCCCTGGGCCGGCGCATGTGCATTAGAGTGAAAAGCCGACTGTTAAAGTTCGGCTTTTCACTCTAATGTGCATACACAGCGTGCCAACGTGGAAGAAGGAAGCGCTCACAGCTACCCCGGGCTGCTGCTGTTCTGTTTTAACAGGGGCACCAGCACAGGGTACAAGGTAAGCGATTTAAGTCACTTGGGGGTGCCTAACATTTTGGCACCCCAAGTGACAGCCTTTCCTTCTCCTTTAAACTGTCCGGTCATTCAATATTTTGTGCCACTCACAAGTCAGATGGGAAAGGTAAAATAAGCACCTTGTGGTAGTATGCAGAAAAGAAATGGTGTGGCTCTAGCTGGCTGGCCCAACATTGAGTTACAGAGGTAACAGGCTATTCAGGGTTGATGAGGGTGGGGAAGGGAGTTGCCCCTGCTCACTCAGACCTCTGTTTGGATTTTTCAGCTTGCTGTTCTGCAAGGTTGCAGGTGTGGGCTTGGCAGGGACAATGGGGGTACCAATTTAAGCTTTGCCATGGGTGCCTGGCTCTATGTGCAAGGCAGATCAGATTACTTCTGTTGACTATGGTGGGAAATTAACTATTAAAAAAAATGCAACCACTAGATTTTATTATCCTCTAAAAAGTGACCACTTAGTTTTAAAGAAGAAGGAAAGGCTAAGTTACTTGAGGGTGCCAAAATGTTAGGCACCCCCATGTAACTTTAATCGGTTACCTTGTACCCCGGGCTGGTGCCCCTGTTAGGAGAAAACCTCACCTGCCCGGGGTACCTGTAGCGATCACTTCCTTCTTCCACGGCTAAAACCCTGGGCCGGCGCATGCGCATTAGAGTCAAAAGCCGACTTTGTTGTTAAAGTTCGGCTTTTCACATGCGCAAGCGCGCCAACGTGGAAGAAGGAAGCGCTCGCAGGTACCCCAGGCTGGTGCGGTTCTCTCTTAACAGGGGCACCAGCCTGAGGTACAAGGTAAGCGATTAAAGTCACTTGGGGGTGCCTAACATTTTGGCACCCCCAAGTGACTTAGCCTTTCCTACTCCTTTAAACTACCATATTCATTTTTTGCTGTAATTAGCTAGTTGCTATGTGCCACAAAATCATCTCAATAGCAGGTACAAGTAAAGGCTATCACACAACTTAATTAACCAGGGTACACTGCTGCAAGGAGTGTACCCTGGTGACGGTGGAGGGTTGAATTGAGAACCCATCTTGAGGAGAGCCAGGAGGGAAGTGGAAAAACATAAGCATAAGTATAGGGAAGAATGAATTAAAGGGCAGTGGGAAACTCCAAAGCACCAGAGAAAGCAGAAGACATAACTTAGAAAAGACTTCTTAAAAGTAGGCAGCAAAGGTAAATAAAAGTGCATATGTAAAAGCAAAAGACAAGGAAGAAGGGAATACATTATAAGGAGACCAGGGAAGAAAGGACAAAAGCAAACACAAATGTAAGAGGAATGAAGAGAGGGAAGAGCACAAAAAATGGGGAAAATGCAAAGGAGCAGAGTAAAGCTTGGCAGCAGGTATTATAATGAGATTTATTCTGTTTTTATGTGCAACCCCTTAAGGCCCTTGCAATCCTCAACAGCTAGCTGAACTATAACTTCCAGAAACCCTTAACAACAGACTGTGGAGTCATAGGGCTCTTTTGGAGGTAGAATATGAATTTATGCCCATTTTGGGCAACTATAGCTGTGCTATTTACTTTGTTAGATTAATGGTTCAATGTGTGATGTAGGTAATACAAAAGGCTAATTCCTGGGAATCATGATAGTGTATCAAAAAGAAGGAAAGCTTGTAAGAACAGTCAGCTCTCAATGCTGAATTAGAATTCTGTAAGAGACTTACTCTGCTATGTCAAGGTATCCACAGGATGAAGCAGCATGTAGTGGTATCCAGCCTTCATTATCTGGTTGATTTATACCGGCTCCATGTTCCACAAGAAATTTGACCATATCTATGTTATCATCAATGCAGGCCTGAGAAGGAAAGAAAACAAAATGTTACTCTTTTGCAGATTAGAATAAAAAGTTAAAGATGATGTCCAATCCAAATGTACTCCTATTTTAATGGAAGCTACCATTTTTTTTTCTCTTCAGTAAACTGTCCTCTTTAAGATTCAGAAATTTAAATCAGTAGGGTAAGACTAGGCAAACAATTATTGCATATTATACAGTTCAAAAATAAATTTGCATTTAAATTAAAAAAAAAAATACAACTCTGTACTCTCCCCCCCTTCTCATACAGGCCTTGCGTCAGTAGATGAGGAGCTGCTGTAGACATGGGTCATTTCTACTGCAGAGCCTCTGGGTTGGTGCACTAAGTATATAAAGTAATGCATTTCTTGCTATATCTCTTTGTAGGCATTCATTCTCAACTTGTATAGTTTAAATTTTTATTGAGCCAAGAAGAATTGCAATAGTTCAGCTTCCTCCTGATAAGGAAACTGTGGTTTGGTCTTTGCACAAAATCTACACAACACACTGCCCTTCAGTTTCAGTAGGCTTCTGGGACACAAAAGGATAGACAAACAGTAAAAAACAAATAGCGGCACATTTAAAAACAGTTAAAGTGAAATCTAGCATATAAATTATGGCAAAAAGGTTATGAAATGCCTGCCATTATAGAAGTTTTGACAGAGGCTACATATTACTTTATGGTATGTACCATCGGGATGTATGCACCTCATGTGAGGCAAAAAAAGATCAGATTTCCAGTTACAGGCTTTGGGGACTTCTTGGGTTCCTTCAACTAACTGTGAATCTGTGTCACAGTCTACATGTATTGAGAAAATATAATTTTCTGAAAGCAATTACCTCCTATTTAGTAAGTTTACTCCTTTTCATTTTTTTTCCCTACTCTGACCAGTGGTGAACATGGTACAACATTATGCCTTTGAAGTTAAAGTGCAGGTAATATTGCAACCTGGACAAATGCAGCTAATCAAAGGGTTTATTAACACTATGATGCAATAGCAGAGAAACTGTCTGCGGTGTAAATCACATGCAACTGTTCAGGTAAGAACAATGGTACCCATAGAATTATGCGTAAATTTAGATGAGATTTTTAATTATGCAATCCAATTATTCAGATGAAAGCTAAATAATTCATGTGAATACCTGCAGGGTTCAGTTATTTTGATCCATTTTGGAAGGCAGACTTGCTCCAGGTTGTCCAGGATGATCAGATGATGCTCGTGCACCTTGATCTGTACATAGTGCCACAGACCCTTAATTGGCTTAATATCAGGACATTGCATTGTGTTTGAGCCACTCTATTGTTACTATGACCGTGTGTTTAGGATCATTGTCTGGGCCATGGTATGCTTTTCAGAAGGGCAAACAGGTTCTCCTGTCACATCTTCTAATACAGATATGGGACCCATTATGCAGAATGCTAGGGACACAGGGTTTTCTCTTATTTAGATCTCCACACCACAAGACTATGAAAAAAGTAGGATCAAGTACACAGTACTGTTTTAGTATTACAGTGAAAAGCCCTTTTTAAAAATTAGAATTATTTGTTAACAATGGAATCTATGGGAGATGGGCTTCCGTAATTCTGAGCTTTATGAATAATAGATCGCAAACCTGTATTTCACACCATCCATTCTTTATCTTATTTCAACTAGATACCAATGCCTTGCTCATAAAAGTTGTAGATGCTTGACAAAGGCCTGGAAATAAGGGCCAAAATATTTTTTAATTAAAACAGATAAAAAATGTTGTAAACACAACAAATTCACAGAAGGTATCTTATAGTTTTATGTACTGTATATACTCGAGTATAAGCCTAGTTTTTCAGCACCCAAAATGTGCTGAAAAAGTCACCCTCGGCTTATACTCTAGTAGGGTGCCATGGGTCCCTCTAGGCTAGCACCCTCTCTCCTTTGTGTGCAAATTAGGCCACCCGCAACCAGACCCTCCAGTGCCCTGGCCTAGGCTCCCACTAGCAACAATTATTTCCCCTTACATCTCCTCCGGGACCAGGTCTGCTGCCAGTTTGCCAATGTGCAATGAGCGTGGGGTAGTACTCGTTGTTTTTGTTGACCCTCTTCTCCGCTTACAGAGCTAGTTTACTGTTTTTCTTTGAAATAAATATTGAAAAACATATACCACCACTGATGCCTCATTTAATGTCATTTTATTGGTATTTATTTTTATTATTATAACTTAACAGTAGCTGCTGCATTTCCCACCCTAGGCTTATACTCGAGTCAATAAGTTTTTCCAGTTTTCTTAGGTAAAATTAGGTACCTCGGCTTATATTCGGATCGGCTTATACTCAAGTATATACGGTATATGTCGTAATGCTGGCAAATTTTAAATAAGTGTTGACTGTAAAAATGTTGTGTGTGTGCCAAAAAATTTATACAGAAGCTAAATTAACCAGTCAATTTTTTTATTTATGGTGGAAACATTTTGGCATAAAAAATGTCTGTAAAAATGTCTATGAATTCTTGGTAGAGCTAGAAAAATTGCGGAAAAAAAGGTCTGCGAATAAGTTGGCACACAAACAATTTTTCTACCTCATTTTTACAACATTTTCCTTTACCAACATTTTTGTCAATTACCCCCAATGTGTTGCAAGTAAGCAAGTACTACACTACATGGAAGAAAGAGCTGAAAATGTAAAAAAAAAATAAAAAATTGGAAGACAAGTCCGTGACATAAAAAAGAAGCAGCATGTAATGCTACAAGTCCAGTAATAACCAGTTGCATACATACAGTATATACAAAACTGCATATAATACGGTAAGAATTTTTTATTATTATTGTTCTCAAGTGCGAGTCCTTGTGAACCAAACCATTTTGCCAAAATAATGCAATTTAGCAGCTAAGCACTGTGTTTTGTGTTGCCCCCTTCACACTCTCACATTTCTAGATGGTGCTAGAGATGGGTTTATTGGAAATACCTGGATATTCCTCTTGACTGCTTGAGCAAACGGCTGTTGCCACAGGCAAGGCGCAGGCGATTCCAGCAAATCACCCTTGGCTGCCAAACATTTTCAGATTTTTGGAGGCAACTCCTGGAGAGGTAAATTTGATCAGGGGTAATCCTGTCATCACCGTTTCTCTACACTGGAGTTGTATTACATATCTTTTTAGATATAAGTTTCTTCGCATAGAACAGAAAGGCTAGGAACATGGTTCTTGGGGTTTGATATTGTCAATTATTTCTGTCAGAAAGACCTTTGGGGAGAGGGCCTGGGGGAAGTTGAGGCTACATCTTGTTTTAGGCGGATGGTTTTACTTTCTAGTGGTACCTGTGCGGCCCTTTACTGCCTCTTAAAGGCTATGACTTCAGCATTTAAAGTCTCCCTAAGGAATTAGTTTAAGGAATCCCACATAAGTAAATAGTTGCATCTTGGCCTACCTGAAAAAAAAAAATTGCTATTCATGCAGTCGCTTCTGGTTATCTAGTACATTCTACTTTATTTGATTAAGGGAACATCAGGTGCTGGGGTGGGAGTTATCCAAACAAACTTGGCATTACACTGGTGAGTGATCTGAAATCCCCCTGGAGCCATGTAATAAATAAATGATGGGAGGGCCTTGCTACTGAGGATGGCTATGTTTAATTGGAATAAAATCAGATGCAAGGATGAGAACAGGAGAATTGTCTACTTGTAAGAAGTCACCAAGCATCTGTCAACCCCAAGAAGAAAAAGTTTTTAAAATCTGCAAGTAAAATGTTCTGCTGCAATTAGGGCGAGGGCAACTTTGTTATTATTGTAGGATAAACCCATAAAAGGAAAATTAACCATTCAGCTGGGTCTAGCCGCACTTCACCCAGTATAAAAGGACCCCAGACGTATCAGTATGAGTGGAGAGGCCATGACACCCCACCCAGGTTCTGTTCAGTGATACAACCTTAAGCACCACAAGATGTGGTTTCTCGTAAAAAAATAAAATAAAAAAAGTTTCATTGGATAACCTAGCACATGCTTTCTCTTAATAAGGTAATTCAGGCATCCAGTATTTTAGCTAACAAGCTTAATCGACATGAAAACTAGGCAATGTTAGTGAGCCCCACTGTTGCCAACTGTGTACACAGAGCATATCGCTCTCTAAAATGAAAGACAACAAATTATGCCTGAATTATCAAACTTAAATATAACAGCCCAAAACTTCCAAGCCTTTCTCATTCTACCATAACCATTGGTAGAACTCCCACCCAAAACTCCCAGCAGGGAAGCATTCACTATGCAGGTGTTGCAGACCCTATATGCCAGCCGGTAGCATACTTTAAAGAAGAATGAAAGGTAAAAATCACTGGGGGGGTTGCAAATATTAGACACCCCCCAGTGACTTTAAGCGCTCATCTTTTACCACGGGCTGGTGCTCCTTTTAGGAGAAAAATGCACCCAGCCTGGGGTACCTGCAGCGAGTGTTTCCGCTTCGTTCTGTCTTCTGAATCCCGGGGCCAACGCATGTGCCTTAGAGTGAAAAAGCTGGCTTTTTTGTTAAACTTCGGCCTTTCACTCTACTGCGCATATGCAAGCGCAGGAAGACAGAAGAAATAAGACACACTCGCTCACAGCTACCCTGGGCTGGTGCGGTTTTGTTCTCACGGGAGCACCAGCCCAGGGTAAAGGGTAAGCAATTAAAGGCACTGGGGGTGCCCAACATTTTGGCACCCCCACCAGTGACTTAGCTTTTCCTTCTCCTTTAATGCCGATTCATTATTATTATTTTTTTTTTTTAAACAACCTGTAATAAATTACTGTATAGCACAAAGAAACTTGCTAGTGTTATATAAATAACAGACAATGTCAGGCTACTTTATCATTATCATTTATTTGACAGAAGACCATTAGAGTCTCAGTAGCTGTAAAATACTATGCTGGGCTCTGGATCCTGCCCAAAACCTCCAGAACCCATTGCTGCCAAATTACAGTTCTAAAAGGGAATATATGCCCCGTTCAGGTGTTGCCTCTTTAAAGCGTATTTCTAAAAAATGGAAGTATGCTGCAAAAAAGGTAGGAGGAGCACTTTCTTAATACAGGAGAGATTTCAGGGATCAAATAAACGCAGTATGCCCGTTATGAGCTTGTGAAAAAAAAATCTAAATTCCAGGAAAATGTTGAAGGTAAAATTTACTGCATTATATTTTTTAGACAAGCCTTTAGATTCCCTTTACCACAAGGGTAAAGAAAATATACATTACATTTAGATGGCAAAAAAGCAATTTGAATTCTTTTATGTTTCTGGTCCTTTAACATCAGCCTAGGTGGCCATTGTTCAGTTAAGGAAAAAAAAAAAACCTGCAGGATCTATATTTCATCACTAGAGCCGATACTGTTGATGAACTGGAGAGACTGGTTTTTGTTAGCTAGTGCGCAGTCCCACCTGTTTTGCTAATGCTTTACCCAAACAAAGTTATCAAAATACTGGTACTACTTCATATATAAAAAGAATTTAAAAAGTGAAGAATGTTTCTTTTCCCAAATGTTAACATAAATCCATTTTATATGAAACTATCTTGCAATGACAAACGTTAGGTGCTTTAGCTGCAAAGGAGCTGTTGGTATGTAAGCCCTATGGGACAGGGGCATTCTCTCCTCTGTGTCCATATTTATTTTTGATACCATGTAAACTACTAACATTTTTTTTTTTTTAATGACAGTACTGTAAAATTGTACGGTAGTGCTGTAGAAAGATATTTATACCTATAATAAAGAGATGTGGCACATTTACCACAACTGAAAGGGCAGGACATTTCACTCAGTGCCATCCTTACTTCCTCTCTTTAGCTCCCCAGTGAGCCCACATGCTGGTTTGCATCTTTACAGAAGGCAGTTGATGCTGCTTGTTTGTTTATCAGGTGAGGGTAGATGCAGAGAACTGGGCAAATTTAGTCTCTAAAGCAGAACTAGATTTAAAGCCACATTAGTCGCCTGTGATAGATCTCTGCTACCGCAGGCAACTAATCACTCTGAAATGCCTTCCCCCCCCCCCCCCCCCCCCCCCCCCCCCCCCCCGGCAACAAAGGCCTAGGCATCACTTCAGCTTTTCAAAGACGCACAAAGTTTAACACAGGTTCCCAGCTACCTTTACCTCTAAAAAGCTCCAATATCAAACACTCTTAAAAAAATTCTTTCAGAAACAACGGATTTCATAAAACTGCTTACTGCCCTACGCATTGTTTTTTGAGCCCAGAATACCAGAAACAAGATTAGCTAAAGGTAAACTCAAGGTGAAACTAGGAACTAGAAAAATACTCTATTCCTGTTTAGAAACAGTTAAAATAACCCCAGAAGACATTGGTGGAGTACAAGGCCACGCAGCTCAAAGTAGCAGTAGAAGTTGCAACTGGCGTGTACATTTCCTCTAATCTAGGAGACTGTCAAAACTTTAAAGCAGCTTCATAACCACCTTAAATGCTTAATCGCCTTAATAACGTGAAAAGAGAAGATTTAGGCGGCAGACATTGTGGCCTACTGTCAAGTGCTTGAACACATTGGTCAGAGATCCAAAAAAAACGGAGCTTATCTCATGAAACCCTGAGAGACAGATTCAAGACTTTTATATTTTACTCATTAGGGACACATGTGTCAAAGAGGTATGAAGAAATACCTAGGCACGTCATTAAGCCTACCACATAGAACCAACAGAACAAGAAACAAAACGACACAGCAACTTCCAGAGCCAACTTATAAAAGAAGCATCTTCATGTTTTATGCACATAAATAATGCTCCTTGAGCACTATATCTACAGTATGAGCTTACAAATCTAAGGTCCTCATCACATTCATACACACTGCAGTCAATTTTATCAGGAGCCAGACAAACTGGAGGAAACGCACACAAGCATGGGGAGAACATATAAACTCCAAGAAGATAGTGCCCTGGCTGGAATGAAACTCAGGACACCAACTCTGCAAGGCAAATAAGAAATTATGTTTTAGCTACAAAAGGTGGTAGTCAAGAGGACATTTTCTGTCTCATGCAGTGGGACACAATATAATGCCATCAAGAAAAATACAGTATTGTGCTTGGAACCATCACTTTTGGGAAAATGTACCAAAAACTGAAAATGTAAGATTTAATTTTTTTTTTAACAGAATGGGATATTGTAAAGAAACAAAAATGCTTACTGCCCCAAAGCTTAGGGGTGACCGTACACTTGCAAAAAGAATACTAACCACTGACAGTGGCACAAATAGCCAAACATTTTATCTGGAGCCACTGGCAGACATAATTGCCCTGTTGTGTATATTGTGGTATGTGCCACAAAGTGGCAAACTTGATATATATGTAATCACACTTGCACAGATTTCTATATGCATTCAGCAAGATGTGTGTGGGAAATCACAGACAGCAGGCAAAAGCCTTCATTGCATGGTTACACCATTGTCTGTTTCCACTGCCTGAGAATGGCCAGGCAGCACTTAGGGCAAATCGCCCCGCCGCGTCTGCCATCCCGCCGGCAACTTACATGTTCGCCGGTGGGATGGCAGGGGTAGGCAACTCGGGGAGATTAGTCGCCCGCGAACAGGGAGTTTTGCCGCGGGCGACTAATCTCCCCGTGTGCCAGAGCCCTTAACAGTGGTGGGGGGGTTGCAGAAAAGAGCTTGCAGAAAATACCGGCCTACGCCTCCTACTTGTGCATTCACCCGAATTAATAGAAACCGCTCAGGTGCAGGCACATGTAGCCGAAATATGCATAAAAACGCAAGACTTTCAAACTCTAGCGTTTTTATGCGTGTTTCTGCTACATGTGCCTGCACCCAAGCATATTCTATACATTCAGATGTAGGCACAAGTAGGAGGCGTAGGGCGGAATTCTCGGCAATCGTTTTTCCTAACCGAAAATATCCGCCCTACGCCTCGTCTGACATCAGCCTTATGGTTAGGATTCTAGCAACCATTTCAAAATGACAGCAGTCTGGATCCCCACTGATTGCCATCTCTGCAAGGTTCTAAGCATGACTTTACCAGAAATCATTTTTAAACAGAGATAAGAAAAATTTCCCATAAAAAACAATAAGAGATATATCATAGTTTTCTGTGAAGGTGACAGTACACTGGTGATTAAAACTCAATATGCTGTCTTTTGCAACTTTGGTATATATATATATATATTATATATATATATATATATATATATATATATATATATATATATATATTAATCTATTACATATAATGCCTCAAAGCCTGCTCCATTCATATGCAGGTATATAGGATGGAATGTACTACAGAGAACAAGATGAAAAAACAAATCTGCAACAAGTCATTGTAGTGAAAAGTATTTCATCCTCAGTAAAGCTGGCTATACAGGCACCAATAGTATCAAAGAAAACTAGGTTTCAGTGCGTGTATGGTAGATCGACAAGATAACTGATATTGCAAAAGCTTCAGATATTGGTCATCTCGACGATCGGGCGGATCAAAATATTTTGAGCAAAATCTGCATTTTAGGCTGAATCCCTATTGTTTCTACCTCCATATCTGACAATTCAGCCCTGAACGTCAATGGAGGGAACAAATGAACTTTCCTGCGAACAATGGTGCATGATGCGAGAGACAAAAGAGCTGGACTAACTTTTTTACAGCAGCGTTTTGTTAGGCATAAGTAGGAAAAGAGCAGGGGTCGAGGATGCTCAATAGGAAATAAAGGTGAATAGTGCATTGAAAAGGTATTCAAACTGGCTACATAAAATGATATATGGAGACATGTAGAAGTGAAATAGCTTTAAAAGACAGACCACCTCAAAGAATTGGGGTCAAGGGTAAAGAAAAAAGGAGGCAGATAAAGACACACGGTCAGTAGAAAAGGAAGGTACATAATTGAGACATGGGGAACCACATGGGTACAGAAAATAAATTAAGTTTTAAGACCTTTATTGGGTGTCAGCATCAAGTAAATGGCTTTTGGAGAGTGAAAAAGAACTGGGGTGCTGCACCCATTTTTTTTTTTTTTACAAGAATGCAAATTGTCAGAAGGAAAAAATGTCGCTTTCTGAAATTGCCTTGTGAGAAAATTTCAGACAACTTTGGAAAACCGAAGCAACACCTATGTTTTCCTACCACTGATTTACATTGTAGCATCCCGAGATTAGTTGCCACTGCTAGAGGAGATTAATCGCCGAGCGACTAATCTTCTTGCATGTCATCTACTTTCCATATGTGTTTCTAGTGATATGTAAAGAAAAAACAAAAAAAAAAACAAAAACACATTTATTAATATCAACTTACATAAATTTCCCCGTGTTTATAGTCACCTGCCAGGTAAATGTTTCCCTGACAATGACTGTGTATTGGTTACACAGATTGTACCGGAACAGGCTGTGATATCTCAGACACACAGTCTGGGTGATATTTTCTATAGCTTTCATTTTACTTGTTCATTGGGAACCATTTCCTCCAGCTCTTTGCCTTAGAGATAAAAAGTTATGGAGTATGATATTAGGGGACAGTGTGGGGTTTGAAGGCTACAGAAGAAATAAGAGGTTGGCACTTCAAGAAAAGTTTCAGGGCACTGAAAGGGAGAAGACCGATGGGACAATTTAGTTGCAGTGATTCTTAAAATGCAGTCGAAGCGACTAATTGTTACACTGAAAAGTAATGTCAACTTGTACTGCACAGTATTTCGTGCAACGACTTGTATTTGAGAGAATGTATCGTTGCAGCGATTATTTGGTGCAACTGGATTTTTATTTGCCTCAATTGCAGGGGTTTTTTTGCTCGCTGTGATTTATCTGATATAGTCTGTATTTACCCAAACTATAGTACAGTCATTAACATGTCTGCATTATATTTTGCCATTGGCCACACTATTATGTCATTGTTCTACACACATATACAGTTAAAAAGCAAAATATATATTAGTATTGGATGGATGAATAAAGTATGTCTGTGTATACTGCCAATCACATCATTGGCACCATACTGTACCTGCTCCACTTTAGACTGTATAAGTCAGAACTCACACAAAACTTTTGACACTGAGCTAAATCAAATAAATTGATCTATCATTTATTCTGTCTTGAAATGCTGAGGGCTGTGCTGTTTCGGTCATGACAACTTGGAGGCCATACTGTGCCTGTCAAGAATGCTGGAAGACTGAGGAATATCTAGGTTTTGCCACCCTGCCTAGACATGCATTGTCTTAGGAGCTGTCTTTATGGCCATTTGTTTGGCTGGGGACCATGCAGGACCCGTGGGCTCAGGCTGAACCCTTCTTCTCACCCTCTGAGACCCGACACTGCCGGATTGAGAATTTATAGGCGTGCGCCCAACATACCCTTACCCCACCATACCCCGGTGGGGACAATCTTCTATACTGGGATGACGGATGGCTTGAGCAGCCGCACCCAAAAACTCCAGTATGCTGGGGGGAAAAAAAGAAGTTGTGTGATGTCATCCCACTGCATTCCACCTTGAGGTCTACCAGAAACTTTAAAGTGATCTACTGGTAGACCGCGATCTACCTTTTGGGCACCCCTGTGCTATACTTTTACCTGATTTATAGGCCTACCATCTGACCAATAGGATGGCACTATTCCACAGAAGGAGAATGGAGAACTGTTTAATAGCACAAGAAGCACATTGTGGGGGTTTTTAAGGCCGCTAAGCTCGTGGACTATTTGCCCTCAAACCTGATTGGCTTATTATTGGTATGAACTTCTGTATATTGGCACATATTTTTCACCCTTAAATTCTTTTAAGTGTAACATAAGACATTTGTGTGAAATAGAGCTTGCATACAGAAAAGCAAAAGCACCAGCTGTAACAGCAAACTGAATGTTACCCTGGTAACAAGTGGAGAATATTCATTAAGTGCATCAGAAAGAAAGTAACCATATTATGAGTCATAGAATCATAAAACAGGTTATTTAAGACAACAAACTGAAAAAGGTGATTATGTATGTTACTGCTAAGGAATATTTCAAGTCTCAAGCAACCTAAGATACAAACAAGAATGCCTACGCTGCTAGTAAATATTATAAATCTGTCGTGAAAATAAGTACCTCTTTATTAGTAATGGATTGATTTATAACTAGCAAACATTGTGCAATGATGTCGATGGTGGCAGCAACTTCAGTTCTGCTGGGTGCATTATATGAGTTATGACATTTTTACAATAGATGTTGGTGGCTCAGGAAGCCCCCATATTTGGTTCATGGGTCAAGAAATACTCGACCCGCCTCTCCCGCTCCCAATCCTAACCCTACCCGACTTGGCTTTTCCCCTTTATAGACGCGCGCATTCCCTGCCCCGCAATGAGGTCACAAAAGGGACGTCTGATGCACTTAATGAATATTCTCCACTAGTTACCAGGGTAACATTCAGTTTGCTGTTACAGCTGGCGCTTTTGCTTTTCTGTATCCAAGCTCTATTTCACACAAATGTCTTATGTTACACTTAAAAGAATTTAAGGGTGAAAAATATGTGCCAATATACAGAAGTTCATACCAAAATAAGCCAATAAGGTTTAAGGGCAAATAGTCCACGAGCTTAGCGGCCTTAAAAACCCCCACAATGTGCTTCTTGTGCTATTAAACAGTTCTCCATTCTCCTTCTGTGGAATAGTGCCATCCTATTGGTCAGATGGTAGGCCTATAAATCAGGTAAAAGTATAGCACAGGGGTGCCCAAAAGGTAGATCGCGGTCTACCAGTAGATCACTTTAAAGTTTTTGGTAGACCTCAAGGTGGAATGCAGTGGGATGACATCACACGACTTCTTTTTTCCCCCCAGCATACTGGAGTTTTTGGGTGCGGCTGCTCAAGCCATCCGTCTTTGTAGTTTCATCCCAGTATAGAAGATTGTCCCCACCGGACTGCTGTATATTTTTGTTCCCATTTTTAATATACGTTTCTGTGAGCAGAGTACAATGTGAGCCATGAAGAAGGGAAGTAAAAACTACTACAATCCTTTCACATTAAACTTGAAGTTGGCACTTGAATAATGTGAATTTGGCAGTGAATTTGTATATTGCTATGTGTATTTGTTAAACACAGATTGATACTTTTTCTTCCTTGATAGACGTCACACTACTTTAACTGTGGTAGATCTCATGACGAAGGCCAGATAGCAAAAGTAGATCACAGTGTGACAAAGTCTGGGGACCCCTGGTATAGCAGAAAGAAGCTCTGCCAGCTCTCATTGCATTTTTGTTGCGCTCTATGGAACATGTAAAGCTGAATGGGCATTTCTTGATTTCACTTTTCACTGTAATAAAACAGTGAAAGCAACTCATACTTTACAGTTAACATAGTTATAAAACAAAAAATATTTGGCAGAGCTGTGCCAATTCATGGATAAATTGTGCACATAAACATAGTGCACTCGATCATTAGGAGAGAAGAGACTCAAAGGATGCGGGACGTACCCTTAATCCAATGCTGTTGCTGATTTAAGTCCTGGCGCGCAAGCTCCTCTCCCTGACCGCCACCCCACCGCTGATGCCGTCTATCAACAAGGGGGCTGCCTGTTGCACTTCCGTGTCAACTGCAGCCACTTCTACATCCCCAACTAGACACCGGGGCTAAGGGCTCTACCTCCACTCTCCCCAGTGCACAAATAGATAACGGAGCAGAGAACGTGTGATGTCACTTCGTCACACGCAAGGAGCGGCGCACAGGGAATCAGGTAGCAGAGGTTCCTAGCTGGAGGGATTCAAGTATAAGCCGAGGGTTAATTTTTCAACACATTTTGGGTGCTGAAAAACTCTGCTTATACTCGAGTATATACGGTATGTTAATCCATTTTTGTCAACGGGGGCCTCCGGCACCCACGGGAGGGGAGAAGTCAGGATCAAGGAGGAAGGCCGCTTCCAGCGAGTCCGAGCGAAGTACAGATGCAGGATAACCCAATAGCGAGGTCCGGTTCAGGCAAAGGTCACTTAAGGCAGGCAGCAAGGTTCAAGGTCAGGAACAGGCAAATAGACAGCAACAGTAAAGCAGATAGGAATATTAGAAGCCCAGGAACACAATAGGTAAATTGAGCTATACTCGGGCATTGAACCTGGGTCTCTGGCGTTCTTTTAAGTTTGAATTTGGCGCCATAGCGCGTGACGTCATCGCGCCGGCGTCCTTGCGCCCACGTGGAGCCCTGGGCGCCGCCATCTTGGATTCGCCGCGCCGGGAGGAAGGACGCCGCCGCACGCCAGGTAGGGAGCGTCGCCGATTCCTGACAGTACCCCCCCCCCCACGGGGGGCCACTGGACCACTAGGCCGAGGCTTCTGAGGAAATTGACCATGGAATGCCTTCACAAGACGAGAAGCATGTACATCAGAGTCTTTCTCCCAGGAGCATTCCTCAGGGCCGAATCCCTTCCATTGGACGAGGTATTGAAGTGATCCCCTGGAGAGCCTAGAATCCAGAATCTTTTCAACTTCGTACTCTTGCTGACCATCCACGAGGACGGCAGAAGGAGGGGACTGAGCAGAAGAGAAGTGATTGAGCACCACTGGTTTCAACAAGGAGACGTGGAACACGTTAGGAATCCGCATCTCTGGGGGAAGTTGTAGCCGGACTGCCACGGGATTGATCACCTCAGAGATGGAGAAGGGACCCAGGAACTTGGGACCCAGTTTCGGAGAAGGTACCTTCAAGCGGATGTTCTTGGAAGAAAGCCAGACTTTTTCACCAACCTTGTATGGAGGGGAAGGCTTCCTCCGACGATCAGCGAAGGTTTTGTGTACCAGGGAACTTTTCTCCAAATTAGACTTGGTGGCAGCCCAGATAACAGACATGTGAGCCGCCAAGTCATCTGCAGCGGGAACTTTGGAGAGGAGAAAATCTTGAGGGAAGGCCAAAGGATGTTGACCATACACTGACAAAAAAGGAGATCTTCCAGTGGAGGAATGACTGGCATTGTTGTGAGCGAATTCTGCCCACGGGAGTAAACCTGACCAGTCGTCTTGGCAAAGGGAAACATGGTTTCGCAGAAATTGTTCAAGAGCTTGGTTTACACGCTCTGCTGCCCCATTGGTCTGAGGGTGATAGGCTGAGGAGAACTGAAGAGACACTCCCAGAGACTTGCACAAGGAGCGCCAAAATCTGGACACAAACTGAGACCCCCTATCGGAGACAATTTCCACAGGGAAACCATGCAAACGAAAGATATGCTGTATGAAGAGTTGAGCCAGTTCTACAGCCGAGGGGAGTTTCCTCAGGGGTACGAAGTGTGCCATCTTGCTGAAGCGGTCTATCACTACCCAAATGACAGTGTTACCACAGGAGGGCGGCAACTCCACAATAAAGTCCATACCCAAATGCGTCCATGGGCGAGAGGGTACTGGCAATGGATGCAGAAGACCGCAGGGTCGGGAGTGGCTGGCTTTAGTGGTGGCACATACAGTACAAGCTGCGACAAAGTCTCGGACATCCTTACGGATGGTCGGCCACCAAACTAGGCGTTGAAGAAGTTCAAGAGTTTTTTCAGAACCAGGGTGGCCAGCTTGTTTGGAGCTATGAGTCTGCTGGAGAATGGGAAGGCGTAACTCAGGAGGTACAAATGCCATCCCTATGGGAGTATCTGGAGGAGCGGCAGACTGGCTTAGCAATATTTGTTCAGCGAATTGGGGCAATACAGAGGCAATGATCCTGGATGGAGGAATGATAGGCTCTCGCTCTATAGGTAGACGATCCTCTGGGGAGAAACTTCGGGACAGGGCGTCTGCCTTCCGATTCTTGGTCCCAGGACGATACGTCAGGACAAAATGGAAACGGGAGAAGAAAAGCGACCACCTCGCCTGACGGGGATTCTGTCTCTTTAGAGACTGTAGAAATTCTAGGTTCTTATGATCGGTATAGATCGTGACCGGATGAGATGCTCCCTCTAAGAGGTGTCGCCATTCCTCGAGGGCGAGTTTGACAGCCAGGAGTTCACGATTCCCAATGTCGTAATTCTGCTCGGCGGAGGAAAACTTCTTGGAGAAGTATGCACATGGATGGAGCTTACCATCTGCAGAATGTCTCTGGGAAAGAATAGCACCTGCTCCTACATCAGAGGCGTCGACTTCAATAAAGAAGGGTAGATGAGGCTCTGGGTGTCGAAGAACAGAGGCCGAAATGAAGGCATCCTTCAGGGACTGAAAGGCTTCAAGGGCCACAGGAGGCCAACAATTGGGTCTCCCTCCTTTGCGGATGAGGGAAAGGATAGGAGCAATGCGTGAAGAAAAGCCTTTAATGAACTGGCGGTAATAGTTCGCAAATCCTATAAACCTCTGGATTGCTTTAGTACTCTGGGGGAGTGGCCACTTCTGGATAGCAGATACCTTGGCAGGATCCATTTCGAAGCCCCTAGACGAGATAATGTAGCCCAGGAAGGAGATCTTTGGTACTTCAAAAGTGCATTTATCCAACTTGGCGAAAAGAGAATTTTCTCTAAGGCGAGAAAGGGCTTCTTTGACTTGGGAGCGATGGGTCTCCAAATCCTGAGAGAAGATAAGGATGTCATCCAGGTACACGACAACAGACTTCCCCAGGAGGTCCCGAAAAATATCGTTTACGAACTCTTGGAAGACGGCTGGAGCGTTGCAGAGGCCGAAGGGCATCACGAGGTACTCGTAATGCCCATCACGGGTATTGAAAGCCGTCTTCCACTCATCGCCCTCTCGGATCCTGATGAGATTATAGGCCCCACGGAGATCCAACTTAGAGAAAATCTTGGCCCCTTTTAGTTGGTCAAAAAGTTCTGAAATAAGGGGTAAAGGGTATCTGTTCTTAACAGTTATTTTATTGAGACCCCGGTAGTCAATACAGGGGCGGAGTCCACCGTCCTTCTTTTCGACAAAAAAGAAGCCAGCTCCTGCTGGAGAGGTAGAAGGACGGATAAATCCACGCTGGAGATTCTCAGAGATATACTCCTTCATGGCAGCCGTCTCTGCAGGGGATAAGGGATAGGTCCGCCCACGGGGTGGCATGATTCCAGGAAGGAGATCAATAGGGCAGTCATACCGCCGATGCGGGGGAAGAAACTCTGCTGATTTTTTACAAAAGACATCAGAGAAGTCCCTGTAGACGGAGGGCAGAGCTGAAAGACTCGTAGAGGAGACTGTAACCCACTGGAGTGGCCGAAGAATTAAACAATGTCTTTGGCAATACTGACTCCAACGGGAGATTTGACCCGATGACCAGTCAATGGAGGGGTTATGGAGTCGTAGCCATGGCAACCCCAGCACAACAGGAGACGAAGGACATGGAATGATCAGGAATGACATCTTTTCCAGATGTAGTGCTCCAATCTGGACAGATAGTTCACCGGTGGTTAAAGTAATGGTGTCCGTGGAGAGAGGTCTGTCATCGATGGCGAGGACCCGAATAGGAGGAGTCACTGGAAAGAGGGAAATGCCAACCTTTTTCGCGAATGCCAAGTCCATAAAGTTTCCTGCAGCTCCGGAATCAAGGAAAGCTGAGACTGGAATTGCCTGGGAGGGCAACCGGATCTGCACAGGAACATGAAATTGGTGAGATTGTTCCGCTGACTTAGGAACAATACTACCAGCAAAAGAAACAATAGTCTTACTTGAAGCAGGAGTATTCCCCAGCTTGACAGGGCAGGAAACTGCTAAGTGGGATTGTCCGCCGCAGTATAGACATAGGCCGGAAAGGCGTCTCCGAAGCTTCTCTTGTGCAGATAGTCGAGCCTTCCCAAGTTGCATGGGTTCCTCCGAAGGGGAAGAGGTAAACTGCGGGGAAGACGGTGGCATCATAGGGTTCTGGAAGCGCGGAGCCAGGACTGGATGAGACTTTTTACTCCGCTCTTTATCAGCCTGATGTTCTTTAAGGCGAGTGTCTACCTTAATAGCGAGAGCAATCAAATCTTCAAGGGAGTCAGGTAGATCTCTGGATACCAGGTCATCCTTCAGACGGGACGATAGGCCTTGATAGAAGACTGCCTTATAAGCCTCCTCATTCCAGGAAGTTTCCGCCATGAGGGTTCTAAAGTCTATGGCATACTCACTGGCACCGAGAGTGCCCTGGCGGATTTGCAGCAGGCGTGAAGAGGCAGTAGCGACCCGACCAGGGGCATCAAAGATGGTTCTGAACATCAGAAGAAATTCCTTCACATCAAATGTCAGGGGTGACTGACTCTCCCAGAGAGAAGTTGCCCATTCCAGTGGTTTGCCCTCCAGACGAGACATAACGTAGCCCACCTTCGCTCGCTCACAGGAGAATTGGGAAGGTTGGAACTCAAACTGAATCTGGCATTGAGTCACGAATCCCCTGCAGGCCTGCGGATTGCCACTGTAGCGCGGAGGAGGAGGTATTCGTGGCTCACGAGCTGGCGGCATCGCTGGCAGAGGAACCACCACAGCAGGAGGAATTTCCGCGACAGCGGGGGTAACGGGCAAACGGGACAAAATGGAATCAAGTACTTGCCCAATTCTGACTTGCTGGGATTCATACGCCTCCATACGGGACGCCAGCCCGCGAAGGGCTCTTCCGACGTCCGGTACCGCTTCCTCGGGATCCATGGCCCGAGTATAATGTCAACGGGGGCCTCCGGCACCCACGGGAGGGGAGAAGTCAGGATCAAGGAGGAAGGCCGCTTCCAGCGAGTCCGAGCGAAGTACAGATGCAGGATAACCCAATAGCGAGGTCCGGTTCAGGCAAAGGTCACTTAAGGCAGGCAGCAAGGTTCAAGGTCAGGAACAGGCAAATAGACAGCAACAGTAAAGCAGATAGGAATATTAGAAGCCCAGGAACACAATAGGTAAATTGAGCTATACTCGGGCATTGAACCTGGGTCTCTGGCGTTCTTTTAAGTTTGAATTTGGCGCCATAGCGCGTGACGTCATCGCGCCGGCGTCCTTGCGCCCACGTGGAGCCCTGGGCGCCGCCATCTTGGATTCGCCGCGCCGGGAGGAAGGACGCCGCCGCACGCCAGGTAGGGAGCGTCGCCGATTCCTGACAATTTTATAGGAAAAGAAAAACCCAAAATGTGGATAACCCCAGATCCCAACTATTTTAGATGATGACAGCATTATCCAAAATGCAACCTGTGTATTTGTATGGCAGGCCATTTTCTTACTTTTCCCCAAGACCTCTCAGCCTTGTATTCTTAGGGCAGGGGTACACAGGGAGATTAGTTCTGCTGCGACAAATCTCCATTACCATGGGCAGCTAATCTCCCTGCAATGCCATCCCACCAGCTAGAATGTAAATCGCCAGTGGGTATCATACGCAGCTCCGATATTTGCCGAAGTTGCCTTGAGAGGAAACTTCAGGTGACAAATCGCGGCGCAGAATATGCCATCCCACCAGCAAATTTACATTCCAGCCGGTGGGATGCCATTGCAGGGAGATTAGTCGCCCCCGCAACAGCGAAGATTTGTCGCGCAGTGACTAATCTCCCCATGTGTCACTGCCCTAAAGACTCATATGACATTTTTAGAGTTTCGTTCTTCTTTAAACCCACCCCTTACTACACAGAAATGAATATCATGCAAATCTGGCCAGTCTATCAACAGATGGGCAGCTAAGATAACAAACAGCTCCCTGACATCTATTCTAAAGGTCCCCATACACGTGCCGATTCTAGCTGCCAATATCGGTCCCTTAGACTGATTCAGCAGCTAATCTGCCCGTGTATGGGCACTACCGACGGGACTGCCCGACCGATATCTGGCCTAAAATCGGCCAGATCTCGATCGGGCAGGTTTGAAAATCTAATCGGAGTAACTTTGCCTATACCTGTCGTTATAATTCGATCGACCTTTAGGGCGATAGAGATTTTTAGTGAAAAACCAAAATGTGTATTCAGTAGGAACACACAGCCAACGTTGCTTGCATTGTGCACTGTTGGATGTTTCTACAAGCAAAGGGATCATACAAAATTAACTAAGATGGTAACCCACACACCATTATTAAAGCATACGCAATACTAGCCATAAGAGTATTCCTTTAAAAGCAGCATCTATTTGGTTGTTTGCATTCTCTTGGCTCTGGCTTAGGATGTTGCAAGCCTGATAACTAATTAAATCACCTAGAGGAGAACAGACTGTTAACCAGGCGTATTGCGTATATCTTCGGCAAGCTGAAAAACGCTTGCCAAAAATATGCACCATATGTCCCCTACCTGTGCCTGCACAGGAATGAATGAAATACGCTCGGGTGCAGGCACATGTAGCGGATATCTGCATAAAAACGCGAGAGAACGCAGTCTCTTTTTTTCTGCATATTTCGGCTACAGGAGCGTATTCCATTCATTCTGGTGCAGGCACAGGTAGGAGCGAATGGCGCATATTTTCGGCAAGCGTTTTTCGAAAATATACGCCATACGCTATGTGTTGCATCAGCCTTAGGGTGAAGACACACACGATTAGTCGGCACAACTTTTTATAAAGCTGCACTCACTAATCTGCGCAGTGAAAAAACATGCTCAATTAGTCACTGCTACAGACTTTTTAGAAAAAGTCACAGCAACTAATCACCCCATGTTTTTTGGCTGCTGAGGAGACTCCAATTTAAACTAAAAAACCTTAAATGGATATAGTTATAAATACCATATTTTATATACTAAACTTAATGTCCAGTTTTAGCATTTCTATAGCAGTAATGAGCCAAGCCTTAAAACTTGTCACAAGAGCTCACCATCTTGAATTTTGTTACAAGAGACAGTGACCCTCGCATGCTCAGTGTGCTCTGGGCAGCTGTTGAGAAGCTTAACAGAGGTTGCAGCAAAATATCAATCAAAAAATAAGGTTTGCCTGTTGAAGCTACAGGACTGATTATCAAGTTCTGATGCAAATTGCATAGGTTTTCAGGGATGCAATGTAATGAGAATCTAAATATAATACCAATAATCAGCCTTGCTAAAAGAGCTGGGCTTGCCTTGGACTGGTACAGAAGACCAAATCATAATCACAACATTTCTAGCCTAGTTCTTTAGTTAGCCTTTCATTAACAATGGCCGCAGAAAAGATTGCAGAACATGTTCCTGACAAATAGTTCTTGTGCTGGTGTTAATTGTAGTTTAGAACTCATCAGTGAGTTCCAGTTGTCAAAAGACACCTTGGTGCGCTGATGCCCAACCAGTGGCTAATGAGCAACATGTTGATCACTTTAATGTTTCTTCCACTGGCCTCAGTGGAAGCAGTAAGCACGGATTACCAGAACTTAAGTGTTTTCTTTAACTCTTTGTTGAATTACAATGTAATATAAAGAAACCAAAATGACAATTTCCATATGTAAAAGCAAGGTGACCAATATAGTAGTAGTAATCAGAGCTCTCATTTGTGAATTATCTTGTATAAAAATGAAGGTTTTGGTCAGAATTCTCAGTGATGAGTTGTTTTCCATGTACAACAGTTTTACATCAACTTCTATAAAGAACAAGGTGGCACAGCGAGGCAGCTGCAGATGCACATTGTTTTATTCAGGTATGCTGCTTTGTTTTAAAAACAAACTATATTTTGAAGTAAGGTGCAGTACACAACCAAGGTATAAAATAACTTAGAAAGGTGTATAGCAAAGAGCAGTAGTAGCAATGCAAGTAACTCATATACACACATGAATACTGTGCTTACAAACTAATTCAACACACACTGTGGTCAATTTCATTGTTAGGCAAAAGCCTTAAAAGTATGACTATAAATGACAAACTGTCAACTTGTTCATAACTTTCTCAAAGGAATACTTATTCTTAGAAAGGGAGTTAGTATTTACATTGCTACATTACTACTTTGGAAGAAATATCTTTAAATGTACACGCATTTAGCTCTGATAAAATGGTTTTCCAGAAAAAGCCTTTGAACTTTGCTATGCAGTTGTACTGCAGCAAGAGCCTGTTTCATGCTGGTGCTCGCCACCACCGCCTGCATTATCTCCCATTGCTAACCTGCCCTTATTTGGCCAACAGAGATTCCAATCAGTCGGCTACAAACAGAACATGCACAAAGCATACATTTTTAAAAGCACTGCATGCCAACAGCCCACTGCACTCCTTTATCTTCTCTTCAACAAATTAAACCAGAAATTTTAAACTAAGAATTAGCTGCGATGCACAAACTTGTACGTAACGACCAACAGAAGACGCTTTCCACAAATATATTCTTTAGAGGGATGGCTTAAAATTCTTAACTTGAATGACAACAGCAGTGTCATTTATCATCCTAGAAACTGTTTCTATGAACATTACAGACAACAGCGACAGAATGAAGAGAAAAAAGCTAAGCCACAAAACACTGCAAACTAGTCTGATACCGTGAATTCTGTTCTGTCTTCTCTAAAAAACCTGCAATCAAATAAAAAAAAAATTTCAATAGCCATCTGGGCTACTGAATAACTTTACTGACAATTTCTCCTTTGTGTTTGATTGTGCTTTCATAAATTCTTTCGAAATATTGGCAAACAGCATTTGAAAGATAATTTTTTATATGTAATGCAAAGAAAAATGACATCAATCTGTAAGAATATATATCGAATGACATTAATGTGCATGATTTAGGCAGCTGCCAACAATGGTCCAGAAATACAGCGTTCACACACACAACCACTGTAGCAGGTTTGACTTCCCTGCCTCTATAAGCCACAGCACTTTTGTCAAGGTTGTAAAAGGGAAGTTCCTACAAACTTTTAACGCCTTAAAGATGGATGTAATGTAAGTTATTTTTTCATTTGGTCTTCATTTTGTAGAATTTTAGAATTATTAGCCTTTCTAATCTGCCTCTTTCCGGCCTCAAATTAAAATGCTTCCTGGTTGCTAGGGTCACTGACCCCTACACCCAGAAGACTGCCAGTGAAGAAAGTTTCATTGTTTTTTTTTTTTTTTGCTATTCATCTTTCTTTTTGCCTTCCCAACTACAGATAGCTCTTAAAATACCAAGTCTGACATCTGCACAACATAAAATGTATGTAAAATAACATAAATAGCCCAATTAGGAATTGTCTTTAAATGCCACTGTCTACCTCATACTAAAAGTTAATTATAATGTGAGCTACCCCTTTAGGCCCACTGGGAAAAATAACTATAACAAAGCATTGTGATGGCATAAAAACAAATATTTTCAATGACCTACGCCTAGTCCCAATCACTTGCAAGGAATAGCCGACCCAGCTGTCGCTGAACTAGAAGTCCATGTCCCGTGACAGCTGAGATCCTGATAATTGTAGTTCATACTACAACCGGAGGACCACAAGTTGGAAACCCATGAATAAACACTAGCAAAGGGTAGAAGTGGTTTAAACTGCCTTTATCTTTCCGATGTCGTTTGCCTGAAAAAATCTTAATGCAAGAAATAAAATTAAACTGCTTAAAGTTTAGCTGATTTAGCAAGAGTGAGCTGGACCAACATGATAGTTTGCAGCAGCACCCAAATATTATAATTAACATATCAACTTTTAATAGCCAGGTGGGAGTTGCTGCAGTTTTTGCAAGCCACAATTAGTAGAAGATATATCTAAGGAGCTTTATGTAGACTTTTCTCATGGACCTGTTCCATTAACAACAGCTAGTTCCATAACATCATATTATACCGAATGACATTGAAGTCATACAGCATTATGATAGGACCATCTACCTAGAGCAGGATCTGCTTTCTAAGAAGTGTCAAAATATCAGTGCACATTTATTTTAAACTATTTTCTTTCCTGCAGTAGATGCCTCTACTTAAAAACTTAATAATAATAATTTAATAATGCAAATAATTCTATATTTACATGCGGAAACAATTTTGCTTGGGGTGAGTGTTACTTAATAGAATACCGCCTGTGCTGCCAGAATTAGACAGAGGCAATCAGATGGCCTGCAGTGTGAAACAAGCCTAAAAGTATTTGTGGAATTCAACTTGCTACTGCCATGATAAAAACAACAAAAGTAAAGGAGCTAGTGAAGTGCATGGCTGTGTGAGTGATGGTGTGGCCCTTCCTGGTGTGCAGCTGAAAGGAAGAATAGAGTGGGCACAGCAGCCAGAAAAGCTGCCCATCAGCACACTACCTAGGTCTCTCTGGGTATGTCAGAATTGACAGCAGCCTGAGGTACGTTTAATCCCAAAAATAACAAGACACCACCGTGTGTGGCCTTCAGCCTGGTGTTCCTTCAGCTGCTGGTGAACTTCGTCGCTCAGGGGATGCTGTGACCCTACATCAGCTGTAGGAATCTGGGAACCAGAAAAGCGCAAACCCAGGCCCTACAAAGGGTTGTTGAGCCACAGCTCCCAGCATTCCTTTCGGACGAGAAGGTATAAATCCTGCAGTAGAATGCTGGGGAGAGTGGAAAGGTGTGGGCAGAGGGGAGCGGGCCCAGAATGTAGGTACCTGGTGCAGCGCAGTGAGCCCGTCCACATTGGCGTAGTTGATGTCAGCTCCACGGTCAAGCAACTTGAGAACCTCGTCTGTGTCCCCGCTGGAACAAGCGGCCAGAAAGACAGCGCCATCATCGAACTTCACCTTAGTCTTCTTTCTCTTGATGACGTGCGGCTCCAGGTCAGTCTCTGAGCCGATCCAGCGCTTCAGCTGCTCGTTCCTCTTCTGCTTGGCGTCCGCCATCTTCATTCCCTCCCCCCTCCCAGCCCCGGGCACCTTCCTATCCCTTATGCTTCTTGGTCCCAACCACCACTCCGGTGTTCGAGTGACAAGAGTCGTCGGCGTAGCTCCTACTCTGCTCCGGGGGCCCACACCCTTCTCCCTCCCACTCTTTGCCTGCTGCTCTCTCACTGACACTCAGACGGCTGCAGGCCCCGACCGGCTGCGCACACACAACGCGCGCTCACGCTACTTGACTGCATAATCTCGCGAGAGGACGCCGCTCTATACAAGCCGCTGCCGCGCCCATTGCTGAGCTCGCACCAGGTGCTGGAATGAAATCTAATTGGTTATTGGACCGTGTTACGTCACATAGGCACAGTTTGTCCAATATGGGAGATTTAGTTCGCAACTTTAGGGGTAAGGAAGCAGTTGTTTCATAGGCGCCTGTAAACTGCTCTTGTCATCTACCCAATGAGTGTATATACAGGGAGAGAGAGCTGCAAGCCTTCAGAGGAGGTATTCATGGCTCGCACCCTGCTTTAGGGATGAACATCTTTTCACTAATAAAACAGGACTGCTGATTCTGCCAAGAGATATTTTATTTGTAGGTGTGGGCCCAATAAATAGAAGTGTCAAATTTTAATGCTTCATTGTATTATTGTTTCTGGCGCTTTGATCCAAAAGTTTTTACAATGCAAACTCGACCCCGTTCACCCACTCTCTTGGTAATGTGCCTGTTATAAACAAAATAATATTTTTGTATGCAGAAGCCATGAGTAACCTGGAAAATAAAACCTCTTACACATACATGGGTCACTTGTGGGTGTAGATGTATCACATTCGTGTGTATTTGTTCTTCATTTCCAGGTTCAGACTGGGATTCAAAATAGGCCCTGGCATTTCAACTACACAGATACCGAAACAGCTCCCCGCACCAGCCTAATAAATAGTGACTGTCTATGGCATCTTACAGCAGCCCCTCTGGCATTTGCCAGAATCCACTGATTGCCAGTCTGAACCTGTTCAACTCCCTCAGATCCCTAGCAGCATTTCACCAGGACGCTAACACCTCTTATCCTAGCTAGGCCTCTCTGCATTGTTCTTTTAGAGCAGTGCTGTCCAACTTCTGTGGTGCCGAGAGCCGGAATTTCTCTAGAATACATGGTGGAGGGCCGCTAATGGAAGAAAGTTTTGCCCACTCCCCTTTTTTAAACCACACCCACTTCAAACCACACCCATTTTATCACAATGGTGGTAGCACAGCAAAATCCCAAATGCTTGTCCTTGGATATCAACTGTCATTCATATGTGAAAGAATTATATTATGTCATATTAAGATATACCTCTAAATCCATGGATGGCACAGCAACCCCCAGCACATAATTACACACCTTAGGGACCATTTAGTGGCTATTTCCAACTGCTAACAAACCCACAACAAACCCCTGCCAGGTTCACCTCCCACAGGCAGCATAGGGCAGGCAGAGTATGGCACACACAGGCAGCACTCTGCCTGCCCTATGCTGCCTGTGTGTGCCATACTCTACCTGGCCTATGCTGCCTGTGTGTGCCATACTCTACCTGCCCTATGCTGCCTGTGTGTGCCATACTCTGCCTGCCCTACCCTGCTTGTGTGCCCCATACTCTGCCTGCCCTACCCTGCTTGTGCGTGCCATACTCTGCCTGCCCTTAGCTGCCTGTATGTGTCATGCTCTGCCTGCCATACCCTCTCTGCCCTATGCTGCCTGTGTGTGCCATACTCTGCCTGCCCTACCTGTTTGTGCCATACCCTCCCTGCCCTATGCTGTCTATCTGCCATAATCTGGCTACCCTATGGTCCCTGTGTGTGCCATACACACAGGCAGCATAGTCCAGGCAGTACATACAATGTCTGAACAGGTGAACAATGGGGGTGTTACATCCTGAGTCTGAGGTGTGAACACTGCAGGGGGTGAACAATGCAGGGATTAAAAGGTGTGAACAACACAGGGGATTACATGTTTAAACAATGCAGAGGGGGTTACAGCCTGAATCTGAGGTGTGAGCAATGCAGGGGGCCAGTTAATCTCAGTATTGATACTATTTAAATTTTACACAAAGGTAAGCCATCAAAGCAGCCAGACAGGTGGGGGGCCACACAGAGGGGGTCGCGGGCCACCAGTTGGACAGCACTGTTTTAGAGCATATACAGCAATACCTGTCCTTGCACAAATTTCACAATATTCTTACACTTGTTGCCACTGTTATTAATGGGGAAGGAACATAAAAACTTAGGAAGGAGGTATTTTTTTCCAGAAAAGGTGGCAACCCTACCAAAGATGGATATACATTGTAGAGCTGTGCCTGTTACACAGGTCTTCTATAGTATGTCTGGTAACTTAAACATAGATCCATTAGTTCTGTTCTCCCCAAGATATTAATTAAAACCCCCTTCCTGGCAGCATGACCACACTTTCAGGAAAAATCAATATTCTTTGAATTCATTAAATCCATAACAAATTATATTTGCTATGAATCTTTTAAATGTAAAAATATTGAGCAATCTTCCATACCAATCAACAGTAAATCTGCTTCTATGCGAAAAAAGAATAATTAAAGTAGACACTTGTAAATTAGCCCCCGGAACTGATCAAGCACCTCTTTTTACACCAGTAAATTACATCACATCTTTACTAAAGCTTTGGCACTTTGTGGGAGGAAGCGAGTGAATGAGACTTGGACGCTGGCAGAAAGAGTTGAGAGGAAGAGAGAAATGTCCAGTCAGGCATCTCAATTCTTGCTTTCTTAGTAGGCATTGCAATCCAATGATTTGTAGTGGTCAGAAAAACTGGAGTTTTTCAGTGGTCAGAAAAACTGGAGTTTTTCTGTGCCCAAAAGAACCTTTTACCTTTGCTTGACTGTCCTTGGAATTTATTTTTCAGCGACAGCATGATTCCACCAGTGAAAGAGTTCAACATGATATGCCCTTTGGTAGCTCCACTCAACAGTTCCAATAGAGTAGACCATCCACCTATTAAGGTGCAAAGCATTGTGTTCATCATATATGTTTATAGAACTTTGAACTTTTAGGCATATTTAGCAATTGTAACCTCTTCACATTTCTGAAGTTTACTAAATTCCTTACATTAATATATAATATATTCCTTACATCAAGTCATAAAAAGATAACCTTTCCATTTTTAAGGCAGTTTGATCCAACAGTAGTAACAGTATGTCCAGACTGAATTAGCATGACGCTACACAAATTTCCTTTTCTAAGTCTATGTCATGCATATGTTTTGTAATGGGAAGGTGTTATTTTTAAGCCAATATAAGTATTGGTGTGGTGTGTCATACCCTGTAGAGGAGAAAATGAGGCATGGGCAGTGGTAGTATAATAATTATTAAATATTGTTAAGCAACATTTGCAACCCCTAAACCATAAGTATTGGTTAGTGATCCTTGAAGTCACAAGACATTTTGGATACAAGTGGGACTTTACAAAAAATTTAATATACAAACAGCATGAATCAATCTATGTATTGTGCCAACAGTAAAACCTGGATTTTATACATCTGGGAAATCGAAAATATTCTTTTTTATCGCACCTTTTGGTTTTTCAGAGCAATCTTTTTATTTCTGGCCACAGACACCTTTAAATGAAAAAATAGCTAGGGCAGCCTATAAATAGAGGTTATTTTCATATAAAAAAACTATAGTATCTGTGTATATACTTCTTTATTCTGTATGTGTTTATGCCAAGCAACTGGCCCCTTTTACCTCTTCTTCCACCTTGAAATCGTCTAATGTGGGATTTCATTAAGTGAATTGGCATCATATTTCAAAAATATATGAAATGCCCATTTCCAGTGACATAACTGCAAGTAGTTAATTTTCTTCAAAATGTTATTCTTTCAGAATGCTAAATGTGTAAATTCACATCACAGGAAAACAATGAAATCTATCACAGGCCCATTTTGATCACCTTTTTACATTATTGACACCCAATTAATCCATTATCCTATGTGTGTTCTGAGAGGATTGTTTTTTTCTCATTATTGTTTAAGGGCACTACATTACTAGAAAGCAGGCATTAATCAGCTACTTACACTTTTTTCTGCAAAATTGATCTCCATACAGTGGAATAACAGGTATGCCTTGTGTACATTACTTTTCATTTTCGTTTATGCTGAGGTGACATATATAAGGCAAGATATTTACTAATTAGGTATCTGATCACCTAAACTGCCAAGTAATAGAGTGGCTCAATATAAACATTAGGCATAATCCACCAAATATTGAACATTTGGTTTTGCTCAGTCACGGTAGGAATTATACTGACGTGACTTTTATAAGACCTTTTTAGACCTTTTATAAGACCTTTATAGAAAACCAAACTGTATCCTGGAATAAACTTTAAGTTCACTGAAATCATTTTAGTATTTTACATTTTGAATATTGTCTATAAAATAACTACCATTACTACCACTCTCTGTGGCTACAGGGCAGGTCTGTAGGCAGGAAAGTCAATCTTTCCCTGCAAGGAATGAAGTAATCTTGATCCTAAATGAAAAAAGTAATTTTTCTCAATGAGTTCCTACTGACAAAAAAGTCAACTTCAGAATTGTTTAAAATTATCTGAATAATCAATAATTAATGTTCCTAGAAATTGATAGACCCTTTAACATGGCCCCTAGCAAAAAATTTATGTGTTGGTGACACAAGATACCTACATTTATTTATAATATTGTTTTAACTGTTAAAAAAACAGATCATTCCTTTAGAGTGAACAACACAAAAGTGATGTTTTCCAATAAGAATTGGATAACTTCCATACAGCAGACCCCACGGGTGCTGTATAGTAGTTCTCCATCCCAAGGTGGGGAGCAGTAGGGGCTTGGGGGCCTGCAGGTGCACAACGGGCCCCCTCCATATATTTTTTGTGAGTATGCTGCTTCGTTCATCTAATATATGGAACAACAAATCTGCAACTGAATCCCAAATCCTTGGCTAAAACTTTATTCCCAAAAATATGTTATACATTGTGAGGGTTCGTACTCACGAACGTTTGCTTCTGGGCTTCCCTCCATTGCGTTTCCCAGCACAGAAACAAATGCATCCTATTCTTCCTCACACAGGTGCATTAAAGTGCCAAAAGCAGGTGGAACGGAGCATGTTATGTCTCTCATCCTACAATTCAAGGGACAAGTTTGGGTGCACAAGACCTGGTTAAACTATATACATTTAAACTTTCTCAGCACTCCTGAAATATAAAAAGGCATAAATGCATGTAAAGAAGAAAGTGAATAAACAACTCTACCAGGTCTCGTGCACCCAAACTTGTCCCTTGAATTGTAGGATGAGCAACATTAACATTGAATTTGTCTGTATAGTATAATTTATGGAGGTGGTTGCTTCTTTAATGTTAGCTTTCCCATTACTCCCACCCCTTTAAGGACTGTCCAATAGCTCAGCATGTAAAAGGGTTAAATAGCAAGATGTGGATGCTTCGCTTTTAAACTAGTTTAGGACTGATGCGATGGGCATTGCCTTGACGCGGTGTGTCAGCTTAGGGCCGTGGTAGACGGGGAGATTAGTCGCCCGCGACAAATCTCCCTTGTTGCGGGCGACTAATCTCCCCGATATGCCATCCCACTGGCGTGAATGTATATCGCCGGTGGGATGGCATATGCGGCGACACAATTTCCCAAAATCGCAGAAGTTTCCTCTCAAGGCACAAAATGATGTGACCAAATGTGTCCTGTTTTCAATTGAGTGCAGGTAATTTCCCCTCGATGCCTGTAGGTTTGTTAATTCACTTTTTGTCTTTGCATGCATTTATGCCATTTTATATTTCAGGAGTGCTGAGAAAGTTTAAATGTATGTCATTTAATCAGGTCTTGTGCACCCAAACTTGTCCCATGAATTGTAGGACGAGCAACATTACCAATGAATGTGTATATATTGTATAATATATAGCAGTGCTGTCCAACTTCTGTGGTGCCGAGGCCCAGAAAGTGTGTGCCATATTATGCCTGCCTATGCTGTTTGTGTGTGCCATACTCTGCCTGCCCTATGCTGCCTGTGTGTGTGCCATACACAGACAGCATAGGGCAGATAGTACATACAGTGATACAATGCAGGCAGTGCTCCTACACCTTGTCTGAGTTGTGAACAATGCAGTGGGTGAACAATGCAGGGACTAAAAGGTGTGTACAGAGGATTACATTTTAAAACACTTAATCCTAGTACTGATACAGTTTAAAGCTTACACAAAGGTAAGCAGTCACAGCAGCCAGACAGGTGGGGGGCCACACAGGGGGGGGGCCGCGGACCACCAGTTGTACAGCACTGGTATATAATATATATATGTATATATAATATCCAAAGCTTTAGTTCTGGTATGGAGGACATGTTGGTGTAACCACAGTCTTAACAGCTTAACTTCGGTGTTAGTACTAATGTTTATTAGCATGGATTAAACATTGCATTTATGATGATTTATTCAACAACTACTGTGTAATTATATACAGCATGTTTTATAGGAATATTCTAGCAGTGTGGAGGATCATGTGCAGTTTACTTACTTCTTTTGTGTATGTGTTGGGATTATAGGTGATTTATCCTTACATAAGAAGGTGTAAAGCATAACTTCCTCTTACATATAGTCATATTTAAATCCACATGTTTCTTTGCAATAAACCTAATAATTATACAGCACCCTGATGCTGAAGTACAAAGTCATCAAAATGTATCACAAACCCTGAAAACAATACAAAATCTTGTTTACTAAATAGCACAAAATGTATAATGAAAGTAAAATTACCATATGAACAGACCAATATTATCATTAAACCCAGTGTAATATTTTGTATGTGATCAGATTAAATGGATTTTGACTACAAGCATTGGTAAATTTGTACTCCAGTGATCACATTAGCCCATGCACACATGTGGCAAAATTGCTCACAGATCTGATTTTTCAGCAATCCTTCTGGGAATTTTTTTGTATCTGCATGTTATAGAAGTTCCCATTCCTCCAGTTGCCAATAATACCTTTTACTTGTCTATTTTATGTCCTCTATATAGCTACAGTCCAAGCACTTCTCAATATGAGCGCCTTTTTCATGATCTACCACTGCCAACACTGACAGCAGAACAAAAAGCCACCATAATTTCAGAAATAACAGTTGAAGACATTCGAAAGGCCATAACAAATTTGAAATCTGTAAAGGCCACTGGCTCGACAGATTTAGTAATCGGTATTATAAAAAATGCTCCACGCTATTAGCACCCCATCTTTGCTTTTACTAGGTACAAATGAAGTTAAATGTAAATGTAGCCCCTTTCTGGAAAGAACTTTGAAGATATGGGATAGAATGAAGTAGTTATCGGGTCTAATGACTCATGGTTTCCAGCAGCACCCATTTTCAAGTACTCCTCCTTTATTCCTGGCCTTGATTCAAAGGATATCCAAATATGTTGAGAGCGCCAACCCCAATTGTTTTCGAGGATGTTTACAAGCAGTATAATATCTGGTGGACCTGCCCTGTTGTCACTAGATTTTTAATCTAGGTGTACAACATCATCTTCCCTTTGTTTCAGATCACGAGTTGCAGTTAGAAAAATCCAACATAAGCTACTCACCAATATTTCCTTGCGTGGCATGGAAAATAAAAACAATACCGTTCCTAGCATTCAAACGTAAAGTAGACTGGATTATAATGAATGAAAAATTAACCTGTTTTCTTAATGAACATGACACATTTCTGAAAACTCGGGGCCCCTGGATGCAATATAGATACCTGGATCCATCATCTAATATTTTACTCTCGATGCAATTAAACTTGAGGACCATATTTTATGTTACCTTTACCCAACCTCGTTTGAAGTAAACATGTTTACTTTGCTACATTCAATGACATCTAGATATAATCCAATGATGACGAACAAAAGTACCTGCATTGATTTATTGTTATCTTCTTTTTATATTTTATTCTACATAAAATCCCATGACAAAACTGTAACTGTTTGATTACAGGGGCCATCAGGCCTAAATGTACAGAATATTGTTAATTCCTTTTTTCAATAAAAATGATAAAAAAACACAGAATTAGTCTATAGGGTCCAGATAATGGATCCCATATGGCCAAAACATACATTTTATAAAAATGCAAAAATATTTTTTGGCGCATTTTAATCCACATACTTTTATAAACAGGCCTCAGTAAAGTTGTGAAAGAGGTAATTCACATTTAAGTTAACTTTTAAAATGGCCTCTTCTTAGCAACTTTTCATTTGATCTTAATTTTTTATTTGCTATTTTATTCTTTTTTTTATTATTTGCATTCTTCTATTTTTCTCGAAAATTTCAGATGACCCCAGCAGCCAAAACTATTCCTCTATGAGACAGCAATGTCTTTATTAATCACCTTTGTACTCGGGCCCTCTTCTGTTTGTCTTCCACCATCCTTGACTTGGAGGTTGCTCCAGTGTTCCCACATCTGGTTGTATCAATAGGCACACCAGAGACTTGCACCCAGTGAATAAAATGCAATTTCTATTTTGAAAGCATGCTCCAGTTTGTCTCTAAATGCAAGTGTAATTACATCCACTTTGCCACATCATCTACAGTTGTGGTGGAAGCAACTTAGAAATCTGATTGTGCTGGAATTATGGAGAGAATACTGTATTATGGATATAAAATATGACAAATACATCCTAAATTCCACTTTGCACACCACAAATTCATAAATTACTCTTTTTTTCTTTAACACACAGTGATGCGGAATATGTTGGTGCTTTATAAATAAATGTTAATAATATTCAAACACTTGTTGTACAGCAGTAAGCTATTTTTTCTTGGGGGTAGGGAATGGACATCCCATTCCCATCTCCTTTTTATGCACTTTCTTGGTATCATTGAAGTTGACTATATTTATATTTGTTTGCATATTATCTTTGGACAGTCAACAAAATACCAGATCAGGAAGATATATATAATCTTGAGAAGGGTCCAGGTGTTGGGACCGAAACGTCAATTTTGCACAAAGGATCATTTTTTTCACTACAAAGTCCTGTGGGTGCTGTGTCTATTCTTCGATTATATTTTGATCGCAAGGAGCAAATCTTAGTACTAAATGCATGCAGCTGTTCTTTAAAATGGTAGTAATTATAGTAAATGCAAGCAACTGGCCCTAATAGTAGTGGTGTGTACCATGTGCCTACATTTTGTTATAGCTGGAGTTATTAGGATTGCATGTTTGTATTTTTTTCTACTCAGTTTTGTCATTTATTTGCAAGGAACCAATATTAATTTGCTCGGATGAGTAGTGAAACGTCTTCAATGATTACTTAACAAGTCCAGTTGCTTTAAATTTATTTATACTAGATATTAATTTGCTACTGTTTCACCACCAAGCACTTGTCAATATTCACAAGGTACTTGGTCCTACAATAAACATGTGACAGCACTGATGCACCCGTCCTGTTGTGATAATTTCGCACAGCTGTGTGTATTGATCCATTGGATGCATTGGATCAATCAGTGTTTCTGACTTTTGCCAAGTAAATCAGATGCTAATGTAATGACATTCACAAAAACAGCGGAAGTAACACCCCTTTAACACAAAGTGGAGTAGTATCCATGGCAAGTATAGTATCCATACTGGTGCACTGTGCCTAAGTTGCGATGATTGTTATGTAGCATGCACCTGCAATTGCTCTGGAACTCTGGGAAATGCAGCTTTGTGGGTAATAAACTTGCCAATGTCCTGGGGTAAAGGCTCATTTGTTCTTCTCTAGCACTATTGTCAAAACAATCTTTCTTTCTTTCCCAAAGTCTGAGGTATACAATGGCTTCAATTTAGTATATACAGTATATATTGCTTTGACTGTGCAGCTGATGTAAGCTGTGCCTTCATACATTTTTCATATGGAATTCTGGGATGACTCAAAAACTCCAGTGAACTTTCTGAACACTGGGGTTAGATTAGTTGGGCTTCCACAGTATGTTGGCAGGGTTTAGATAACAATCCCTAGGGGTCTGTGCAGTGTGATGTGACCAAACTGTAAATTAGCAACATCAGCAATTTGATGATTTCTTTTTAATCCTTGAAGTGCAAACATTGCTCTAGGTTGTCTCTTTAAAAAGTATGAATAAATGCTATTTTTATATGCTGATATCCAGCAGTAAAATTGTTCTTCTCTTTCTGCATTATTTGAAATGCTGGCAGGGGAGGAGGGACTAAAACATTGATGTTACAAATTCTCCACAGCTTACAAACAGCACACAGAAATTTCATAACCCACAATGCAGTGCATTGTACTGTGATGTTACTTTCCTTATTGGCATCACATGTGCAGGGAATTGTGGGATTTGGAGGATACTTTCTGAAGGCAGGCTGAGGACAGTAGATTACTGTCCATTTTTTTTAAATCTCAAAATAGCCAGATTAGCTGGAGAACAGGAGGCAAACCATATTATTACAATAAAATCATCAATATTTTTTTTTATTGATGTATATTGGAAAGTTGCTTGTAATAATGTTTACTTTTTAAAAAGCTCAAGTTGTGTTTGGGTGGAGTTCCCCTTTACAATGTCTTCTTGTTTTTGCAAAAACTGTCCAAATTACGATTTGTTTTTGCAAGCAGAGCACAAATCATTTTTATAAAATATTAGCCATGAGCAGTGCAAGTGTAAACATGCCGTAGGAAAGTAGTTAGTGCTTTGAATTTATATACCTGCTTTTAAAGGATACCATAAATGGACATTTGCAAATGATTGATTTCTAAGCATAATTTATCTAATCATATTTTTGCTGACTAATTTGTCTTACAGAATTTTTCATAAGTGTTATTATATGTCATTTGGTTTCTATAACAGAAGTGTGATGACAATCGATCCTTTAACTAGTCACATACTAGTGACACTAGTAACTTTGTAAGACTGACTTGGCTGGATTATTTGTTACATATTAATTCTTTGTGCGTACTCACATTAATAATTTTAGGTGCATATGGCTGTTATTCCTTATATGATGGTGGAAAAGAATTATACATATAATTTTGATGTATTTGTAATCATTATTATATAATTGTTGGCATATAATAATAATGTAACATACTCAGGGCCTGCCGGCCTAGCCCTCTGCCCTGCTTGAGCTGCCTATCAAAGATTTGGGTGTAATCAGGCAAAAGTTATCTATGCAACATGTGCATGCTTGTGGGGGAGGGTTAGCGTACCTTGGGATGGGGCCCTGGAGATTGTGATTGGGGCCCTTAAAGTTGCAGCCTGGTGGGCCACTGCTGTCCCAGTCTGATGCTGTGGTTACTTGCAGATCCTGTCTGCTATTACAGATTGAATGATGACACTGTTCAAAAGCCTGTGTGATACTGTGCTACAAACAAAGATATTTCATTACTAACTTGTCTGGTGGCTCAGATTCTATATTAAAAATGAACTGTAGATTAGCAAACATTAGCATATTAACTCTTAAAGGAAATATTATCTTCATAAAATGTAAAGATTTTAGTTAAAAAGTCACATTTCACATGCAACCCTGTTCATCTGGTGCTAGAAATGGCAGTGGACCTGAAACTGTTACTTCAGCAAGCCTTTTCAATGTGAAAATGTTTAAATTAATAATAAAGCATTTTTTGGCTTTGCTTTTACATGCTACAAGGTGCTGAAACTCACTTAGCAACGCACAATATCAAAATTATGTAGCACCATATAAAGGGCACAGGGTGACCCATCAAGTTTTAAGCCTAACTTTTTTACCTATATTGAGTTATTGTTTCTCAGCCCCCTTCCCCAGGGTTTACCTAGGTTCTTTAGACAACTGACAATGGGAAAGGTGCAAAGGATTATACACCTGATGGGTGGCTTTTCCCAGTTATTGGATAGTGCATGTCAATAGAAGCTCTACAGTAGAATCTGTGTGCAAGAAATGGAACCTTCCGGATAAGTTATCATTAAACGAAATTTAGCTGATTCCCATTTTTGCCGCAAACATTTTCAAACATTACTGCTAATGACATGCAATATTTCTTTGATATAATGTTATTTGAATCAATTAACTCTCTTTTATCTGTAAAAAAAAAAGTTTTAATAATTGTATTGGTAATTAACCTTTTGGGGAGGGTTGGGTGAAGAAAGGATCAAAGGCATTAATTGACTATGTGGTGGGCATCATAACAGTTGGACATGTTTTTTTTATTAATGTATTTATGTATTTATTAAGTTTTTTTTTATTAATGTATTTATTCAGTTTGTCACTCCATTCTTACCCACAACACAATCCTGCCTTTGGGAGAAGAGATTTAGAAATTAAGGGTTTTATTTAAATATTTATTTTGTATTGGGACCCGTTCATGAAAAGAGTCCTGATGTGCAAGCAGAAATGGCTGACATATAAGCTTGGCAAGCTATGCACGTGCTACCAGATTAGACTTCCTAAATTGTTCTAATGTATATTTATTACATGACTCTGTGAAAGAAATAAGGAAGTTGATGGAAATTCCAGGGCTGACCAATTAAAAGCACCATGTAAAGTTCTGGGTAAAACCTTAAATAAGGCATCACCTGTAATGGCTGCCCATATCTATCCTATATATACAGTTAAAATTAAATGTAAAACCTTTATATTGGTAATATTAATTTAATTACTGAAAATGAGGACTGTGAATATAATTTTGGAAATTAAAGAAACAAGTTGCAGAGAACTGTTTAGTACAATGCATGCATTCGGCAAAGGAGAGAAGTGACATTTTAGGTCAGGTGATGACAGTCCAGTGAATTGTTTGTAGATAAATGAGGCCCAACAAATGTGTCTCCATGCAAACAATGATTATAATAGAGTGCAGTGTCAATGTCAATCATATTTTAATATTCTACTTGTCTGCTCATTCTAATATGTTTACAGCTTAGAGAACAGATAGTTTTCGACAATTATTTTTTTGTGGAACTCTTTTACAAAAGATGTCTACAACAAAATTTCAGTATTTTTACGAGCCTGATTAAAATCTTTTGTCCCGCCCGATCAGTGAGAAGACTGAAATCCAAGGCTTTTGCCGATATCCGTTGTCTCGTCGATCTACCATACATGCACCAAATAGCGAACAAAACTTTGTTTAATACAATAATAATTGGTGCATGTTTGCCCAGCTTTATGTGTCTTCACCTTTATGTGTGCTCTACTAATCTATTATCTCCTTGCAAGGACCAAACATGGAGTAGCTTCAGTTCTTTTTGCCCTGTGTAGCTGAAGAAAAAACAAAAGACAAAATGTAAATTCGGCACAAACCCTATTCATTGAACTCACATTGATAAAGGGGTTTTATACTTCCCCTTTAAACAGGGGAACAACTCTTATAACAATTATTTTCTTTTAAACATGACATCCATTTGCTTACTGCAATAAATGACTGGGTGTGTAGTGTAGTGGTAATTGCCACATCTAAGGAAGGGCTTTGGCCATGAACTTTCTGTTGCTAGCAACAGAAACCAGCTAGTAGCCTTGCACCTTGCTTTGCAATGAAAAGCTTTTTTTATTTTTATTTTTTACACACTGCAGTAAAACTCATGCTTCAACAAAACTCGTTTTACATTAGCAGCATATAAATAAATATACAGTATGTAATGTCGTATATGTATGTCTGTTGTGGAAACTACACACAAATAAACAAATCCCAGCATATTTATTTATGTAGTTTGCTAATAAGACATCTGTAGTTTCTTTAGGTTTTCTATTATGTTGAGGGGGGGGTCATACTTTTATTTTACTTTGCAACCAATTTTCATTTTTTGTTCCTACTTGGGGCATTGTCGTTTAAATCACTGCAACTATTTGTGGTATGTGCGCATCACTCAATATTTATTGACAAAGTTGTTTTGACTTTATCAATCATTCTCCACTGTGAAATATATAGGCATCTTAGCACTAGCATATAAATAGCAATTAAATAGGCACCATCACTGTCCAGCTAGATGATGCCCAGCCCGAAGAAATATAATAAAACATTGTGTAACACAAGTTGAAAGGGAAGTGTTTTATGACATTACCTACATTTTTTGTATTTACGTTACATTTATGACATTATTAAAAGAACAGATACCTAAAGTAAACCGAGATAAACATTAGGAATACAACAGTCCAGGATTCTCAGCACTTTTTTTTCTATATCTGTTTCCGAAAAGTCCTAAGTTAGGAGCTTATTTACTAATCATCAATTTTTAATTTCAAACTCAATTCAAATTTTTTTAAAAGGTTGCAGAGAAAAAATGCTGTGTCTTTTACGAGATTTACTATGCATCTAAACGGCTAAAATCACTTGTAACATTATTCTTAAGCAACCCTGACTTCCAGCCTGGAATGCATTCTCATTTCATTAGTAAATTGTCAGACTTGGGATTCCAGACTGTAGCTGATTTACTAAACCCATTTACTAAAGAGGTCAAAACATAGGAAGAACTTATGCAAAAATCTAACCAGAATGCCTTAAAACTCTATGAATATCTCCAACTGAGACATTTTGACAAACCCTACAGCGATAAGGCTAAACTGAATACTCTCACCCCATTTGAGTCAATCGCTAAGAAGGGCCTCCCACAGAAGGGTCTAATTTCCAAAATCTATCAGATCCTCTCTGAACCTAAGGCTGGCGTACTCACTCATATATGAATAAATGCGACTCCTACCTCCCCCAGTCCCTACCGGAGGAAGACTGGTCTCTCATTTGGGGAAATGCTAAAAAAAATGATAACCTGTTCAAGACAGAAAGAACATATTTATAAGATCCTTATACTTTGGTGCCATACTCCAGCTAAATTGCATACTCTGTTCCCCAATCATTCCCCATCATGCTGGAGGAACTGTGGGGATATCGGCACTCTTCCACATATTTTCTGGTTCTGCCCAATGATATCCCCATTATGGTCAGAAATCTCAGGACTACTGAGCAAGTTATTACAAAACCCTATACCACTTGGTATAACGACCTTTTTGCTAGGTAAACCACCAAGCATTGATCAATGATGTTTTAACAGCCACCTGAATTTCAATAGCTGCATGCTGGAAATTTCCAGCCCCCCCCCCCCACTCTAGTCGAGATTAAGCGAAGAGTGGAGTCAAATAAGGCATTTGAAGCTGGAATCGCTAGATTAACCAATAGAACCCCCCACTTCCGTAAAATTTGGACACCCTAGAAACTGTTTGCCAAGGAAGGCTGAAATTCCAATACACCTTTGAAATGTACCTACTTAACATGTGTTTTACTATTTACCTATCTTTCTCTGAAACTATGGATATTATTGAATATACCACCATGAAAACTTACATATATCTTTAATAACTCTACTACACTGCATTGTTGTTATATATATGTTTATTTTTCACCATTATCTAATCTATAATCGACATTTTTAAACTCAATAAAAATAAAAGGTACAAAAAAAAAACTTGCCGAGTTCATGTAGAAGTCAATAGCAGAGGTCCCTTCCCTTTCCTTGAAGTTCATTCTTTTGTCTCAAAACGTTAGAGATTTCACTGGGTTTTGTCTGAAAATCACGACTTTTTTTGATTTGTCTAAACAATAATCAATTTTCGCAGCATCAATTTGAAAAAGACTTTTCCTTGTGACTGTATTTAGTAAATATCAGACATTTGGAAAACAAATTTAGTCAAATTTGAAAATAAAAAAATGAGAAATTATGGAGTTTTAGTAAATCTGTAAATTCAAATAATAATATGAAAATTAGGGTTTGTATTTGGTTCAGAAAATTGTAAGATTAAAGGGAATATAAACCCCCAGAATGTATCCTTTGTCAATCTTTTTCACAGTTTCTCCACTGGATCACCAAATCAAGATAATGGGGCTTCTTTACATCTGCAAGTGCAGCTTCAGCCCCTGCACTTTTCCCTGCAGTGAGTTATGCTTAAAATCACTTTCTTTTAATGATTTTTATTTGCTTTTTCTTAACAAATTTAAGACAGATAATCAATGATAACAATAAAACTTTGTAATTATCTGGAGTCTTTAAAGGAAGATAAAGAAGAGAGGAAACAATAGCCCATTTTCACCAGGGTAACAAGGCCGAAGAAAGAGAAAAACGGGTTTGCCATATATGAGCCAGTTTGGGTATTGCTGTGGAAAAGCGATATAGTGTTTTCAGAATCTTAAAGGAACAGTAACACCAAAAAATGAAAGAGCTTTCAAGTAATAAAAATATAATGCACTGTTGCCCTGCACTGGTAAAACTGGTGTGTTTGCTACAGTAACACTACTATAATTTATATAATAAGCTGCTGTGTAGCCATGGGGGCAGCCATTCAAGCTGGAAAAAAGGAGAAAAGGCACAGGTTACATAGCAGATAACAGATAAGTTCTGTAGAATACAATAGTGTTTTATCTGTTATCTGCTAAGTGCCTGTGCCTTTTCTCCTTTGAATGGCTGCCTCCATGGCTACATAGCAGCTTATTTATATAAATTATAGTAGACTTTCTGAAGTAAACACACAACTTTTAGGGCTCTGGCACACGGGGGAGATTAGTCGCCCGCGACAAAACTCCCTGTTCACGGGCGACTAATCTCCCCGAGTTGCCATGACCCGCCATCCCGCCGGCGAACATGTAAGTCGCTGTTTGGGAAGGTTTTTGCGCCGTTTACAATTGTTCGGATACGAAGATTTCGGAAATTACTTATCGCAACCATGATATTTTCGTACGACAAGAATTTTCGTGCAATTTTCGCACATCAGAAATTATCTTGGTTGGTCCAAATTTTTTCCAATTGTACTTTTAACAATCCAAAAATCGTGCTTTGATAAATCTGCCCCTTTGTATTCATGTTGGTATATATGGTTTATGTATGTGAGTGTATAGATAGGTCAGTATAGGTTTGTGTGTGCTGGGTTTACTTGGAAGGGTTGAACTTGATGGATCTTTTTTCAACCCTATGTAACTATGATAGATATTGGCCTGTAATTCGAACATTCAAAATAATCTTTCCATGGTTTCGGTATAAATGTTAATTGAGCTTTTAAGGATTTATCATTACATCCATCACCTGATCTCATTGAGTTGAACATGTTAAAAGTGGAGTAAAAGGACTTGCATTAAAATGTGCTACATCAAAATGTGCTACCGCTACCTCTGAAGGCCAGTAGCTCCAGGATTTTCTCTCTCTTTCTTTCTGTAAAAATGTTCAAATTCAGGGACAGTGCTCATGGAGAAAAACTGAAATGTTTTAAAACCTAAAATACTTACAAAAGTCACACTTCCGAGCACATATCAGGCAGTCACATCCTACAGCGGCATGATGCAAAACGTAGACAACTTTGCAATGTGAATTCCCTTATAACCGATCAAGCCACTGACTCTATGCCTAAAGAGAAATTCCTGTTGTTTTTTCTTTTTTTTTTTGGCTAAACTCATACCTTAAAAGTTTTTTCCAGGATTCTTGTTAAACTAAGGGGCTGATTTACTTACCCACGAACGGGTCGAAATGAGTCCGATTGCGTTTTTTTCGTAATGATCGGTATTTTGCGATTTTTTCGTATGTTTTGCGATTTTTTCGGATTCTTTACGAATTTTTCGTTACCAATACGATTTTTGCGTAAAAACGCGAGTTTTTCGTATCCATTACGAAAGTTGCGTAAAAAGTTGCGCATTTTTCGTAGCGTTAAAACTTACGTGAAAAGTTGCGCATTTTTCGTAGCGTTAAAACTTACGCGAAAAATGCGCAACTTTTCGCGTAAGTTTTAACGCTACGAAAAATGCGCAACTTTTTACGCAACTTTCGTAATGGATACG